>NC_087214.1:9758898-9891480 GCF_015104395.2 Macrobrachium nipponense | reverse complement strand
CTTCCTCTCTTGAAAGTTGAATTCACATCAGGCAGCTTGATTAATGATCACTTGCCTACTGACATTCGTACTCAATCTCTTGTCAATGCAAGGGAGCCAGTCTCTCTCAAGTCAATACTTTAGAATAAAACACTCACAATCAAACATCGGAAGACAGTTGTAGTACCAAAGAATAATTAATAATGTGGTTGCTGCTATGTCGCCGCACTACAAGCTGGACAATTGCCAGACTTACTTCAGGCTTTCAATTTAATAAAAGAAAATTCTCTTTGAAGCGAGAGTAGGAGAAGCCCATATAGCATTCGGATTTGCAAATTGTTTTCTTGTTTATAACAACGTTGTCTGCTTGCTTTGTTCCCAAAAGATAAGCTGTTTATTTAATTTTTTTTTCTGATCTTCCGGTTCGTCGTATTTCAAGTTAATTATTTTTTTGCTCAGCAGACCGTGGAGGGACCGGCATGAATATTTTTTTTATAATTGGGTGAATAGGTTTTTAGACAAAGGCGTATGCATATATACCCCGTTACCATGAGAGAGAGAGAGAGAGAGAGAGAGAGAGAGAGAGAGAGAGAGAGAGAGAGACTCGCAGGGAAGCCATAAAAGAGGGAATTAAAAGCAGTAGTCTGAGGAGGGACATCAGTATAGGCGTACTCTGTACATCACCCCTGCCAGCCGCCCCTAACCCGCACCCCACTTCTCCCGACTTCCCCAAACTATCAGCTGCGGGGGAGACCTCGAACTGTCTAGCTTGCTACTGCTAGGGACTGATACGAAATACGCAAAAGGAGTTTAGAACCATTGCATGATAACAGCAAGTGGGCACCTACCGTTGACAAGGATGCAATCAGGAAACGGTAAATTTCAGGAAATTTAAGGAAATCAAAGAAGAATTGACAATAAAATGAGGCTACTTAGAATTTGATAAGTATTAAGAATAAAGCTCATGTCACATACACTGAAGGTATTTGAAAGAATTATGGATGAAAGATTACGGCAGCAAGTTTTCATCGGTAGACAGCAACTAGGATTCATGAAGGGGCTTAGTACTGTGGATGGTATTTTCGCTCTGAGACAAATTATGGAAAAGTACAGAGAGAAGCAAAAGGTCTTGCATATGGCCTTTATAGACCTTGAGAAGGCATATGACAGAGTACCACGACAGGAAATATGGAGATGTCTCAGGGAGAGAGGAGTGATGGAGAAGAAGTATGTCAGAATGATCAGGGGGTTGTATGAAATATAAAGACCAGCGTCAGATCTACAGTTGGAAGAACAGAAAATTTCCAAGTTGGAGTCGGGCTACATCAGGGATCTGCTCTAAGCCCACTTCTGTTTAACATCGTCTTGGATGTGTTAACAGAGGACGTCAGGGAGGAGCCACCATGGTGTCTGCTCTATGCAGATGACTTAGTCTTGGTAGCCGAGAACAGGGAAGAACTGGAGGGGAAACTTGAAAGATGGAGATATGCCTTGGAGAGTAGAGGTTTAAGAATAAGCAGGAAAAAGACAGAATATATGATAACCGAATTGGATGGCGACCAGCAAACAACAATCAAATTAGGCGGAGGAAACATCAAAAGGGTTTATAAATTTAAGTACCTTGGCTCAGTGATTGACAATGAGGGGAACATGGAACAGGAAATTAACAACCGGATTCAGTGTGGTTGGAACAACTGGAGGAAGGTGTCTGGTGTCATATGTGATAAGAAAGTCCCTATAAGATTGAAGGGCAGAGTGCACAAGGCAGTGGTCAGACCAGCAATGACATATGGATTGGAAGCAGCACCTCTAAAGAAAACAGAGGGTAGAAAGTTGAACGTAACCGAGATGAGGATGCTTAGGTGGATGAGTGGAGTAACCAAAAAGGACAGGGTTAGCAATGAACATATTAGGGGTACAGTAAAGGTCACTCACTGAAGCATCAAAGACAGTGCAAGAGGCCCTTAAGGTTAAGATGGTATGGCCACCTGATGAGAAGAGAAGAGCAACGCATGGCAAGAGAAGTGATGGACGTGGAGGTGGATGGAAGACGAAGGAGAGGAAGAAGACCTAAGACCAGGTGGAGGAGAGGTTATTGCATTAGAGATGATATGAGGGAGAAGGGGGTATGGGAGGAAATGACACGGGACAGAGGTAGATGGAAGAGACTCATTAGAAACGGCGACCCCGAATAGGGATAAAGCTGGGAAGAAGAAGAAAGAAGAGAAGATAAGTATTAAGAATTACAATAAAAAAATAACCTATAGCAATTTTGAAAGGAAATTGAAGGAACTCTAGGAACACAAACTACAGAGGTCTCTTGCGAATCAGCAGTCAACACTCAACAGTTCACTAACTTCTATGTCAACTTTCATCAATATTTCAAATTCTTCAAGGCGCCAGAAGTCTGCCCGCTCCGCGCTCCGTATCATTAGATTCGTTATACTCGTCTCGTACCCGTTACCGCGTCACTGTCAGTCTGTCACTGACCTGCTATTATAGCTGGACTTAGGCGTGAGCGTGACTACTTGTTTGAGTCTGAACCGGTTATAGGGTTTCCTGTCCCCTCTTCTTGCTGTCTACTTTGACAAAGGTGTGAATTTTATTTTCTAATGTGAAGTTTCTGCCGAGTGTTATCAAAAGCATATTATGAATGAACAAGGTGCATTTCTTGGTCATGAAGCGTGAATAAGGTAGGAGTATGTTTTGATTATCTTGGGATGTCGATAGCTGATGTTGCCAATATATTGTCTGGCCAGTCGAACGGAAATTAACTAGAGGTAAACTAAAGAACAAAGGACAGGACCTTAAATCAGAAAATCGTATAGATTAAAATTGATTCAGAGTTAAATGGTGGCAAATGAGAGCCAGGTCCGAGGGGCAGAGCAACAGCTACTCTCCAGGACGATTTCTCATCACTCTAGTTCTTCATCGACTGCAAGCGATAGCCTCATGTCCCCTATCCATTAATTAAAGTGAACTCTGGCTCAACAGGATACTGGCTCCATACATATAGGGCATGAAGGTAGGTCCATGTGTTTCACCAAGCCCCATAGGGAAGGCAAATCCGTCAAATATTGTGAAAAGATTTACGATAATTTCTAGTTTATGGCTATTTTGAACTAATTGATGCGATAAAGTTAAATGATTTATTCCCCAAATCTTTAGTCAGGCAGTAGCCATCTCTTCTCTCTCTTCCAGTCATATGTTATTAGTGGATTTAGATGATTTGCTGCTCCCTGGAGCCTGGGCCTTAGAGGTAACAATGTTATATGTAATTTTTTTTAAACTGTTTAGATAGCCGGTGGTTTGGTAGAATTACATGAAAGATTTTGATGATACGAAAAAATCTAGGAAATCGTTGTAAGGAGATATGTTACTGTTTTTTTTATTTTACTGTATTTCAAGAATATTTATTTGTAAGGAAATTGAGGAGGGGGTTTAAGGAAATCCAAGGAAATCTGGCCGTGAATGGAAGGAAGTAAATTTTTTTCTTGTGGAAGCACTGGTAGGGGACGTGTGACGTCACTTGAGAAGACGGTGTGTGTGTGTGTGTGGATAGGAGGGCAGTAGTGCGTACATGTGTCTGGTTGTTGTACTGAAGAATTTAGAGGGTGTGACGAATGCATGGTCAAATGTGGTGGACAGTAAGATAAAAGGAGGGGAATACGAAGGGAGGTACAGCAAAAGCTCATGGACCTTCGAGGTCATTCAGAACTGAAAACAATGGTGAATCGATTAATAGGAGAGAGTGGAAAGTAAGATGATGGAATGAGAAAATATGAACGGAAGTTCAGTAAAAGGAATGGAAAGGGGTTGCATCTAAGGGCCGAAGGGAAGCTGCAGAGAACCTTATGTAATGCCTACAGTGCGCCAAACGAGATGCACTGGCACATCACTACCCACGCCCCATTATGGGTACTAGATTTTATGAAGATGCTTTGCAATACTCAAAATAGTATATTGCTCCGGGGTACTAGGACCCACCAGCCAAAATCTTCTAGAAATGAGAATTTGAAAGATAAATATCCACTAGGATGCTAAAGTGTATTGGTTATGGGTATTTCATCGACGGAAAAAGGCATTGGCTGCCCTGGTGTTCGCTATGAATACTTGATAGCTCTATGCCCGGATTATTTAAGTTCATTAATATGCCAACATGGCCGATAGAGAGAGAGAGAGAGAGAAAGAGAGTCTTTAATCTCCCATAGCAAAAATCGAATTTGAGTGATATTTATTTTGATTAACTTAAAGGTTTATACTCAAATGCTTTAGTGTTCTGTCTTCCAAAGTCTTTTCATAGTGGATGGTATTATGTCAGTAGCCACAAATAAAATAAACCTCCCAAATGAATTTTCAAAAGACAGTAACAGAACAGAGGACCAGGGACACAGGGTAAGACAGACTCGCAGAGATATTTCCATCCCTGGAAGGGTCGGGGTGAACACACACACACACTCCTGGACACTCGTCCTTTCCGTTTCCAGACCCTGGCATTGACAAAGGCCTGAGAAGGGCAGCCGCCCCTAAAAAAACATTTGGGACAATGTTGACCGAGGTTTGCTGAATATGCTGACCCCTCGCTCTCCAGTTATGATGATGATAATAATAATAATAATAATAATAATAATCATGGTGGTGATGATATATAGGTAATAGACCTTCTTTCAAACATAAAGTGTTGAATGTTAATTCTGCATCGACTGCATTCAATTTATATAGGGCGTTCTGTTTCTTTCTAATAACTACTTTAGGAAATAGAAAAAAATCTATATAAATTTAATACAGATGATGCAGCAATAATAATAATAATAATAATAATAATAATAATAATAATAATAATAATAATAATAATAGTAATAATAATAATAATAAACAAAAACGACAGAGGTGGCGTAGTAAAAAATAGACTAAAAGTTAGACACACACTACTCAAAAATAGTCACTCCAAAGAACTCACATTGGATACAGTAACAATTACTACGCAAAACTACAACTCCTGCAGCTGTATCGTGTCTAAGTCTTGTCATCAGAGCGGTCTACCTTCTACTGCACCATAACAATATCTTCGATGGCGCTTATACATTTGACTGAAACAAAACGAGCCTAAGGTGAAGGGTTAGGGATTATATTTCTCCTCCTCAGTCCTTGTTTTTGAACCTATAAAATGATTCTTTATTTGCAAAGCAGGAAAAATTCCTTATTGCAAGAAAAATTGCAATATATTGCAACTTTCCATGCACGGGAGAACATTAAACTGCATTTTATCCCAAAACGGATTGTTGTTTGGCTTCCAGACGACTTCATAATAATGTTGCTAATTTGCATATTTATTCCTTGCAACATTGCCTGTTGCAAGGATATTGAAATATATTGCAAACTTCCATGTTTATTCGTCATTAGAGGACACTATTTTTTTTCTTATGCAGTTTAGAGGAAAAGTCGTGGCTACTAAAAATTTGTCAAAGGTTACAGCAGTCTTGATATTTTAATGAATTTTGCCGGACGTGCAACATTGCAATAATGCAAGAAAAGTTGCACTTTCGGCATAACAGACCAATCGCTTTCCTTTCTTTAGTTTGAAGCAAAAGCTGGTTTGTTCGATCACCCAAACACCCTAATCGTCTTGCTTTTTCGGATGCTATGAGTTTGTTTGAAACGTTCCCGTGATGCAACAGATTGTTGCAAAATATTGTGACTTCGAATGCACATTTACCATCAGAATCCATTGGACTGCCTATTATTCAATTCGAAGCATCAAAGGTTGGTTTTGAACTCCCAAATTCCAATAGCCTAAACTTTACTCAATTTCAAGTAAACTTTGTTAATTCCTTATTAACAAAGTAAGGCTTTGGACCTCTTATTTTCAGGAATCAACATTACTTCATTGCAAACATATTTCAATAAAAGCACATTATACATGCATGCATACATTGTGAGGTCCAGTTGACCTCAACCTCATTTCTCCAATTGCAAAGCAAAGCAGGTTTACTCCCAGAAGCAAAACCCTGGAACCATCCTAGCTTTGTGGACGAATTTTTCCTTGATTTCAACATTATCGTATTGCAAACAAATGACAATATATTGCAACTTTTCCCATTCATTATCGGAATTCGGGTAAACATTTTACTGTGTTAGAAGGAAAGACTATTTTGCTCCCATACTGTTTCAGAGGCTATCTATAACCTTGCTACTTTTGACTAATTTTGCGTTACTTGCAACATTACCGTATTGCCCCTGTTACTAACATCTTGCATACTGCACCTCCATCTGGAACACTGCAATTAGTGCAGATATTTATTGACTTTTATTTATAATAGCCTTCTACAATAGTAATTCTGGAATAAAATGGTTGCATGACCTGTTCATGTCTATTTTTTTATTTAAGGATTTGGATGTAAATAGTCTTTGTTCAATAAGTCTTGACTTAGTTTCATATAAATGAAAATACTATAATGGTCATGTGATTATAGCAAGTAATCATTTTTTCAGAGATTAAATTACAATTCAGTTTGAGTTCAGTTTCAGCCTCCTGACTAAACCAGCGATAATTGGGAATTTTCCTCTAATTATGTAATGAAATGGTATCGAAATCATCAATTAATGAAACCTTACTTTAATTATGTCTTCAATTCGACGTCTACTCTAAGGCGGCCACGTGGTCACCAGGGGGTCCTTTCTCCGCAGAACAATTCAGAGGATTTTTTACCATAAGCAAGTCGTTATCGCCATCTATTGGCCTCCTAAGAAAATCGGCGACAGTGGACAACTGCATTTTCGAAGATGGGTGAGGAAACTAGTTAGATTATTCTTAAATCCCATCTTTTTCCCATAATGTAAATTGATGAGTATACTGGGATATCTAAATTCAACGTCAATTGGAAAATGACATTTTTATAATAATATAAAGTTTCACTTATACTTACCCGGTGGTTACATAACGAAGCCCGCCCTCCTCCCCTCATATGGACAGGTAGGCATGAAACTTCTGATTTATTGTTGGAATGGTTCCCGGTACCCGGTAGAGGGCGGGAGTAGAGGGATCACCTGTCAAACCATTAGCGCTACCGCGAATTTCAAATTCTGCCGTGACGTCAGGAGACGACAGCTATATGTAACCATCGGGTAAGTATAAGTGAAACTTTATATTATTATAAAAATGTCATTTTCACTTATATAACTTACCCGGTGGTTACATATAGCTGATTGACACATTTAGGTGGTGGGACAATGGCAGCTAAAATAACAACTGTTGGAATTATCCGAAGATATAGGTTCCTTACCTTTAAAGACCGCTGACTCTGTGGTTACTGCCTCTGTAGTCTGCTGGCCTTTATTGTACCGACAGGATATATGGATCCGTGCGTCGGACACAATAAAAAGTACTTGCCGTTGAGGACGTGACCGTAACGGACAAGACTATAATGCCCCTGCTCAGGGCGCAGTACAAATCACCACAAAATACAATGAAAAACGAGGGATCACCACAACCGTTTAAGAAATACACCAGACATTAAAAGACTGAAAGATACTCAAAAAACTCCCTGTATCTTCAGACAACCTTAAAAATACAAAAAAACATAATCAAGGAGAAAAGTTAGTGAGGATGGGATACATCCTTCTCTCCCTCACCCAATACCGTGTCAGTCACAATGAATGGTCCCAATGTACTGCAATTTTCATATGTGGTTTGCAAATCTGTCAGATAATGAGATGCGAAGACAGAATTGCTTCTCCAATATGTAGATTTAATAATGTCTTTCAAAGACAGATTACGTCTAAAGGCCATAGACGTAGACACTGCTCTAATTTCATGAGCTTTGACTTTAAACACTTTGATATCTGAGTCCTGACATTGTCCGTGTGCCTCAGAAATCAAATTCCTTAAAAAGAAGGAGAGCGCATTTTTAGAAAGAGGACGAGAAGGATCTTTCACTGAACACCACAGGTTATCACTCTTACCTCTTATACCTTTGGTCCTTTGCACATAATGTCTAAGTGCTCTCACTGGACAGAGAAGACATTCAGGCTCATTAGGCCCCACTAACTCCGAAATGTTCTTTATAGAGAAAGAACGAGGCCAAGGACGTGAGGGATTTTCATTCCTAGCCAAAAAGGACGTGAGGGATTTTCATTCTTAGCCAAATACCCCAGCATTGATGAGCAAATGGCATTGCCCTTAGCGAATCCAACTCTCTTATCAATAACATACAGCTCACTGATTCTTCTAGCTGATACTAAAGCACAAAGAAAAAGGGTCTTCCTGGTCAGATCTCTAAAAGAACTAGAGGAGATCGGTTCGAATCTATCTGACATCAGCCATTTAAGAACTACATCCAGGTTCCAAGCTACTGTTCTTGACTCCTTTGTCTTGGTCGTATCAAAGGAACGAATCAGGTCTGAGAGGTCTTGATTATTAGAAATGTCTAATCCTCGATGTCTGAACACAGAAGACAACATAGCTCTATAACCCCTAATCGTCTGGGTAGAAAGCTTCTTCTTCTCACGAAGAAAAAGAAGGAAGTTAGCTAACTGAGCTATAGATGTCTTAGAAGACGAAATTCCTTCTTCTTTGCACCAAGCTCTGAATTGGACCCACTTAGCTTGGTACACTCGATCAGAGGATTCTCTTCTGGGTCTAGCAATAGCCCTTGAAGCTCTCTTTGAAAATCCTCTCTTTCTGAGGAGATGCTCGACAGTCTGAAGGCGACTAGTCGAAGAGCGGACAAGTTGTGATGGAACCTCAGAAAGTGGGGCTGTCTGAGTAGATCCTTCCTTAACGGTAACTCTCTCGGAAAGTCCGTCAACAGCAGTAGTAGATCCGGAAACCATTCCCTGGCCGGCCAAAAGGGGGCTATCAGAGTCATCCTGACGTTCTGATGACCTCTGAACTTTGCCAGAACTAATCTTAGCATTTTGAAAGGTGGAAAGGCATACAGATACAGATTTGACCGTCCAGAAGCATGGCATCCACTGTAAACGCCTCCTCGTCTGGAACTGGGGAGCAATACAGTGGTAGACGAGCTGTCTTGTTTGTGGCGAAGAGATCCAACTGAGGACATCCCCAAATCCCCCAAAGCTTCTTGCATATTTGAGGATGTAACGTCCACTCTGTGGAGAGGACTTGTCCTCTCCTGCTGAGAATGTCCGCCTTTACATTCGTCGAGCTTGAATAAATCTTGTGCTCAAGACAACCTTGTTCTCTTTCGCCCAAATGAGTAGGTCTCTCGCCGCCTCGCAGAGAGAACGAGTGTGTCCCCCCCTGTTTTTTGATGTGAGAGAGAGCCGTGGTGTTGTCTGCTTGAACCAGCACTACTTTCCCTCTTACCTCTGTCTTGAAGTGCATTAGAGCCAAATGAATCGCCTTCAACTCTTTTAGATTTATGTGCCAGCTTCTCTGATGAATCTGCCAAAGTCCCGACACTTCCCTTTCTCCCAGAGTAGCTCCCCACCCTTTGTCCGATGCGTTCTGACAAATGCGTAAGGTTGGGGCTCAACTGGGCTTAGAGACAAGCCTTCCTCTAGCCTTCCTTCTGATTTCCACCAAAGTAGGTCCTGTTTGATTCCTTCCGAGATGGGGAACACGAAGGAGTCTGGGAACTTCTTCCTTTGCCACTTCTGCTTCAAGTAAAATTGAAGTGGTCTCATGTTGAGCCTGCCCAGACTTACAAATTGCTCTATTGAAGCCAAGGTTCCTAAAAGGCTCATCCACTGATTCGCCGAGCAAGTTTGTCTGACGAGAAATTTGTCTATTTTGTTCAGGCAAGAGTCGATCCTTTGGCGAGACGGAAAAGCCTGAAAAAGAACTGAATTCAGTCTCACTCCTAAATAAACTATCTCCTGAGAAGGAGTGAGACATGACTTTTCCTTGTTTACTAACAAACCTAGGCTTTCCGTCATCCTTAAAGTCTTTTGTAGGTCCTCCACACACTTCTGTCTGGACCTTGCCCTGAGAAGCCAATCGTCTAGATACATGGATATTCGTATCCCGTCTAGATGAAGCCACTTTGCTACTGACGACAGCACTCTGGTGAACACTTGTGGAGCTGTCGACAGGCCGAAGCAGAGGGCCCTGAACTGATAAATGCGGCCCTGGAACACGAATCTCAGGAATCTTCTCGATTCCGAATGAATCGGAATATGAAAATAAGCGTCCCGAAGGTCTATGGAAACCATCCAATCTCCAGGATGAAGAGCTGCTAATACTGATTGGGTCGTTTCCATAGAAAACTTCGTCTTCAGGACAAAGACGTTCAGGGCAGTGACGTCCAACACCGGTCTCCAACCCCCCGTGGCCTTCTTTACCAGGAAAAGGCGATTGTAAAATCCTGGTTCCTGCGGAGAGTCCACTAACTCTATGGCCCTCTTTGACAGTAAGGCGAGAACTTCTTGATGGAGGGCAGCAAATTTTTCGGAGTTCTCCGAGTAGGCTGACAAATTCACAGGAAATTCTGTGAGGGGGGTGCTTGATGAACGGAATGGTGTATCCTTCCTTCAGGACCTGGACCGTCCAAGGATCCGCTCCGAGATGAAACCAGGTCTGCCAGAAAAGTGTAATCTGGCTCCTATTGCTGTGTGGAGGACTACGGGCCTACTTCTTGATGGAAGAGGGAGTGGTTTTAGAAGAGGCTCTACCTCTCCCACGAAACCTGGAGGAAGATCGAACGGGAGCTCTCCCTCGAAATGGTTTAGGAGCTTCCGTGGAGGGAGCACTCCGAGAAGCAGAAAGAACCGGAGCTATCTTTCTGGGCTTATTCTTCACTGGACTGTGATAAAAGATCCTGGGTCGCTTTCTGTGTTAAAGATTGAGCGATCTCGCTCACAATCTCTTGCGGAAAAAGGTGTTTCTTGTCCAAAGGAGAGAAGAGCAAGGCAGACTTCTGGTTCGATGAAACCCCTTTCGACAAGAAGGAGCACCAAAGCTGTCTCTTCTTCAACACTCCAGAGGCGAAAATGGCAGCGAGCTCCGAAGCTCCATCACAGATGCCTTTATCGATACAATCCAGTACCGAGGCAAAATCCCTCAACTGCTCCTCCGAAAGTCCAAATGACTTGACTTTCCTGGCCAGCGAAGCAATGGCCCAATCCAGGAAGCTAACAACTTCGAAAACACGGAAAACACTCTTGCAAAGATGCTCCAGTTCATTTGTTGAAAAGAAAATCTTAGCAGTATTAAGGGCTGCTCTGCGGGAAGAGTCCACGAGACTAGAAAAGTCTCCCTGAGCGGAGGCAGTCACACCCAGGGAAAAAACTTCTCCAGTGTCATACCAGACACGGCTCCTTGACGAAAGTCTCGAAGGGGGAAGACAAAAACATTTTTCCCCTGTTCCCTCTTCTCCAAAAGCCAAGCGTTAACTTTCTTGATAGCTTTCTTAGCCGAAATCGAGAGGACGAGACGCGTGAACGAGGACGAGGAGTCAGGCTTACTGTCCTTTTTCCACTGCGAACTAGGAGAAACTGGAACGGAAGGCGCAAAAGAATCTCCAAAGTTGTCAACAAAGGATCGTAAAAGGAGTTTATACCCCGACAAATGCTTGTCTTTTTCTGTAAGTCCTTCTCCTTCTTCCTCCAAATCCGAAGCTTCCTTCGACGAAACTGGCGAACATTCCATCGGAAGAGGAATCCTGTTCGGCGAAGTCACACCCTGATGCGTCCGAGGAGGGTGTGAGAAAGCAGGAGAAGACGTCTGAGCCTGTACTGAGACGTATCAGGGCGGCTGAGCTGGCGGCTGAGGTGGCGCTCGAGCGAGAGCCTGACGTGGCGCCATAGACGGAGTCAGGAAAGGAGTCCGACCAGGAGCCTGAAGTGGCGTCTGAAGAGGAGTCACATGGAGAGTCTGAGCCTGAAGAGGCGACTGCAAAGGAGCCTGCGAAGAGGACTGCACAGTAGTCTGCGGAAGATGTAAGGCGGTCGGGAGCGCATTCGGGGACGAAAGAGACTTGCCAAAAAGCTCCAAGATACTGCCTAACTTGGCATTCATCTGTTCAAACACCGAAGGTTGAGGATCCACCGACGTAGAAGGCGCGGGAGGTGTAGAAGGATGATCCACAAACACGTCTGGAGCCGCAGGAGTTATTGCTTGAGGCTCCTCTGGAGAAGGCTACGAAGGAGTGTGCGTGTTCGGCTTCTCCACTTCTATGAGAGAAGGGCGATAAATCGAAACCGCCGGAGAAAAAGCTTCAGGCTCCTCCCAAAAACTACAAGAAGGTTCGGCAGCCGCCACCTTCTTGGGAACCGCAGCAGGCGAAACATCGCGCGACCTTTTCAGCGGTCTAGAAGTCTTATTACGCCAACCTCTATAAGAGGAAAAATCTGAGCTAGAGTCCCTTGATGAAAAACACTTCCTCGCAACACCTTTCCAATGGTGAGCGACAGCATCCTGGGATACAGCTACAGGATTGCTTGAGGGGGCGGCTGCTCGGGAGCAGGTCCCGCTCGCCTCCCTTCGGTTTTCGGCATGCCTCCTCCCAGGATCTGGGGAGTTTGACAGGGGCCTAGACCTAGGAGAACAAACGGGCCGAACCACCACCTCCTCCACTACACTTGCACTAAGTAATTTATCACACTTAACTACCACTTCTTGCACTGTCTCACCCATTTTCAGCATAGTGGTGAGGAAAGAGAAATTTCGAGTCCATATCGGCTCGTAATACTGACACGGGATCGGGATATACAGATTCGAGGGCAGGAGCAACCACTACGGGGTTAAGAGGAACAGGATAAATAGAATTCAGAGGAATATCCTGGCTACTCACTAACTTAGAAGAAGATCTCTGTGAAGCCTTTCTGATTCTATCTTTTTCTAACTTTCTCATATACTTTCCCAGTACCTTCCACTCCTGAGATGTTAGACTTACATTCTTCACACGTATTCTCAAAAGAACATTCACGTCCCCTACAACTAACACAAGTAGAATGAGGATCAAGTGAAGCTTTAAGAAGTCTAGTCTTACACCCACTACTACACACCCTATACTGAACAGAGCCGGTGTCAGCCATCGTGAAGAATTCAAAATAATTCCTAAAAAGGACAACAATATCAAAACCAAAATAACTATAGCGCTAGCAAAAAGATCAGTAAACTCAAGGTACATCACCAAAAGGAGAAAACCAAGATGATCAAATCCAAATTCCAACCAGCAGAGGAACCGTGTTACCGGTTCCGACGGCAGGAAACTTCCGATTTATTGTTGGAATGGTTCCCGGTACCTGGTAGAGGGCGGGAGTAGAGGGATCACCTGTCAAACCATTAGCGCTACCGCGAATTTCAAATTCTGCCGTGACGTCAGGAGACGACAGCTATATGTAACCACCGGGTAAGTTATATAAGTGAAATTAGTATTTCATGGAAACGAAAATTACTCACAAATCGAGGTAAGGGAATACGATAAAAATAAACTTGCTTACAGTCCTCCCCATAACAAAAATGCCACCGCCCATCATAGACGATATGAAGATCCAGGTATACCAACAAACTGAACTGAAACATATTATTTTGGAAGAGAATACTGCAGTTCTGAGCAAAATAGCACCAAATCAAAAGTGATATAGTTAAATTCGGGTTTCTGGACTTACTGCAGACTACGTGAAATAGCAAACTACCTTAAATTCATCTGCCTTGAAAGTTGAATATAGATTGGCAATTCCGACAACCCTTCTCTTACTGCTCGTGGGCATAAGGTCTCGCTATGTTTTACTCTGACCAAATACTTGCGGGAAACAAATAAATACATTTAACATTTTTTAAGGATATTCTTCGAAAATAAACATTCTCAATATATTTCAAGATTAACGAACTAAAGTTAAAATGTTTAAAATAAACTGATCAAATACTGATGCTTCCCCAACTCGACTGTAGAAATCGATGTGCAAAGGAATCATAATTTTCATACATTCAACTTCCCTGTCAGATATATACTTAGCTATAGACTCCGTCGTCCCCGACAGAAATTCGAATTTCGCGGCACATGCTGCAGGTAGGTCAGGTGATCTACCGCCCTGCTCTGGGTGGCCGTTCTTGGTACCTCCTGACTTGATTTTCGTTTTTCACCGCCATCGATCTTCTGGGCTGTCTTTTGCAGGGAAGTACTGGGTCTTTGGTTTGGCATACACTTTTATCAACTTTTTAATGAATTTGGCTTCGAAATTTCGAAGAATATATTACGTGAAACTACCGAATTTTTCGGTAGACACTCACATAGTTTGCAAGAAAGGGAATTATTAATATTTATTCATTAATACGTGTAATAAGTGTTAGAACTTGATTGAGGAAATAATAAAACTCTAATTTCCTACTTTAGGAATTCAGAAAAGCATATAACTAGATACACTTCCTTTAGAAGCTTCAATAGCTATTGTGCTAACGAGCAGTTAAGAGTATGAACAGTACTAGTAGTTGTTGCATCCTCATCACCTTCTTACTCCACAGAAACTACAAATTCAGATTTGCAAATTTGAAGATAAGTGGATGTAGCTCAAAATGCGAGCTCTTAAAAGGTAAGAAGTGAATATAGTGTTCCCCATTGCAGTGGAGGGTGCGTCTGATCGGCTCTGTCTCGCTCCCAGGCCTAGACCTCTTCCAAGCTCCCAAGCCCAGAGGAGAAGGAATGTTCGACAGCCGTACGGAGGTTTCAGAGAATCCCCACCGGTCAGGCGTCCCCTCGGCAGGTTCTGTAGAACGTCCCAGACTGCCAAGGATAGCCATTGGAAAGGTATCCTAAAACAGTGTTTTTTTCCTTTATTATCTAAACCTCCCTCCACTCGGCGGATAAGGAGGAGGGATATTCAGCGACGAAGATTCTTATGAAGATGCAAGAACAAATCTCGTCATTGGTATTAATATTGAGAAAGGACGGTTTCCTTCCAATCAAGAGATCCCGTTCAGTGGACGTGCAGAGGATGAAAACGGACCAATACGGACAGCTCCATCCAGGCGCGAGGCGCCAACCAGGATTGAGGATCCATTCAGGCGCAAGGCACCTGCCAGGCGCGAGAAGCCAGCCGCAAGTTAGCCACCAGCCAGGTGCCAGGATCTCTAGTCTTATCATATATGGAGGTAGAAATTGACCAGGAAGCTCCTCTTTGGGACTTTTCACAGGATCAGCTTTCTCCCGACAGGGACTCAAGATGTTGCACAGACGGCCATCGCCCTTGTCAGGAGGTGGCTGAGACTGTGGTGGGTCTTTCGCAAGCACAAACTTCTCCTGATAGGGACGATAGTTGCCACACAGGCGGCCGTCATCCTTGTCAGGATGGTTCTGATGTGGATAGGGGCATTTTACGGAATCAGCCCTCCCCTGGCAGGGACTCAAGATGTCTCACAGGCGGCCGTAGCCCTTGTGAGGTTGGAGCTGGGACTGCTGAAAGCCATTCACCTTGCGAAAGGAGGCGCTCTCCTCCGGTTGCTCATTCTTCTCCCAACTTGACTGGACAGGAAATGGAAGATATATCGGAATTGGAAGCCAATAAGGGGGCAGGTCTCTCAGATTATAAGACCTTAGCAACCCTTTTATTGAGAGAATTCGTTCGTTACTAGCAAGAGGACATTAAAATCATCCTCCTTCTAAAATAATGCAACCAACCATTTCCAGAAAGAGAGTGGCAATCGTTTCGAAATTGGACAAGATTCGTACGATCTCATTCATTGATTAGAGGCTCTTCCAGATAATAGAGGCGTAGAATACAGCCTTATCTCCAAGAGAATAAAAGCTTGAGAGATTCTCTTTGATCCTCGGTTCTCTTTTGGGATCTCATTCGGCTAATACTAATTAGTTTTTTTTTTTTTGACGAAAAAGAACGAAGATAGTAAATTTTCCATTCTCTCTCGGCATCGGAGAGGAAAGAATGTAGTAGAAAATTGGGTGTATAGGACTGCTGTATGGTCATGTAATATGCGCATACCGTAGTTACCTTTATGGTTCGCAACAGAATTACCTGTATCCTTACAGGAATTTCCTAGTAAGGACTACGCTTAAAGGATTTGTTACGACACACCTACTCAGCATCTGTATTTAACGAAGGTTGTTTCGCTTAAAGATGCATTACTGAGAACTTCCTTAGGCTCGATAATGATTTTATCATATTCCTTCATGGAACGGGAGTAACTGGCAACTCAGGTAGAATACGACGAGACAGCATGAGCGGTTGGTTACATCTCTCTCCCCTACGGGATCGAATGGTTAACCGTATCTCCCCCCTACAATCATGGACTTAGCCTGGAATTGAGGGGATTTGTGGGCAAACACGAATAACATTGTCTTCGTTTTGCTAAGAAGTTTTCAATAAAAAGATCCCTTGTAACCTTTCGATACTCTTTACCGCAATGTAACAGGATTATAGGAAAGAAGTAGCAATATGATTCTAACGCAGCAGAGCAATATATTATATGATGCTCTCATGCTTACGAAAGCATAGTCTTATTAGAGAACATTCTCAGTGAGAATATGGATGAATTTGATGGGAACCATTTTTTTTCTTCGTGACAGAAGTTTGTTCCCCTGAATGGGCTATATTAAGCCTATCAAGTTCTTCCTACCAACGGGAACATCCAGTTTGGCTTGAACCGTCGTCTTCGGTATTCTGTTCACCATTGAAGCTTTCCTTCGGGGAAGACTTCTCCTTCACTCTCTTGACTAGAGAACGAAGGCGGTCGATCTCCAATCCTTATTCTCATTCCTCAAGGGGAAAAGAATTTAGGATGGAGGTCGTTGTACAGAACCTACAAATATACTACATATATTACCCTCGCGACATGATTCTGTTAAGCAGTTGATTTGTCCGGGGGGTAGGAGCATACCGTAGTTAACTCTATGGATTGTGACCGAGACGAATTGTATCTTAATTGAACTGCAACTCGGGGCTGCCTGCAACCTCCCAGGAGTTACCAGTTTCGATTTTAGATGCTTGGTGTTGTCACGACAACACCAAATCAGCTTTTGTATTTACCGAAATCAGTTTCGTTAAAATATAATTGCTGGAGCGTATTTTTTATGCTTGATGGTTCTAGCCGAATGCATTCCTTTGTGGAATGGATTATCTGGCAACTCAGGATGACGAGTCAGCGAGAGCTACTGTGTATTGAACTGCCTGATAGCAGCTCAGTATCAGCTGGCTCTCCCCTGCTTTGATTGAGTATCGAACCGTATCTCTGCCCAACAATCATGGACTTAGGTCTCTGATTAACAGGGATTCTCGCATACATGAAGGACCATCTACTGCTGTGACGCTCGATTTCATCGCCTTCGACATTGCGAGAATTTTCAACAGAGATATCTCTTGGACTCTTTCATATTTCTGTTTACCGCACGGTAACAGAAGTCTGTACTAGTCTCCCGCTGCATCGCACTGCGATAATGAGAATGATTTTTGCATACATATGAGTTTGTCTTCAAAATATCTCTTATTCGTAGGTGTATAACTGTTCTTTGTTCACCCTGAAATAACAGAGGAGAGAGGTAGCAATATACGCCATCCTTTACTTTGAAAGAAAAATAAACATTAGTCTTTTTTCACCAATATATAAACTCTTAACAGACGTATTAAGATATTTACTGGCGTCAGAGGAAGAGAGGATGATGCTTTTTGCCCCATTTTTGCCTTCGGGAAGCTGGATTCACAGAGGTCGTGTCCTTCTTACAGCACTTTTATAAAGGCTTTCACAAGAGAGGCGGTCTACTCTATCAGCCTCACTTAGAAAGGGACCTTAAAAGACCTCTACACTCTGAGTCTGTCTGCGTGCAGACTGACGAGAAGTGATAGGGACGAGAGGATTTTGCAAGGTGAATGACAAGTGTCATGGGAAAGACATAGAAGTGCTGCAGATCGTGCTGGATTGAATGAGAAAACTGTCCTCTTCCAATACCTCTGTGACCCACATAGCTGTTTTCCTTCCCTTTCTGAGAGAAGAATCACCTTTGTATTTATATCTGCTATCACAGATTACAGTAGCAGGCTATACTCTGTCTTTACAAAGGAACTTGAAGATAACAGAGGACTAAGTTCCTCGGGATCTTATAAGATACCTCGAAACAACCAACAGTAGGACATTATGTACTTAGAGTTGGAATCTTTTCGTGGCCCGCAGATTCCATGTTCCAACAAGTGGGAACCTCCTCATCAAGCTTCTTTAGAAATCTTATGAGAAAATTAATTTTTTTCTCTTGAATCTAACAACTACCAAGAAGACAAGTGAATTTAAGTTATGAGGTCTCGCATCGGATTCAATGGAGAGACTACTATTGGTTCTTACCATCACATTATTTCTGGAAAAGAATTAACGCCCTTCTAACCCTGCATCAGAGCTCTGAAGTTAAGGGACTTTCCCATTTGAAAGGGGAAGAGATAGAAGGGTCTCTGTGCCCGGTCGGGGTGCTTAAACTTTATCTTTAATAGAAGAAATCGCTTAAGGGCTTCCTACAGAGTCTTTGGGCTGCGATGAGGACACGAAACGCTTCCCAGTAGGTATTCAGAGGGAGAAGACAAGAGCCAAGAAAGCCCTGGGATCGCCCACTTTCGGCTCAGAGTCATCTTCACCTTCCAGACCTCCTTCCCATCATTCGGACAAGGAGAGGGAAGATTCTGCAACTAGAAACTTCCTTGACATGCAGGAATAGAGCTCGTCAGCAACGGAAGTATTCACGAAGAATCCTCCTCGGAAGAAGACTCGTCTCTCTCGTCATATTAAGATTGGCTCTAAGTGCCTCCCCTGGTCCTAGGCCAAAGGATCCAGGTAGAAGAGAACCTTCCACCCTTCTCCAGTCTCCAGACAAACTATTGTCTGTTTTTGTTCAGGATCCTCGGACAACGAAGTTCCAGCCACCGTTTATTGTCCAATACGGACAAGGCGTGGGGCTCCAACCAGGCGCAAAGGCACCAGAAGTGGACAGACCGGACAGGCGAGATTGTCCGAAGTGGACATTGCCAGCCAGGCTCCAAGCTCCAGCAAGAGGGGAGGCGCCAACAGGGCTCCAGGCGCCAAAAAGCGCCAGCCAGGAGCCAGGCTCCACCCAGGCGCCAGAAGCGCCAGCCAGGCACGAGGCGGCAGCCAGGCGCAAGGCGCTAGCGAAGCGCCAAATCAGGCGCAAGGTGCCAGCCAGGCGCGAGGCTCCTGCCAGGCTCCAGGATTCATCCAGAAGAGATCTATATCAAAGAACGCCCTGGTCTTCTTTGAGACAAGTGTGATCTCCAAAGCGCTGGATAAGTGCCTTGGTGATTCCTTCAAACAGCTGAGAATTAAAACGCATGAAGTGCGGGCTTTTGTGAATTCTTGTCCTTTCCAGAACAATATGTCATAAAGGACATATTAGTTGGCACATACAGGAGTGCAACTCGGTGTTGACTTGACTTCCCTTTACCCGAAGGATGTCAAGATAACCTATGAGAGATCCTTCTCTCTTGGTTGATACGTGTCTGTGGATACGTGTCTGTGGATAGGGAGCCGATACTGATCCTTAACTAGTGAGTTAAAATTTATTTAATGTCGTGTTTTTCTTGGATTCTTTGAAAGGAGTTTGGGGATAACTCTTTTCAATTTAAGCACTAACCCTCGTGTTAGGATCAGGTGGTCGGGATCGGTGTTGTGCTCCTTAATTATGCCACTAGGCATAGGTGTACTGTCATGTAAGTGGATAAGACCCCATTGACAAAGGCCATCAGGTTCTGTCGAGTAAGTGGATAAGACCCCATTGACAGTCCCACAAGAACTCTTAGCCATAGGTCACATCCTCGCTGAGGCTCTTGAGACGAAGCAGACTCCTCAGCAATAGCTAGGAAGTCAACCCTCTGTCTAAACAAATAGGAACCAAGGTTTTTTATATATTACCTACAACGCATGTTGTTTACCTGTCTAATCAGTAATTAGCTGTCTCTTACCCTCCGCCAAAGGTGCCAATCAGCTAAGTATATATCTGACAGGGAAGTTGAATGTATGAAAATGATATTGTTATTGTACAATAAAGTTTCATACATACTTACCTGGCAGATATATACGATTAAATGGCCCACCCAGCCTCCCCTCAGGAGACAGGTGGAAGAGAAAATCTGGTTATAGAACGGTAATGGTTCCTATTCCTGCCACCCAGCGGCAGGGCGGTAGATCACCTGACCTACCTGCAGCGTGCCGCGAAATTCGAATTTCTGTCGGGGACGACGGAGTCTATAGTTAAGTACATATCTGCCAGGTAAGTATGTTTGAAACTTTATTGTACAATAACAATATCATTTTACGATACCATAAATTTTAAGAAGTATTGGACAATGCTTCACGAAGGAAGGTCTATTGTGGTAATATGAATAGTTGTTGTCAATGAACGGGTGATGTATAGTACATAATGACTGAAACATACTCTGAGGCTATGAGAAGTCTTGGTGACAAGAACCCACATTTGGTTAATGACAAAATTTTAGATTTGATTCACTTATTTGAAATGTATCCTGATGTTGTAAAAGATGAAATGGGTTTGTGTACCATTTTAAAACATGATGTAACTCTCATTTAGGGGGCACCCCCAATCAAGCAGTCTCCCTACAGGCTTAATCCACAGAAAAGACTTAGGATGAAAGAGGCCGTGCAGTATCTCCTAACGAACGACTTGATCGAACCATGCTGTAGTCCCTGGGCTTTACCATTTCTTCTGACTCCTAAGGAAGATGGAACAGACAGACTGCACAGATTTCCGTAAAGTGAACATACTTACGGTAACATTCTTTTCCTTTGCCAAGGTTAGATGACCTTATAGATTCTGTAGGTAATGAAAAGTTTATTACAAAAATTGCCCTTCAGAAAGGTTACTATCAAGTGTTACTTACTCCTAAAGCCACGGAAATTTGTGACGCCTGATGGTCTTTATAAGTATCTGAGAATGCCTTTTGGAATGAAAAATGCCCAAGCAACATTCCAGAGACTAATCCATTGTTATTAGAGACCTAGAAGGTATATTTGAGTATCTTGATGATTTCCTTGTTGTCTGAAACATGGACTGAACACATGCAGAAATTACAAATATTTTTTTCCAGGTTGAGTGAGGCAGGGCTGACTATCAACTTAAAGAAAAGTACATTTGGATGCGCAACCGTTACTTATTTGGGACATGAAGTTGGATGTGGATTTACAAAACCTAAGACAGCTAACATTGATGCTATCTTGAATTTCCCTGTTCCCACTGACCATAAGTCCTTGATGAGATTCCTGGGAATGTCTGGTTTCAACAGGCGTTTTTGCTCAAACTTCTCTGCGATAGCATCTCCTTTGACTTCTATGCAGTCCTAAAAAGGATTATCAGTGGTCTGATGAATGTCAGCGAGCTTTCCGACAGAATCAAGTTAATGTTGTCTTCTGATCCTGTGCCAAGATCTCCAGATTTTACACGTCCTTTCGAGTTACATGTTGATGCTTGGGATACGGGATCCGGGACAGTGCTGCTTCAGAAGAGCGGCTCGACAGACGTTCTTCATCCTGTCTCGTATTTTTCCTCGAAATTCAAGAAACACCAACTTGGATACTCAACGGTGGAGGAGGAGGCACTCTCATCAATTTTAGCATTGGACCACTTCAAATACTTTCTTTATAGTTCTCCATTTCCTGTGTGTCAGAACTGATCACAATCCGTTAGTTTAAAAATAAAATACAAAATTCTAATCAAAGGTTAATGAGGTGGTCTTTGCTTGTTTGCATAATCATATGGTAATTTGTTTGTTTCTCGCGCAAATACCTAACAACCCTTCCAGCAAGTTGTTCAGGTGTTTGGATAATTAAAGGAACTGTCGGGTGCTTGTTTGCTCTCTCTCGTATCATTTTTAGTTAGTTCTCACCCGACTCCTATTAATTTTTTTCCCTTCCTCCGACCAAGGTTTCTGAGACTTTGGTTTATTGTTGGTCTTGTTTAGTGATATTGAGTAATGATTGTCATTGTTTGTTTTATATATAAAATGTATCATCAATGTAACCTTGTGTCTTTTTTATCAATCCTTTTGTAGCAAATCCATCCTATGAAGCAGGTCATATAATTAGTCAGAAAGAGTTGGGTTTGTTAAAAGTGTTTTTGACGAGAGGGTAAAAGAAAGTTAGATTTATATTTTAGTGTTTTTGACAAGAGGATGAAAGAAACAACGCCTCAAATAGGAGTCGATACTCGTTTACTTTGACGATGAAGATCCGATATTTGAAGTTGTTGTTGAATGACTCCTTCAACAGATGAAAATTCGAAATGAAACTTCTACGTGTCAGGTCTCCGTCAAATCTTCAAGCGGGTAATCCTTCAAAAGGCTTGAGACCAATAGTCATCGGGAGAACATGTCAGGTCTCCCTCAAATCTTCAGGCGGGTAATCCTTCAAGGGCTTGAGACCAATAGTCAGATTGGAATGCCTCCACTCACAGCACTTAGTTCCACCGCAATTCGAGAAAAGAAAAAAAAATCGTTAACACGATACTTAAATAGTTTGCAACGGGAGGAGGGATCTGGGAACAAAACAACTAAAAAAATAAATACTTGAAAATAAGAAAAAACAAGGCTGACTAAATGACTTCTAAAAAGATAAATCAATAAATTATGTTAATTTGACACCTTCCTCCTCCAAAAATATATATATATATATATTTAAATATAATACATTTTTTCTACCACTCAAACATAACATACTACAAAGAAGAAATGAGAAGGAAGAGGTGAGAAGAGAAATAACTAGACTTACAACCGTTAGACATAAATACTGTTTTTATAAATTGTATCTCTCACATTGAGTAGACTATAGAAATTTTTGTCCCTTGGCAAATTACCAACCAAATCAATGTAAATTTACGTACCCTCCAGATCAATATAACTGCTCATCAAACACTGCGTTCATCATCCCAAAGGGCATTACGTTACATTCGTAAAGCCCAAAGGGCGTCACAAAGGCGGATATCTCGCGAGCTCGATTAGATAGGGGGAACCTGGCAATAACCTCTTTAAAAGAACGAATTTAGTTATAACCTTATCAGCCCTAATCCGATCAAGACAGTCCTCAATGCGTGGGAAAGGGAGTATTAGTATTAGCATTGACCCTGCGGTATTTCTAGAGTAGCTCCAAGGACTTACCGAAGGTCTAATCAATTTCCCGCTTTACTGGATTTAATCGATAAGGACTTTGCCTGTCTTTCGATATAGAATATCCGGCACTTTCGTTTTATCCGAGGAGCTTCTACTTCATAGTTGACATCAGACAATTTCCAGGGTACCTTCCAAGGGCCCTTATAATACCTAGGTTCCAGAAAATTGTCAGTCTGTACTCACAACCTAAACAAACTCACCTGGCTCAAACGAACGTGCCTTACTTTTCTTATCATTATTTTGCTTCATCGAGGCCTGAGACAATTCTAAATTATCCTGGGAAAATTTCCAGGCAGCTGATAATCTCCCCAAGGTCCTTAACAAACTCACCCACATTCAATTTTATATGATTCAATTCATGGAAAATTTCAAGAGGACCACGTACTTTGTGTCCAAAAATATACTCAAATCTAAGGATTTGGTGGGGCCTTTCCACTAGACCAGACTCTCTGGGTGGTAAGGTGTACACATTGGTAATGTGCTACTGCAATGGCCAGTTCAGCACATTTACTCCTAAAATACACCTTGCTCGTGAAATTTGTGCCACAATCTGTTTGAATTTTACGAGGCAACCCATACCTGGAAATCACCTTTGGTGTAACTTTCCTCATAGGAAAAGTTCAGGAAACCTGTCTCTTCCAATATAGTTAAAATGACAAATTTCAAGACCGAAGGTTTATTCGCTTATGAACAAAGATGAGTAAATCCAGATTTAATTCTGGGAAATGGCCCAACCACAACGCAATCTCTGCAAAAGGATCTCCAATTGCAGGATTTGGATGCAAAGGGGCTTTAGTAATTCCTCATGTGCTAACCTAAGGACGACATCATTCTGATATTTTGTAGGTACCACAACCACTAGGACGACTAACCCTACATCAAACCTCTATTCACAGAACCTTGGTTTTGTTAAATCATCCGCACCTCTCAATTCTTAATTCAATTCAGCTTTCTGAACTTCAATAAAACTTATACAGTCACAATCAGGATTAATTATCTGAGTTACAAAACTAATACTACTACTACTACTACTGCCACCACCTACAGACCCGGGGTCTCTACCTCTAAACTACGGGTCTCTCTACCTCCAAACTACTTGGAGACCCACCAATACCTCTAAACTACTTAAGTTTAATTTATCCTCATTCTGTAAGCTGAGTAATAATTGCTACAGAGTTTTTAATTTATCCTCATTCTGTAAGCTGAGAGGATGGGGAACTTTTCCACCACTGTATCAGGGAACCCACCAGGACCACACAATTTCGTAGTCACAAAGGAGAGATTAGTATATCACTATCCTAACCGTTCATTCAGTTCCTGGGGATCACTCAAAACTTACCACATATAACTTTGTTCATCAAATGCTGCGTTCTTCACCCCAAAGGGCATTACGTTTACACTCGTAAAACACAAAGGGCGTAACAAAAGCGTAAATCCTCAGATAGGGGGAACCTGCCAATACCCCTTAATTAGCAGTTCCCTATCCGATCAAGACAGTCCTCGATATGTGGCAAAGGGAAAGAGTCATTCTTAGTATTATGCATTGACCTTGCAGAAGTCCACACACATGCGAAACTGCCCGTCAGGTTTCTTGCAAAGTACAAAGGTGAACTCCAAGGACTTACCGAAGGTCTAATTAAATCATGCTCCAACATCTACTTTCTCTCCTTCTCGACAATATCACGCTTTACTGGATTTAATCGATAAGGACTTTGCTTGTCTATTGATATGGAATATCCGGCACTTTCCGTTTGGTCCCAGGAGCTTCCACTTTATATTTAACATCAGATAATTTCCGGTGTACCTTCCAAGGTTCGAGAAAATTGTCCAAGTCTGTACATAATCACTACCTAAACTCACCTGGCTCAAACGAACGTGCCTTACTTTTCTTATCATAATTTCCCTTCATTGAGGCCTGAGATACATAATTCTAAATGATCCTGGGCAAATTTCCAGGCTGCCGATAATCTCCTTCTTAAGTCCTCAACGAACTCGCCCATACTCAATTCTTTATGATTAAACTCTAATCTGTTCTGTATGTCAACAATTCAAGGAAAATTTCTAGAGGACCACATAATTTAGTACAAAAATCAACTCTAACGGAGATACCCGTGGAACAATTTGGATGATTAAGTTTAGCAAAGAGAGCAAAGGGAAGCCCTTTATCCCTAATCCTCTCCTTGCTCATAACGGTACTTTAAGAATAGATTTCAGGGTTTGGTGGAACCTTTCACTACGCCCTGACTTTTTGTCGCCAAAGATAGTTAAAATATCAAGGGAAAATACAGGAGGGAAGGCTTCGATGGTATGGACACCTGTTACGAAGAGAGGAACATCATGTTGGAAGACATACGATGGAAATGGAAGTGCGGGGTAGAAGGAAGAAGGGAAGACAAAGAGATTGTGTGATGAACACAGAAGACGTTGCAAACATGATTGGAAAATATTATTATAATTGGATCACTTACACTGAATGAGTGCGTGCAGTCCTCCTCCCTTCAGTAGTCTTGAAGGCGGAGCTCTACAACCCTAAAAATGAAACATCATATTTTAAAAATTACAAATAGTGACATAATCGTGGGCGCCCTGTTTGGCAAATGTTAAATTCCCTCACTTTTATATTTCATTCATTCTCTCTCTCTCTCTCACATAAGATAACGTTAACTATCTACCATTAATACGACCTCTGACGACTAAACTATACCTCATATCCACATTGCATCGCACACTGCATCAACTGATCCCGGTTACTGGGCTATTTTTCCTAGTCAAAAAACTGCTAAACATATATATAGGCATGACCATAATAGATTAGTCCAAGGCGATAAAATGCTTCCTAAAGATGTAAAGGCTTATTTTGATATTTTATGGTAAAGTCGAAATTAGACACTAATCTGACCAGAGTATGGTAAAGTCGGAATAAAACACTGATCAGGAAGAAAAGAGAGAGAGAGAGAGAGAGAGAGAGAGAGAGAGAGAGAGAGAGAGAGAGAGAGAGAGAGAGAGAGAGATGGTTGAGACCTAAAATTATATCAAGTACCTAAAATTCCAGTTGCAATCCAGTCTAGTACCTAAAATTCCGGTTGCAATCTAGTTTAGTACCTAAAATTCCAGTTGCAATCCAATCTAGCAACTAAATTCCGGTTGGAATAAGGCTTTAAGACACCTAAACTACCTAAAATTCCAGTTGCAATCCAATCTAGCAACTAAATTCCGGTTGGAATAAGGCTTTAAGACACTAACTAATAAGGACGCTGTCCTCACTGTAGGCCAACACAGACTCAAAGCTCTGTAGAAATGAATTTGATTATCATTACCCAACAAGTTCATTCGTCCAAAAGCAGAATCTAAAGGTTTAGCCTTACACCTCTTCCCTAGATGTAGCCAATAATAAAATTAACGACAATTATAATAATGACGATAATCTTTGAATAATATTAACGATAATTATAATAGTGATGATAATCTTTGGTGATCCTCTTTTGAAGTTTCTATATAAATAAAGTTTCATCATCTTCTGAATAACAATAACAACTAAACCATGAAATAACAAAGGCGATTACAGATAACAAAGTCAACAGCAATGGGCGTGTGCACACGTATGTACGTTTCCGTGTACGTGTACACGTACATGGGAAGGTGGAACACCACAGCTGCTGAAACTCGCTCGCTGCTACTATTAATGAGTTGCGAGTTACTCATTTTTGAGTCATTGTTTTCTTGTGCATATTTGTTAATTATTTAATTATACGTTAACTCGAGTAGGAAATGGGCTACTGTGTACGGTGACCAGTGAACGGTTATTATGGCACCGTTGCTCCCCGTGTGTTATTGTAAAAAAGAAATTCTAAAATCAAGTTTGAAATACCACGTATGGCAACAAAGCTACCACACATGCAGTCAGCCAGTCTTATTAAATTAAATAAAAAAAAAAAAAAAAAAAAAACTGCTTCGTCTCTCTCCCTCCTTTGAGAAGTAGGTTATAAATGCAAGATTTAGACGTTCATCATATTGATAAGAGCGACTGTTCAATATCTGAGAAAAAGCCATTCGCATCTTGAATTTTGTCACAATATTAGTTCTGGGTAACTTTTAACTTCAATATTGGTTCTAGGTAACTTTTAACTTTCTTCGCTGTGCACTTGTTTAGGGGTCTCAAGTCTGAGGGGGGACAGGGGCGGGGGTGGGGTTGGGTTGTGGAGAACAGGGGACGATGTGGTTGGTCCACGAAGGCATCACAAGATTGCTGCTCAGAGAGAGAGAGAGAGAGAGAGAGAGAGAGAGAGAGAGAGAGAGAGAGAGAGAGAGAGAGAGAGAGAGAGAGAGCGCACTCGGTCCATTTAATCTCTCTCTCTCCCATAACAACTAATTCAGTTATCAACTGAAGAGAGAGAGAAAACGCATCCAAGTAAAGAATAACTATAAGGAATGCTGACCCCAGCTGTTTTGCTAATTACTTGAAACAGAAATCAGCCATTAGGCATTCAAGAATACGCAGACAGACAAAATAAAAAAAAATAAAAACACAAAAAAACACACACACACTCCCCGAGTCATGGAGTTACCCTAAAAGATGGCTATTCCAAATTTCACGCTAAACTATTTAATTATCATGGGTTCATTATCATCCCTTTGCACACCTGCGAGAGAGAGAGAGAGAGAGAGAGAGAGAGAGAGAGAACAGTGTAATTCATTAAATACATTTTTAAATATATACATACAAATATACAAATTATCTTTAAAATGTGAGAGAAATGAACAAAGCAGACATTGCAGAAAAATGATTAGAAAAACAATTGATTATACTTCGAATACTTCCATTGAATGCGTGTGTGAGGTTCTCCCCCCCCCTTCCCGTAAGTACGAAAACTGTCAACACAAGCACAATGCTTCTGGATATTGAGTGATGTTCGATTATTACGAGTGATTAGTCATGTAATAGCAAAATTTCATAACAGTAACATAGACCTATATAAGAAAATATACAAGAGCCTAAATACCATAAACTACGCTGATCTTACCTTTGAATAAAAGTGGATTCATTATTATAGGCCTACTCGCATTAGGCAGACATCAAGGCCCTGTTGTCCTCCGTTTTTTTTTTTTTTCAACTGTAATAAGAGAAAAGCTGTTGAAAATGAGGGACACCAAAGATAGGCATATTATCAGAGAGAGAGGGAGAGAGAGGAGAGAGAGAGAGAGAGAGAGAGAGAGAGAGAGAGAGAGAGAAAATTACTGTAAAAAAAAAAAAAATCCTTCATATTGAATGACCTACAGGGGGGGGGGGGGTGGGGGTTGGGGGGGGAGATTTGGTAAGCAACAAAACCAAATTAAATATTGTACCTCTTCCCACAGTTGCTCCAAACCCAAACTCTGAGCTCACCGGCGTATGATCAAGTAAGGAAAGCCTTAAACCTCCTACCTAACCGTGGTGGTACTAAAAAAAACTCACATACAATAAACAATAAGGAAAGCCTTAACCCTCCGAACTAACCATGGTGGTACTCAACTTCAAAACTAATTCAAAAAACGATATTCAGAGGGGCAATGAATACCAAATATCCCTGCCTCTCTATACATGTATAAACATCTCCCAACAGCTATACAGAGGAGCTCTCAAATTGTCCAGGTGGATAATAGGACTAACTAAACAGTAATAAGCAATGACTAAACACTAACATTCATAATGCACTTTCACTCAATAAACATCCACAGTTACTATACAAATCACACTCACTAGACACTATTACTATACACTAGGCACTCATCACACACTATACGTCATAAACACTAAGCATCACTATACCTCAAACTCAGTAACATTTACAAACACTCACTTAATCCTAAACGTCATTAAACACTAAACAATTACTAAGCATTCACTAAACCCTAAACATCCACAAAGTAACCACTCATTACTAACTAAACACAAAATACACACACACACAATCATAAAGACTTTTACCAAACATTCACTGAATACTCACTAATCATTCACTAAAGCCTAACCACTTACTGAATGCTTATGCACTAAACATACGTTAAACACTATAACATTCGCAAAACATTTTCACTAATTTCTAAATACTCACTAAACATACTTATCAAACATTAATTCACTAAACACTTAGCTCACTAAACATTCACTGATTGCATATGTACTCTAAACATTCACTGATTGCGTATGTACTCTAAACATTCACCGATTGCTTATGTACTCTAAACATTCACTGATTGCTTATGTACTCAACATTTTCAACCAACTCCACAACACTCACTGTATACTTAAACTAAACATTTACATTCACAAGACACAAACTAAACATTCACTGATTACTTACACAAACATTCACAAAACATTTATTAAAACCCTCAGGACTGGCTAAACACTCACTCATTACTTACAAAATAGATTCAATTCGAGATCGCACCTCTAGGTATATACGTATACCCTCTACGGTCCACCCCCCCGACTCTGCCGTCAAGATCCTGGGGAGGAAGGAAAAGCCGATGCTTTTGTAAGAGTAATAACCAATGGATGGAGGATGAGAACCATGAATACAGCTACCCCCTGAGAATACAGAAGCATAAATACAGTGTATTATTAAGGAAAGCCATTAAACCACAAAAATATGGTCTCACATTGAACAACGTTACCAAACCTTATGCCTACATTATCTACTTTAGTTTTAATCAATTTGGGTTATTCCTGAATTATCTAAATTTATAAAAAAAATCATCTCCGACAGCGCTATTTCATCCAAAGCTCTACGCATTCACCACCGAGTTCAATCTTAATTGGCTTATCTTAAATACCTCTAGATGTCGTTCAAGTTGACAGTACAGTAAAGCTCTGTGTGTTTTTCGTCTGACCTACATAGTAACGGGTATTCTCCTAGCCTAGCGTATACTATGGTATATCGTATCCATACGAAAATGATGTTGGCCATGTAATAGCAAAAAGTCACATCAAACAAGAAAAACTTATACAAGACAATATACACATATATAAGAGCTCAAATACCACACGAGACGGCCAATATGTGATAGAAGAGGTTGTGAAATATTGAAACAAGAAGCAAACACCACAAGTGATAAAAGGTTAGATAGTGAACCTCTACCTTACAGTTGAACAACTGGCAAATTCTGCAACAAACAACTTCAAGGGGGTGGTGTTAAACAACGTCAATTTAGAAATTTCTCCGGGTAAATGCTGACCAAGAAACAAGCAGGAATTAAAGGTAGGCATACTTTTTCCAAGCAGGAATTAAAGGTAGGCATACTTTTTCCAACATTTTGGCACCAAGAAAGTGAATTAAGGGGGAGGGGGGGGTTCTGCTGAATTTTGGAGTCTTACATGATGGACTACTATTCGAATTTCAGTTTTCTAAAAGAAAGTGGAATTTAAGGGGTGGGGGGGGGGGGGGTTGGGGGACGGGGGGGCGGGTCGCTGGAATTTTGGAGTCTTAACATGGAATTGTAACTACTTGTTCGTAATTCAAAAGTTTCTAAGGAATGCTCTGTCAGTCAGTTCCTGTAGCCGTTCCTTCAGGTAATCTGTGACTCGACTTTCACCAAGCAATCAACCTTTAAACTTGAGATTTCCTCATAAACTTACTTTGCCTTCAAGTGTCCTCAAACTTACTTTGGCAAGTGGCTTTGATTATTCTATTGCCTGGGACGACCCTCCCATCCGCTGGTCTCCAGAGATGCTACATACCAGATTCTAAAATCACAGCAGAGAAACATTACCTGAAGTTCCAAGAAATGTGCTGTAACAAACATTTTCACTAATTATATATATAAATATATATTTATAGATATTGAGAGAGAGAGAGAGAGAGAGAGAGAGAGAGAGAGAGAGAGAGAGAGAGAGAGAGAGAGAGAGAGAGAGAGAGACTTACCTGGCAGTTGCCTCCTTACGTGCCTCATAACGAGCCCACAGTCCAAGAAAGTCAGGCCCGAACTCTCACCGCACTACAGTTCCACCATAATTCTAAACCAAAACAAAAAAAATCTATCTTTAACACCATAGTTAGGTAGCTTGCAACGAGAGGAGGAACAACGGAACATAACTGAACGTTAAGGTAGCAGAGAAAAGTACAGCAGCTGAACTGCATTAGAAAAAAAAAAAAATCATTAAATCTAAGAAAACGAGGCCATTTAACGACACTTTCTTATTAAAAAGGAAAATCAATAAATTACGTTAATTTGAGTTTATTGCAGGGTTCTGAAAATCAATCAATACACGCACACGGGTGATGTGATTAAGACTGAAGTGCAGTTACGTCGTTTGGTAAGAAGGGACCATCCGTATGTCCTCAAAAAGGGAAGTATGGACCAATAGGAAAGCTATAGGTCGTTACGAAAATGCTAAAAATGAAATATACCATGTGGGAAATTCAGGCTGAGAGGAATGAAGTTTTTATATACTTTGTGCAATCTCATATGAAGTTTCGTGAATGGTGTCTATTTATTTGGAGTTTCGTGAGTGGTGGTAGTGAGAGAAAAAAAAAAAAAAATCATGCAAGTTATATTTTAACAAGACTCAAGAGGTTCGGTAATAATAATCCTTATCATTATTAACATCAAGTGGAAAGGATGGAAACTAGTAAGAAGTTATGACACTAAGAAAACAAACTAACAAGAGAGATGTCTGACATTTTGAAATATGCAGGTTAGCCATTATCAGAGTAGAGCTTTAAAATATTGAAAAGACCAAAATAATGTGATAAAAAGTTAGATAGTGAACCTCTACCTCCAAGTTGAATAATTGGCAATTTCTGCAACAAACAACTTCAAGGGAGTGGAGTTAGACAACATCAATTTAGAAATGTCTTCAGGTAATGCTGACCAGGAAACAAGCAGGAACAAAAGCTAGGAATACTTTTTCCAACATTTATTACACTAAGGGAGTTATTAAAAGGGGGGGGGGGGCGCGTCTCCTGAACTTTGGGGTCTTGCATGATGGACTACTAATCTAATTCAGTTTCTAAGGAATGCACTGTCTGTCAGTCAGTCAGTTAGTTCCTATAGCCGTTCCTTCAGGTAATCTAACTCGACTTTCACCAAGCAATCAACCTTTAAACTTGAAATGTCTTCAGAAACTTACTTTGCCAACTGGCTCCGATTATTCTATTGCCTGGGACAACCTTCCCGTTTATCCGCTGGTCTCCAGAGGTGCTACATACCAGTTTCTGAAATCTAAGTAGAGAAACACTACCTGAAGTTCAAGAAATGTGCTGTAACAAATATTTTCACTAATTACATATATTATATATATACTCATATATAAACACCAAATGGGGATGGGTTGAAAAAGAACACCAGATAGTCTTTTCATAATACAGTTTATACGTACTTACGTGGTGGTTGTGGTTTTGCGTAACCTAAATCGATGTGGTTTTTTGCAAGCTACAATGAAAATAAAAATATTCTACGTTTAGCCTAAGCCCTTATCTTATATGTTGGCAATGTTTATGAAGTTGTGAATTTTTTTTATTACCAAAAATATTATAACAGTACATAGCTGAAAGGTGATTCAACTCATTACATTAGGACTATACCTGAGAAACATGTCTCCCTCACTTGAAGATGCCCTCACACACAAATGACACCTGAACCTGTAAATGCAAAAAAATTAATAAATAAATAAATTGGAAAACCAATTATACTTTACTGAACACAAGGCTTTTAAGACAGAAATGATACTTGAATCTGTAAAACCACAATTTATACTTTACCGAACACAGGGCAAAAATCAATCACCCAACTAAACAATAGAATTCAACACACTAAAACACAAAAGATTCCATACAAATCTGCAAAAGAATAACTGTCTAATCAAGAAAGAATAATGCTTATGAATACATAAAAAAAATGGGGGGGGGGGGTGTCTGTTGAATTTTCGGGTTTTCCACAATAGATTACTAATCTAAATCAGTTTCCAAGGAATGCACTGTCAGTCAGTCAGTTCCTGTAGCTGTTCCTTCAGGTAATCTGTGACTCGACTTTCACCAAGCAATCAACCTTTAAACTTGAGATGTCTTCATAAACTTACTTTGCCAACTGGCTCAGATTATTCTATTGCCTGGGACAACCTTCCCGTTTATCCGCTGGTCTCCAGAGGTGCTACATACCAGTTTCTGAAATCAAAGCAGAGAAACATTAGCTCAAGTTCAAGAAATGTGCCGTAACAAATATTTTCACTAATTTCATATTATATATATAAACATATATTAATACCAAATGGGGATGGGTTGAAAAAGAACTAGTTTATAATAGAGTTTATACTTACAAGCAGAATACCAGCTCAAGGTAGTAGCTGTAAGATTCTAGAAGAAAAAATAAATAAATAACTTACTAGATGTGGTTTTTTGCAAGCTACAAGGAAAATAAAAATATTCTACGTTTAGCCTGAGCCCTTATCTAATATGTTACATAAGCCCTTATCTAATATGTTACAATGTTTTAAGAAGTTGACTGAATTTTTTTTATCACCAAAAAATATTATAACAGTACATAGTTAAAAGGTGATTCAACTGATTAAATTTGGACTATACCCGAGAAACATGTCACCCTTACTTAAAAATGTCCTCACCCAGAAATGAAACCTAAAAAACAAAAAAACAAAAACACAAAACAAAAAATGGAAAACCAATTATACTTTACTGAACACAAGGCTTTCAAGACAGAAATGATACCTGAATCTCTAAATCCACAAATTATACTTTACTGAACACAAGGCAAAAATCAATCTCCCAACTAAACAATAGAATTCAACACACTAAGCCACTAATGATTCTATATAAATCTGCAAAAGAAAAACTGTCTCATCAAGAAAGAATAATGCTTATATTCCATTAAAAATCGGAGGGGGGGATGTAATTACAAGATAGGTACTGAAATCAACAAAATATCATTAGTAAACAATGGGGAATCTACAACACACAAAACCTCAATAACAACACCAAACAAACTTTCAGCACAAGATCTTCCAAGGCTCTCACGTAAGTGCACAATTAAGAGCTACACTGCTCTAATCCGGATTCCACATATCAGTACATAAATATTTTTACACACACTAAATTGTCATACCTTGTTTCACATCGGTTATTACAAAAACATTCAGCGAACAATAGGCCTGTACTATATATGTGTCCTACCGAATAGCACACATAAAATTGGACAACACAGAGAAAACCAAGTTTCCCATGCGAAATTTCAAAATACACACCTGAAAACAGAATGCCCAGATTAGTAGTTATAATTCTACAAGATAGTCTTGAATTAGTACCCTAATCCCGAAATTGATCACCTAACCGTGTTGTACCTTGTCCCAACCACCACCAAATACCCAACACCCTTATATACTACACACAGTGGTACCATAAACGTTACAATACAAACAACCTCTACCTGATAACGCTTATTCCAAAATTCATTATAACACATCAACCACCTTCATTAAAACTAATATTGCCACAGAATTCGAACGAGTATCATCCTTTTATCTTCACCTAAACCCTTAACTTAATATCAGACCATTCATCAGTTATAATTCTAGCACACACCGTAACTAGAACGACACAGATAATACCTCAATATCCGCACAGCCCTCTGCAAGAATCCCTACTCAACCTTCTCTCTTGCTAATTCACTTTACCTCAGTGTCCCAATCATCACTATAAATAAAGTCATCACTATTAACCATACCCTTCTAAATCATACGCCAACGTGTTCTTGATCAAATCGTGTTTTACCATATATTTCACCTCCTTTGCAACAACCACTCTTAAAAGGAATTAATCTACATGGATATTGGCGTGGCAATAACATCTACGTCATGCTCCAAGACAGCTGTCCACTCAACCTGGTATACCCGAAAACAATTCTTTATATTTGAACACCAACTTCATCAGGTACTTACGTTTCTCATAACTCAAATGAGAAACTGAACCATCAAAATTTTACAGTCTTATTACCTGATGGCCAGTTACCATCAATACCATATTTACCCTCATTTGAGTTCTTTCTCTGAAAAAAGAATACAGGTTATTTTTAATCTTTTCCAACTATTGCCACAGCAATAACTCTACCCCTTTCCTTATATTCCTTAAACATATTGATATGGCAAAGTTGCAAAGGTTTCCTCCTACCACTCTTCAGAGCACCCTGACTTTCAGGATAAGGAGATGAAGTCACATGTTTCATACCCAACTCTGCCATTTCCTCCTTTAAATAATAAGTTTTAGAATTTCATGTAAATATTTGTTTTAGAATTTCATGTATACTGTTACCAGCCTCTCAAGGCCTACTCAAACTGTAAATCATACCCAACTCTGCCATTTCCTCCTTTAAATAATAAGTTTTAGAATTTCATGTAAATATTTGTTTTAGAATTTCATGTATACTGTTACCAGCCTCTCAAGGCCTACTCAACCTGTAAAGAATAATGTTCATTATCTTAAACTTTGGGACTGTTAAATCACTCTCCTCACCTGACTCAACGGGAAGGTCCCGGAATTCCTGTTTCTGAGCTTAATTAACAATATGAAAACCCATTATACTTAACCGAGGACAAGGCAAATAATTTTTACTCGGCCACCCAGGATGGAGGGGGTGCTGAGGAGTCCTCACACACACACACAGACTGAAGAAATGTCACGTGATCCAAGAGCATCCATCTTCAGGCCCGAACTCTCACCGTACTACAGTTCAACCACAACTCTAAAACAAACAAAAAAAAAAAAATAATAATAATAATCGTTGACACCATGTAGAAAAATACAGCTGCTGAACCGAATAAAAAAAATTACACATATGAAAACCCCATTATATGGGGAAAAATAAAAAAAGTGGTAATGCGGCAAGGCAAGGTGAAGGTCCAGAGAACAACTGTCTGAAACTCTCATAGTACACCACCCCTCAGCCACCCAGGGTGGGGGGATGGGAGGGGCTGAAGAGAGAAGTCACACAGACACACACACACCATACAAGGCTAACAAACTATTATTCTTAGTAATTTGTACTTTTCCTAGCAATACTTACCTAAACTACTTTTCTAGGAGATACCGGGATTTGTCAAATTCCGACCAAAAAATTCCTGTAGTATCTGCTTCAACCCGCCAGGTCCTTGTCCATGCCTTGTTCGAAGCCGCCCAAGGCTTCGGCAGCATAATTGCGAAGTCTCCCGAGACTTCGGATCGTCGTATGAGGCGACGGGAGCCTATGGAGGTCTCAGATGCCCCTACCGCGATGGAACAAAATATTTGTAACATTCAATATTTATCTAATAACATTACTAAAATCTAATTAAATGACACGATGACAATACTCATACTCTCAATACCAAAAGTTCTATTGATTATGAAAATATCAATGTCTCCAATAATACTTAGTATGACCATTTCTGATCCATGGAAAACAGTATTATTTAATGTCTCAAACTCTACATGACTTAAATCTAAATATCTAACACAAAACATTATTTCACTTTGTTCTCTTCCTCTATTTCCTAAATATCTACACAGTACTGTTTTACAAACCCTCAGAACACCCTAATCATTTACAAACCATTCAATTTTCAGCCATTTCCTTCTCAAGTTACATACCATCTTCTTCCACATTTTTCATGACAGGATGTCTGCCCATTTCTGAATGCTCATACTCTTTGTGTACCGAAAGAGTTCCAAGGATTACGAAAATCTCAAGAGAGACTCCAAGAATACTTAGTATGACCATTTCTGATCCATGGAAAACAGTTTTTGTTTAACGTCTCAAACTATATTACCATGTAAACAGACTTGCATTTCATAGGTTTCGGTATATTTCACCAGGTATGACCCTGATGAGGGACCAGATTTGAAATAGGCATGATTTGCCATGAATTAAATTTAAATATCTAACAAGGTCTAAATCACGATGTGCGATAGTTCTATTTATCATACCTACAAAAAGACTAAAAATGAGAAGACACTGAATTCCTACCTATCGATCTCAAGAGCAAATTAATAAAAGACTTCTCAACATGTAAATGAATCCACTGTCAAAAAACTGCTAAACGACATTTACTTAAGTGAACTGCTTGACTACTGAACCGACTCCATAACCTATAATTATATAACTATTTAAATATATGTACAAAATATTTTGAGATAGAGACCAAAAATAATACATCAAGTTCAAAACAATAAACAAAAAGAAAGGACTGTGATTATTAGAGTTCCAAACAAGAGCAGAAAGAATTTTAAAAAAAAAATTATTGGAAAACCAGTAAAGAAATGATAAAATGGATACTTATATTGCTTTGGGCAACTTCGCCTTCATAGTTCATAATGCAGTCAAAATGCAGTCACTCCTGCTCCTTTCTGTAGGTCTTGAATCAATGGAGGTGGGTCTCCAAGCAGGGGCTGCATCACCTTCAATATGAAACAAGAAACCTATTAAAAAAATTGAAAATAAAATGACATCCCCATCAAACACTAATATACACATACATAAATATGTATACATACACATACATACATGTTATATATAAATATGCCTCAAAATTTGTCATCAACCTGCCCCCAGTAACTATAACGTTATAATAAAAAGTAACTAACTTCAATATCACAACTATAACTTCACTAATATCAATTGAGCAACTTGGCAAGTTCGAGAAAGATCTTTCTTCAAAATATTTTCTTGTCAGTATGATTAAGGTAAAATGTGAAACAAGGAAGGAGCAAGAGAGGTTATCTCAGTATGAACCTGTAAGACATTTAAAAAAAAAAAAAAAAAAAAAAAAAAAAAAATGTTGGGGGGGGGGGGGGTGTTCATTCAGTCCACCGAAACTCGCCTCCCTCTTAATAAAACAAAACACAACGAAAGTCGGTCCCTTCTTGTCTGTGGTCTGATAATGAGTTGCCCTGCCAGTAAACTGCATAAAAATGAAAAGCTTTTCAACCTGACAACTGTTCACTGGGAAGGAATTTACATTTATCCATTATCAACATCTAATGACTAACAGAACACTGTAACCATTGGCTTATCAGCAATTTATTTAGAGGTATGGGATAACAGCTTTTGTACGTATATATCTTTTAGTTTCAAATAAATAATATAAAAAAAACCGAAGCACATCCTCCATCATATACAGATACGTATAAATATTCTTCCTAATTCTTTGTGGCTTAACTCTTAGTACTGGCGAGTGCCAACAACAACAACAACAACAACAACAACAACAACAATAATAATAATAATAATAATAATAATAATAATACTTTACAATACTCGCGGTACCCAGAGAGAGAGAGAGAGAGAGAGAGAGAGAGAGAGAGAGAGAGAGACCTACGGGGTTATTCAGCGCTGACACGGTACTTGACAGTCAGAAGGCTGTGGTGGAACAATTGTTGGGAGAGGGTTAAGGAAAATGAAAATCAGTTTCAACATAATAAAATATGAACGAAGTTACAGTAAAACGAATGAGGGGTTGCAGTTAAGGGGGCTGAAGGAACGAATGAGGGGTTGCAGTTAAGGGGGCTGAAGGGTCGCTACAAATACTAGGGTTCAAGTAATGCCTGGAGTGCACCAGGAACAGTCCAACGGTGTGAGCAATAAAGGGTCTCAGGAACGGACGAGAGAGAGAGAGAGAGAGAGAGAGAGAGAGAGAGAGAGAGAGAGAGAGAGAGAGAGAGAGCGGTGGCAATAAAAATCTATGATTTAGGTGTATTAAAAGCATCCAAAATGAGCAGTCATTAACATGACTTATAATTAGCAACATTAGATTTATAAATAACTGAAACTGATGGTGATATTAACGATAAAATGGAAAGTAATATATATGAAAAAAATCACGAAATTTAGTTCTGCCACAGACCCAAATTAAAATTGATGCAAACAGAAATAAAACAGGAAATGTCTTATGGATACTAAATGTGATGAGTCCTGTGACCAATATTCAGTAATAATAATACTAATAAATAATAAATAGCAATAATTATTAAGAATAAATAGTAATAATTGATAATAAAATAATTAAAATCACGAAATTTAGTTATGCCAACGAGTCAAATTAACATTGAAAACAAAATAAAACAGGAAGCGTCTTATGGATACTAGATATGACGAGTCTTGTGATCAATAACAACAACCACCACCATCGCCACCAGTTATGGAAACTCAATTGTACGCAACTGTACCGTTTCTGTTCACTGGGAGTTCATTGCAAGACGTAACCCTGCTTGCGTTGCTAATCAATCAAAGGGGTATGCACAGTAATTAATTTTAAGGAGCTTATCAGAGATCAAAGAGTTGGTGGGATAATAATGTTAGTTTATTTGAGAGTTCTCTGTGGTACTGGAAGTTTTTGACACCGGTGGATGATTATAAGTTTCCATTTGTCGAGCGGTTTCTCGAAACTTTATAAAACTACCCACTGAAACATAACCAACTGAATTGGTGAATGAACGTGATCTCCTTCAATACTAAAAGTCGGCAGCATGAAAGGAATGCCATACCTCTCGCTCTCTCTCTCTCTCTCTCTCTCTCGTGTTCGGGTTGCCCCAGGTCCCTCTGCTTGCTCTTCGAGAGAGCGCTTACATCTTGTTCGGGTTGGCCCAGGTCCCCTCTGTTTGCTCTTTCTGGTATTTTTAGCTCCATGATGTTTTCGGCATTTCCTTCTGTTTCCATGCCTGTATTAAAAATTTAGTTTTTCCAAGTGGTCAAGATTCCTAACTACTTCTAATCTAGCTGTAAAGGGCATTTGTACACACACTATTTGAGCAAGCCCCTTTCGAAGTGATTATTTGCCCGACGGTCGGGCAAACAAGCAAACCATTTTCTTATTTTCCCGACCGTGACGTCATCAGAAATCTGGGAACGAGGTCGTATGAAACCGACGCCATGATGAAAATGGATTCGAGAAGTGATGGACGTGTATTTTATGTGGGTCAAAAATTCAAAGATTATGACGAATTCGTGAGAGAAAAAGAAAAACTAGAACATCAAACATGTGCCAAGTATGTTATACGTGACTGCAGAACAATCGGCAAGGCAAACAAAACTGTAGTTAACCCTCAGAACCACTACAAGAATGAGTTCAGATACAGCCGTGCCAGTTTTCAGTGCAAACATGGCGGAGAGCACAGCATTACGAGCACGGGTAAAAGACCTAACCAAAGGTATTATGACATCCTATTATATATTTTTCGGTCCTTATTTTTAACCTTATAGACAAGAAAATAGACCAACTCAGTCAGTTGATTACAGTACGAACACTGCACTGTGCATGCAATGCACTGCAGTGTTCGTGTACATTTTGATGTGTGTACACAGTGACAGTACACACAGTACATTCCACATTTAAACTAGGCCTATTAATATCCATTAATATTGGTCATGTTGTTGGTTAGGCCTAACTTACTAGGCTAGTTCATGAAATTGAAGTACTGTACAAATAGATTTTCCAGTGTTAATTGACCAATAGTTCATCGGTACGAAAGAATACCGAAAACCACAGAAAGCCACAGAAAACCACATAAAAGCAACCGAAAACCACCTTTTAAGTTATTAATACTTCATTTGAAAGCAAGAATAATGCTTTTTACATCCATTACTGGTCAAATTTGTTTAATTATATGTGTATTACGTCGTTTATAGGACTCTGAAAGTCGAGTCGGTTTGTCTTAGCAGGCTCCGATCGAAGAATGGGGACGTTTCTGCTAAGACAAACCGAGTCCTATAAACGACGTAATACACATTTAATTAAACAAATTTGACCAGTAATGGATGTAACAAACATTAACATTGCTTTCAAATGAAGTATTAATAACTTATAAGATGGTTTTCGGTTGCTTTTATGTGGTTTTCTGTGGTTTTCGATATTCTTACATACCCATAGTTCATGACTGTCTACTACATCAACACCTACTTTAGAATGGTTATTATTCGTCGAGGTGTGTGATTATTATGAATACCGGGTACGCTAGTCGTACTCCCAACTTTTCAATAGATCACATGTACATTAGCAATGGCGGCCAGTACATTTGTATACGAATACATGGTGTTTACGTACATGATAAAAAATGTGGATTTTTCTAAGAAAAAAGCTTTTCACTCGACAAAACGTGGTCAAAAGAGCTTTGGTTCAAAGGAGCCTGATCAGTTTCAAAATCAATGCTGTCATTAGTGGAAATTTTGGTTCTAAAGTGCTAAACGCCAAAAATGGAACCCACTGTGCATAAGGTTTCTCTCCAGCCATTTTAGCATGTCTCGACAATATGCTGAAGATCATAAAATTAATTTTGCGACAGCTGAAAATTTGGTGTCATGCTGTAAAAAAAAATATGTGACAGTGTAAAAACGCCAAGTCTGTGTAAAAAACCACAAATTATATAAATTTGGCACATGAAACAATCGTTTTGCCCTAGAAAATGTACAAACCTGGTAGATGATGAAATTAAACAATGACTACGATGGTAAGAAGTACTTATGGTCAGCACCGGGCATCAGCGTTGTATATATCGCGGTCGATTGGGTAAATGCGACATGCTAATCAACAAACCTAGAGAGAACCCTGTGCATGTAGTCTATTCTATGACTATGAGTACGCCACTTATACCACTTCATGCCAAGCGAATGACATTCATTTCCACTACTATAAAGGCGCTGTTGGCGAATGGTCTCGGGCGTTAGCCTCGCATGTTTCATAAGAAGCTGAGTGGCAAATGGTTCATAAAGCTGGACTGTTGTAAAAATAATGAGGTACTGGCAAAACTAATCCATGGCGCGGTGCTGACGCCGTAAGGGCTTCAACACTAGAGGCACCACTGCATTTCCAGTCAGAAGTACTAGAAATACACAGACATTTAAATCAATTTAACTCGGTCAAACGTAATTGTTTTTTGGTTGTTTATAATGCAATTGCAAATTGACGCTTCAATACTTTTTACTACCCAGTAGCAAGTGAAATATTCAACATTAAAAAACATCTTGGATGAACCAATCACAAATTATTTTCTATGGTGACAATGCTGCGCACACCGCAAGTTGCGTGGCAACATCATAACGTCACAATGGCAACATCACAAAATGACTAAGACTCTCGAAGAGGGTACCAGGCTAAAAGCCCTTACCTGCGCAGAGCCATCTATTATACTGCCAGCTCCCCTTTGATCTTGTAACAGCTGTTAAAATGATATTTTTTTCTTCAGAACATTCAAGATGAACTGCCCCAGCGGCTTCCTTCTGACCGCGAATAGAAAAGAAGACTGTCGGGAAAATAAGAAGTTCCCACAACCGTCGTTAGAATAAGCAATATTCGCACTGTTTACACAACGGTCGTTAGACTAAAAACCCAATTGTACTGTTTAGACGACGGTCGGGAAAATAATTCCAGCGCACTGTTTACCCGACCGTCGGGAGAACAAGAAAATGTGCTTATTGTTTGCCCGACGGTCGGGTAAATATCACCAGCCATATCCTTTTGGTAGTGTGGCTACCTTATCATATTGTAATAATCAAGCGTACAACGAACATACGTTTTTTAAACCACGAGAGAGAGAGAGAAGAGAGAGAGAGAGAGAGAGAGAGAGAGAGAGAGAGAGAGAGAGAGAGAGAGAGATATTTAAGACCCATAATTAGGAACTAAAATATTAAAACTGATGATATTAACGATAAAATGGAAATATGTAAAAATGACGAAGTTCAGTCCTGCCAGTCAATTCAAATTGAAAACAAACTAAACAGGGAGCGGTTAATAGACACTAAATATGAAGTCCTGTGACCAATAGTCAATAATAAGACTAAGGGAGAGAATTGTGCAAACTGAAATGTCAATAAATCTATAAACTGCAATATATAAATGTTCTACTAATAATAATGTCCAATTTTAACAGAAATTATGGGTGAGAAATGCATTCTAAAAGATGAAACGAAAAGAGCCAGACGTGAATAATGAAAAGAGAAGGGAGCGACTTGTGTACAAATCTTGTATAAATCATGTATGAAAAACCCCTAAGCAACCTGATTAGACGTCACTGACAAAAAGGTATCGAATCGTCCTACAACCCCCTTCTAGTCTCAAACCCCAAAATTACAAGGAAACATTGCAAGAGAAATAGAGCAAAATTAAGAAGTGAGAACACGACAATGCACGTTAAACAAATACTATGTTAACCGGAACAGAATTAAAAGCTTGAAATAATATAACATGATAAACAAATGAGGAAAAGGTATAATTTGTAACTCAATGTATGAATCCCCCCCCCCCCCCCCCCCCCCCCCCCCCCCACCCCACCCCAACCAACCTTTCAACCATTCCTCTCGCTTAGGTGGGTCGAGAGAGAGAGAGAGAGAGAGAGAGAGAGAGAGAGAGAGAGCCTCCCCTGTAACATGGCGCATGCGCCGTAGAATTCGGCATCGTAACAGACAGTAGCAATAGGTGGATTTTGCCTATGAAACTTCTCCAAAATCGATTTTTTATGGAATATTTTAGCTCTTATTTGAAATGTTTCAAAATGTCGGTAGAATTTTATAATTTTCAATATTCCTAATTGGAAAACAGATTGGTTTTTCTGACATATTTTCACTTGTTTAAAGGAATCTGACGACGATTTTGTTCGGAAATCAATAGTAGTGGAGTTAGAGTGTAGGGTGTCGATACCCTTACCCCAAAACTTTGTATTTCCGACGAATATCGACATCAAATTCGTTCAAAATGCGTGAAAATATTCCAGAAAAACCATCCTGTTATACGTGATAGATATTAGATGGTGATTCATTAGAGGCTTGTGGTTCTGGCAAAGTAGCCATAAAAATGTTGTTGCCTGATGGTACAGTGAAGAACTGTACATTGAATGAATTAAAGAATGATGTGTTTGTGTAAAGCTCTACAAAACTTGTAAATGTCACTTCGTTTTGTCGGGATGTGTAAAACTTTATGCCAATAAGTTGATTGCATTTGCAGAAAAAAAGGTAATTTGTATTATTTAAAATGTGCAAAAAAATATCATACGAGTACGTTGTCTGTAATAGGGTTAGGCCTAATGAAAATATGTGGCATAGAAGGTATGGCCATTTAGGTATTGATAACTTAAGGCTGTTAGTGAAAGAAGGTTTGGTAGGTGGTTAGAAATTTGATGTTTATAGATTTGGAGTTTTGTGAAACATGTACTAAAGGACAGTTGCCTCAAATTTTAGGCAAAAGCATTGTCAACTGATTATTATCTGAAAAACAGAAGTCCTGCTAGAGCACTTCATTTACTGGAATTAAGCCAAATGTTAAACATTTTGGTTTTTGGGTGTGTTTGTATGCTCATATTCCTAGTGAAGCGACCACCTAAGATGTACTATGGTGAGTGGGTTTCAGTTGCTCATGAGACAAATGAACCACCATCATTTCACTGAAGCATTGATGGGCTATGAGAGTATTGGATTAATGCAATGAGAAAAATAATTCTATTCATGATAATCAAGTTTATGATTTAGTTGAACTTCCTGAGGGTAGAAAAGCCCTTAACAGCGGATGGGTTTTCAAAAGGAACATGTAAAGTTTTTTTTTTTACAAGTTTGGTGTGGATTATGATGAAACCTTTTGTAAGATTTGAATCTATTCGCATTGTGATTGTCTTTGCTGTTCAAAAAGGTATCTACACACACACCCAAAGGTCGTGTGTGGATTGGTCAACCATCTTAAACTAAAAATGTAGCGAGAATTCAAAGCCTATAAAAACACCAATTGATCCAAGTCTGAAGTATGTAAAGCATATTGATCAATGCATAAATTTTGACTAGAACATGTATCAAGTCAGCTGTTGGGAGTTTATTGTATTTGTCTGTAAAAACAAGTGCTGATATCGCAGTGTTGATAGGTATTGTGCTAAACCTACCACTCAGCATTGGAAAGCAGTAAAGCGTGACATCAATGATCGCAAATCAACTTCTGGTTATTGTTTTCACCTTAGTGGTGGTTTGTGAGTTGGAGTAAAAAAACAAAAGTGTGGGGCTTGATCAACTGCTGAAGCAGAGTACATAGAGTTAGCTGTCGCAACAGGAGAAGCTGTTTGGTTGCAGAAGCCAAGAGGAGATTTGAAATTTGAATGTAAAGGCCCAATGTTGATTTTAGAAGAGTCCAGTCTACCATTGTTAATGTCAAGGAATACTAAGTTTCATGGTATTGCAAAACATATTACATTAAATTTCATTATGTACGAGATCAATGTGACAAAAATTAAATACAGTTGCAATATTGCCCAACAAATATGATTGCCGATATATTCACTAAGGGTTTAAGTCAAGAAAAACGTAAAAAGTTAAGACAAAGTTGGGAATGTGTAAAAATAAGTTGATTTTACTCATGCACACTGTATTGATTAACTTTGTTTTAAGTCTGAGTGTTAAAATTGATTGCATCCTAAATAAAAAGTTCAGTGTATTGTGTAACGCAGTCTGCTTTGGAAATAGTTTTCTTTGAGATAGGCAGATTGCCCCGTAAGTGTATTGCAGTGCAAGCGTTCTTTCAGAAGTAAACACACAAAGGAGCTGGTTGTGTTTTTCTGAGCCAGGGTAATCTACCTTGAAAAAATCCACTAAATGGACATATAATGTGGTTTTCAAACCTAATAACCGTGTCATTAATTCAATAGGCGGCGGCCCGGTGTTAAATTCGAGCTACCGATCGGTGTATTTACCGCCTGTTATTTAAGATTTTACATCTGATTGTGTATTTGAAGTTGTACAGTCGCGGAAAAATTTCGTTTACCCCCCTGCGTTCACTAGGCACGCTAAATGGCAACGCCGCTTTTGTTTACATGGTAGTGCTGAAAACATGAATGAATTGGCTGTTGGCAAAGGCAAGCCTTATGGTGGAGACGTTTCCTTACCAGCTAATATATTTCACTTGCTTATTTGAAAAGAAATAAAATGACCTGATAATAGAAAAAAAAAATTTAATACCAAACTACAATGCGATTCATGGTTTTATTCATGATTTTTCAAGATTTAAAACGGTTTATCAGAGGGAAATTACAAAAAGTAAAATTATACACTTGCGTTTGGCTCTAGAGACTGACGTAGAAAAACGGAAGAGCAGGATCGGGTAGGGGTGTGTTCGGGAAGAGGGAAGAAGAGTTGTTTGCGAGGTAGACAACTATCCAAGCATGTATAACTTCGGTAAGGATTTTCTCCTACCTCTTAAACCCTTTAAAGCTAGTTCTGATTTCTCATAGAAACGATAAATAATGTACATAAAACGACCGAAAATTATTGATACTATTTAAATAATATATTAACAGACTATCCCTATACACGAAATGAGAGTGACATTTACCTAGAACTACTTCAAACGAATGACTGGACGTAAGGGTTCCTCTGATTGGCTGATTACACTTATGGGCATTGATTCGTTTATCGATATATGCAATGAGACACATCATCTGTTTTGTGTAATCCAAGTAATTTCATTTGAATATATTCTCTTCTACGCTGAAAGTTCTTTCACATTTGTGTAATTCAATCCAACAGCGAAGGAAAAGTAAGTTCCCATCTTGCATAGCCAAACGTTCTGTACTATATCGTTATCATAAAAGAATGGGAAAAAAATGATGTTTTTGTAAGAATATGGATGAATGAAATTATTGAAGATAATGACTTTCCAAAAAATAGATACACAAGCTAATGTTTCCCGTATGAGTGAAGATGGCCTTGACTTAGGAGAGTAGGCCTAAGGTACGACCCACTAAAGCTTGCCGAACACCGAGCGCGAACGGACGCGCCCGAACAGAACCGAACGTCCGATAGAAATCGAAAGCATGCATTCTTACCTGACTGCGCACACTGGGCCAGAACAGAACGGAACCGACGCAGTATTCTTTGAAAGATATTTTTCTGAAGCGTCGGTGGCGTCTGACAGGCTGCGCATGCGCAGAACTACTGCAGCGGTTGTTTTGGAGAGAGAGAGAGAGAGAGAGAGAATTAACAATTTATTTCACAAAGAGTGAACGGACTTCCCTTCACGAACAAGACTGAAGCGTAATCACTGTTGTGCACAAGCTCTTACTAATTTTCTTGAATATTCAGCATTCATTTATGACTGGATAATCATTTGCATGTTTAATATTCCATTGAACAGCTTAATTGCTATGCTGTTTACTTTACGAAGGGGTTGATATGCAAGAGTAAATCATTATTGGTTGTCTGTCCCAAAGTGGGTGGAGCCTCATGAAGTCACCATTCTGACGATAATTTTTGGTGAAGGTATTAAAGCCAAAATACGGTACCGGCTATTTTTTTAATAAATAGGTAGATAGCCAATAAATAAAAATTGCTTGACATAGGATATAGCAGTTATCAAATCAAGCTATGTTTTGATAATTACCAACTATTCCCTACATCTTGTCAAACTGATTGTGACCTATAAAGTAGACTGTGATTTCTTAGGACACTTATTTTGGGAGTTAGACTAATAATCGAAGTGTTTATGTATTTATTAACATATTTTGTTGGTTTGTTCATTATGACAATTATCAGTAGAGAGGTTCCAGAGTTCATAAAGTGTACTGCTTTTTGTAATTAAATTTGTATGTCATTGTTGCCAGAGGTTTAGCCTCCGTTACGTATAGCCAATCATCCATCGCGAAAGAGGGAAGAAATGCTGTCATAAGTTACGTATCGAGTGCGTTCGAAACCTTTTCTCTGAGTAAGTTGGCCCATCTTCAAAAATGTCACTTTTACCTTTAAGTACCAAATTTATTCAACCTACGTAATACAGAATACAGTCAAAATTTGTGTAGATATATGTATTCTGAATAAGCGTTATATATATGAAATGCATAGATAAGGTTATTGCGAAAAAACCGTGTTACAGAGGCCCCGAATCTCATAGTTGTCCACAATGCTACGTTCGACAAACGAACACTTGAAGAACAAACAAGTGCTTGGCAGATACTGACCTTAAAAAAAATAAAAATAAAATAAAAACAAGCAAGGGGTCCGTTTCAAAATCGAACTCCGCCCACTCACATGATGTATTGTTTGTTTTACGAAATGGATATTAAATAATACAATGGCAGTGAATGTAACTGACCATTTTTTCATATATATATATTCAAGAAACACTTCCAGGTGAACAATTTTCGAATCTATTTTCACCGCGCAATTGGCGACACCTGTTGACCAAAGGTTGAAATAAAGCGTGGGGAGAGAGGTGCTGATATTAATTAGCAACCCCCCCCCCCCCAAAACAAAAATACCCCGTGCGCGATAACAAGATTCACTTCAAGATGGGAATATTTAATGTTAGAGGTGGCTGTAGTCTTCCGAACACAAACTCCCTTCGGAAATTCATTGACTAGAAGAAAAACCAACAATCGAAAGGTTTGGACTTCGTGTCTATACCTTTACCCCAACCCTTCGTATTTCCGACGAAAATAGACCAAATTCGTTCAAAACGCGTGAACATATGCCAGAACAACCATTCTTATACCCCACTTAAAGGTCCATTAACAGGCATCAACGTAATTTGCCACTTCGTCACCGGAAGCAATTCAAATTCATTGGGGGAATTCGGATGCGTGGTAGGACATGTAGAAAAGGAGAAAAAACATATCCACACCCAGCCCACTGGAATCAAACTCGTTGGACACGATTGGGTCAACTGATCTGGAAGAGTCGAGGGTGATTGGCACTGCTGCCATATTTTCTCAAACTCGTTTAAAGTTTTCAGGAAATAAGTGACAATTTGGTGGATTTGGTATTTTTCTTTCTTTTTTGAGCGGCACTGCCATTCCCTATGTATGGATGATTAAGGGAAGTGACCTCAGAGTCATTGTGCCTTTAAAAAAGATTACTTGTAACCTCCTTCCATTCGTCGGTACAAAAGCAAAACACGTTGATCATACCATTATACTACTTCGACCTAAATTCGGTAGACGTATATTACTACTCGGCGGCTACCTAACCTATGGCAGTTGCTGGTTTTCTATGAAGTTTTGCCTCCTGAACAAGAATTTTGAGTAATATTTAATTGGACGACTGTAATTATCCCACAGGGACTCGAACTAAACAGGGCGAAATACATTTAACGCCCCATTTCCAGAAGGCTTTCGTATTCGCGGGGACGAATACCTTACAAGCAAGCTAGCATACATGCACGACATACTATATTACTTATACTTTAAAACGAAATCACTGTGAATGTACCCTTCTGCATTAGAATTAAATACCTCCATTGGCTAATTGTATTTGTCTCAACCTTCCGTAGCTGGCGTATAAGGTAATGTAAAAATGACGTTTAAATAAATTCAATATCTGTTCCTAGGGTTCAAAATAACGAGTGAAGAACTCATTACAAATTATAGTTACAACTTCATATATATATTATTAGCAACTTACGTAATAATAACCAGAGTATCAGCCTGTATAGACCTACCATAAGGTAAACCACGTTATCCAAGTTATTTATAGTTTGCCAAGTGTTTATGGGGTTCAAAATAACGAGTGAAGAGTTCGTTACAAAATGGTAGGTTACAATTACATATGTATTGGCATATGGGCCCTCACCCCATCTCGGGGGCTATAGGAAACTGCAATTATCAGTTTACAATCTAAGACGTGCAACGCTCACTAGGGCCTATACAGCCGTTTCCCGTCTGCATTACACATCTCAATAATAGGGGATAACAACCACAGAAACACTTACCGGCAAACTTGAACGATAAGGTGACGTAGATGGGCCTTCTTTCTCAACATAGTGCAATTGCATCCTGAAAAGGAAATTATTCTCAATAAACCAAAAACCAGAATAAGGGAAAATGTAATATATACGAGACTGGATATAATTATTAGCGTATAACACACGAGTTAAAAGGCTTGGCTTCAACTGCCTTTTAGACCTCAAGTATACGGAAGGTTGGGGCATCTGGAACGCCGTAGATTCTGAATACAAACAGGATGTCGAAAAGCCAGGGTAGCATTATTCATTAATTATCCGAATTTTCGAGACTTTGGGTCTCGTCTTTTGGGCGATCTCCGAGATAGCCCTGAAGACGAGACCCAATTTCGAAATTTTGGATAAATAAATTATGCCACGCTGGCTATTCTCCATGCTGTTTAAATGAAAATTACTATGCGACACATTGAAAAGAGAGTGAGCCAGTTTAGAGGGAAAGAGGGAAAACATATACCACAAAGATCTTACCTAAAATACCAGAGCACAACGGATGCTACACTGATAGACATTGCCACGTGTCTGGACTCTAATACTATGTGCTGGTGGCGTGGCCGCGTGGGTCCGCTAGGTCTCGCCGTCTGGCGTCAGACATTAGCACACGTAGCGAACGCGTACACTGTACGCCTATCACAAGGCTTGTTCGTTGGTGAAAATGTCTCTGATTTGATCGGAGGAATTGTGGGCGGGTTATTGCGGGGGGAGCGGGGCTGATTTCACACGTTGTGCGTGGGTGATGAAGACTCCGATTGGTCGCAAGAATTGTGGGCGGGTTGATTTCCAACGTTAAGTGAAACTGGCGCCGGATTTAGGGAAAAAAAAAGTGCGCAATACTGAGTAAAACAAAGACGAACAGGTTCAGAGGCGCCAGTTTCGGTGGGGGGGTGGGGGGGGGGGTGTGTTTAATGTAAACTTTACAAGTAATACCGAGTAAACTCGTAAAAAGTTCCTTTTATTTCCATGAAAACCCAATATAGTTATTTATTATGGAAATATTGCAATGAAATGTTGTGGCAGGACCCATTTTACATAGTTATGAATTCATTCATACATACATACGTAATATATATATATATATATATATATATATATAGTATATAGATATATATATATGTATATATATTCTAAGTATATTATCAGTACTGTAGCATAGATAGAAGTCAAGATTCAAGAATATTCATTATTATCATCACTCTATTTCTGTAAATGATCGTATTTTTATATGGGACCTGCTTTTGACAACAAAAAAAACTTACAAGGCACATCAACATTAGGTTACCATACTCACCTAACCGAACATAGCAAAACGTGTGACAACCCCCCACCCCCTTAAAGGAAGACAAACTTAAAGACTAACACATAGATATATAGGTTAGCATCTTTCAAGGACCTGCCCTCAACTGTAACGTAATATTGTAAGATATAAAAGGCAACATTATGAAGTGAGAACAAGTCAGTGCACATATTAACAACTACCATATATGATAAACGGAACAGAATTAAAAGCTTGAAATAATATAACACGATTATGGAACAAATGAGGAAAAGGAATATATGTAACTTAATGCATGAATCCTCCCCCATTCTCCACTCGGTCATAATACTAATTCTACATATGACAGAGCTTCACCTCAATATGACTTTCATGATGAGGTTGCGTTTTGGATATAGATTTTTTTTTTTTTTAGTTAAGACTATCTACACTTAATTGTTCTAAGAGAAATATATACAGTAATAAGTATGCATTGCATAAATAATTAAAAAAAAACATTTGTTCTCATTTTACGCGTAGTTACCTGGAATTTTAATATACATATGCAGATACACATGGAAGTGTAATGGGTATGTAATTACAGTATGTAGATCTGTTTATGTATGCATATATATATAGTAAATGTATATACGTAAATTACATATGTTGTATACGTATTGCATTGTAAAATGAACGTTAAAATGTATTTTTTTAATAAGAGAAAAATGAACAAAGTCATCATAGTCCTAGGCCTATATAAGTGGACTGAGAATCATTCAGATCAAAAGCTTTCCAGAGAATTGCAGAAGACTTATATTATTAACCAACACCGGTAAAGGCATTCCTGCTAAATACACTCCTAAGAAATACGCTAAAAAATAAATTATATTCTGCCGTAAACTGGAAAAGTCAGAGCCAAGGGCTGCAATATGACATCCATCAGACTATGCAATTTGCAAAAACGAACAGAAGTTTCAACTTGACACATTGAATATTGATATACTGAACGTGGCTTATGTAGTTTTCTTTTGCTTAGCTTCGTTTCTAGAAGAAACACTTACATCCTTACAAATATATAATTGATTGTAATTAAGTTTTTCAGAGTAGTTTGAATTTTGGTTTAAAAAGTGGAAAATTTTCTCTCTCTCTCTCTCTCTCTCTCTCTCTCTCTCTGACGGAAAACAATGGAATGATATATTAGAGCAACCGATGTATACATTATGTGCAGAAGACTTTGAACTTGTGTAAATTCAACCCTGGAGAACCAGTCGGCCAAATTCAACCCACTTGGGACAGCAGACAAAGACATTTCAACACACAAGACTACAAGAATATACTCGGGTCAAGAGGCCCACCCGATATCACAACTTTTGAAAGTAAATTGTATTTTTTCTAACTATACAAACCGCCGGTCCTTTACTATAGGAATTACTTTAGGTGAAGCCTGGACGCGGCCGCTGAATTTTCAAACAAGGCAGTGACGGTAGTAGTCAACTACTGTCCGGTCGTTGGTTATGCCAAGATCGCGGTTGGGGAGAGAGAGAGAGAGAGGCGCAAAGTTTTAGGTATTTATAGTACAGAGGTTTATATTTCGATTCTACGGAAATGGAAGAAAGTGCGTTTACGTATGTGCTATAAGAGAGGGAGAGAGAGAGGGGGGGGGGGGGGAATGCTATTACTGTTACTTACTTACTATTATTATCATATTGATAAGTTTCATTAAGTAGAAGTGTCCGAAGCAGAGGAATTGTTTTATAAAGTAGAAGTGTCCGAAGTATACTAACCAAGGTTTATATAATATATATATTTATATATATATATATATATATATATATATATATATAATATATATATATATAAAGCCGAAAAGTGGACGATTGGGCCGAAAGCAATATCATAATGGTAGGAAAATTTCATATGAATATGGGACTCATACTCATCGCTATAAACTAACCTCTATGTCTTGCCCAACGAGTGGGGTATGTTTTACTCATTCGAACCTTACATTGGACTGTGGTTATTCCAATGGCTCTAGATGTGATTTAAACCGTTTTAAATGTTGATTTCGTTAAAAGCGAGTTTTTTCTGTGACGAACTATGCAGGCACGAATAGTTAGCCATTAAACGACGAAATTGATTACGAAAAGTCTTCAGAACGCACCCACAGCCATTGGGGAAACTAGATTCCCATGAAGTTGAGCATTCGAGGCAAGATATAATTATGCAGCTTAGTAGTAATAAAGGAGAATCAGAAGAATTCGACGTACTCATTTTGGAAGAGAAGTTTACTGAAATTCTTCCCTCATCCACAGCAGTGGATCAAGATGGATTGGAAATATTTAAGAAAACTAAGGATGTTGTAAGATTCAGGGATAAAACCAATTTGAAAAGAAAAGAGAATAGTACTTAAGACAAAAACAAATCCATAAGTAAAAATAAATTCCCCAGAGACTCAAGGCATTGTGGTGTGGAATGTCTGGACATTCCAAAAGAGAAAGTGAATGAAAACATGACAGCATTTTCATCAAAAGCCTTATATTATGTGCTATCTTCTTCTTCTTCCTAGCTTAAACCCATTTTAATATGGGGTCGCCATTGCGAATGAGTCGTCTCCATCGATTTCTGTCCTGTGCCTCGTTCTCATTTATACATTTTAATACCATATCTTCCCCTACACAATCACGCCATCTCTTTCTTGGTCTTCCCTTCTTCCTTCTACCCCGCACTTCCATTTCCATCGTATGTCTTCCAACATGACGTTCCTCCCTTCGTAACAGGTGTCCATACCATCGAAGCCTTCCCTCCTGTATTTTCTTCGATATCTCAACTACCTTTGTCGATCCTCTTATATACTCTTCATATTAAGTGCTATGAGTGTGGGAAAGTGCTTGAGAATAATGATCTTTTAAGAGTGCATCTGTTAAATCATTCTAATACAGTAAGTAAACATAGAGATTAGGAAATGGAAGTATTCATAGAGATTTAGAAAAGGGAAGCATTTTTAGAGAGTTAGAAAATGGAAGTAACCATAAAGATTTAGAAAATGGAAGTAACTATAGAGATTTAGAAAATGAAGTTTGCTGATTCACAGTTGATGGCGAGCAAGACTTTAAGCGAACAAGATTCTTGTTTTCCTCCTGATTCAAATACGTTAGTATCATCAGGTAGTGCTGTAAGATGCACAGCTACGGGTAAGAATTTAATTATGTAAATCCATGGAAAAGTCCTGGTAATTTTATCTGCTTCTTGGTGATTGGTAGTGAACAGCACATTTTAGATCCCAAACATACAATACCTTTGAAAAGTTCAAATCCTATAGATTCACAGGTAACTTCAAAGGGAAACCGGACAAAGCTTTCAAATTCTAAAGGAGCAGAAAAATCCCATTAATGTGAAATTTGTGGTAAGATATTCAAATTAAGTGACAATTTTAAGTGACACATTGAAGATGTGCATGGGCAACTAGGATTTAAAAGCAATTGTAACTCATCTGGTAGTGAAATAAGTGAAAATGCATCAAAAGATGCTGGAAAGTTAGTCAGGAGCCAAGTAGATTGTGGACAAGTCGTATCAAACATTCAAAGAGAAGAGGCAGTAGGAAATAAGTCAAGTCATTTACTTAGTTAATTTTACAAAGTGTGCTAAGTACAGGGTACTTATATTCAATTTGGATAGGGACACAGTTAAATTTTGATACAAATGAAATATGTCAGTATAAAAAAGGAAATTTAGTTATGCTAGGTTATGATGAAAATTCTCGTTAATGAAAAAATTAATTCATTTTTTACAGATAAGTACCTCAACTGTGTATTTTAAAGTTTATGAAAAATAGATAGGAATTGGTTTGATGTGTATGATTTATATTTAGATGTTCGTTTTTTGGTAAATTTGTTTACATAAATTACATAATAGCATATTTATTTATTTGTAAAATGTACTTATGATTTTTAAATAAAAGAAAAAAAAGTGGTACAGGAGAAAAAGTAGCCTTTGCAAATAATGTGGGCTGCAGTAGTGTCAACTTATCAGTGTGAAGTATTATGAACCCTAGGCCCATTACCTTACAAAGTTCTTCAACTGCCTCTAAAAATGTTTCTGTAACAAAATATAATAGCCTTTACCTGACTAGGACAATAAATAACTCAAAGAGCCCGTATTCCTGACCAATCTGTTTCAAGAAACTTGGTAAAGACAATGTCAAAATTCATTTAAGGTTACATCAAGATAGACCATACTCTTGTGAATTGTGTAAGAAGTCATATGTAACTCTGAGCCATTTGAATCGTCACATTAAAAAGTCCCACATGTCTAAAGAGAAAATACAGAGAAAAGGGGCATAGCTGTCGAAGTTTCCGAAAGTAAAATGGATGAGTGTAATGTGCAAATAGATGACAATGATGTTTGCCCAAAAACCGATGTTAGTCTCGCTGGAAATGAACAAATGGAGAATGTGATTTGGGTAATACAGCTTTTGAATACAAGGAGAATATGAGATTAGACATCGTTAAAAGGAAAAATTATTCTCAGCCAGAGTCATTTCTCGGAAAAAGTAATCCATTTAATAATGTAAAGTCCTGTAGTGTTCCTGAGAGATGCAGTGATGTAGAAGTAATAAATTCTTTGGACTCGGATGTTGTTGTTTTAGAAACAGATCAGATAATAATATGCACAATAGTAAAATAAGAGAAAACAAGAAAAAAGGATTTAGGAAATTACCACAAACCTCTGTTCCCCCAATAGATTGATATTGCTATTGAGAACACAAATTTTGTTTATACAGTATTGTATAACAACAATTTGTAGCATAGAGGTAATGTAAAAATTTTAGTGTCAATTAGTTAAATTTACAGGCTGTATGGCCTTTGATCCTCTTATCCAAAAAATTTTAAGTCTTGGTTTCTCTTACATGAAGCTTGTTTGGTTGCCCTTTAGTGACCTACCCTTAATCAGTAACATTTGCAAGGTTTGTCGTCAGTGGTTTTGGACAGTATCATAATTTTTCTTGCAGGATCTACTTCACAAAAAAGTGCCAATTTTACCTGCTTTTTAGCATTAAATGGAGCAGTAATCTATTTATATCAGATTTAAAGCCTTAATTCTTAGGCTGCATTCCACTTTTGTATTTATTCTCCTTTATATTCTCTTCTAAATTTTGGTGTAACTCCATTCTCATGACTAGTAGCACTTCACCAGACAGTTATAATGTTAGGAACTGTGTTGGAAAAAAAAAAGTGACAGCATAGAGGGGGAGGAGAAGAACGCGAACGTAAACAGACGTGCTGCTTTTGAGCTCCGTTATTTCTTCGTATTCTGGACGCCCTAAGTAACCTAGAGGCATCAGCTTGGACAGAACGTAAATGTACTGTATCTACGTACATCAGAGATAAAAAGTGTTGTTGCTAATGAATGGTCAGTCAAAATGAAGTAGGGAGGAAAACTCAAGTTGAAAAAGAACAAGAACCGAAGGCCAGATAATGCGAAGAAGAGAAAAATAGCACAATAACTTTAGTGAGTTGGGTTCTAAAGTTTCCTCCTTATTAGTCACATTTGCAGCTTACATTTTTGTCTTATCCATGGCACTGATTGTTGCTACAATAAATATTAATGGTCTGAATGAAGAAAGTAAGCATTGGACACTCATATTGATGGCTAATTACTATAAATTAGATATAATAATGTTACAGGAACATAATGTTAAAAATGTTGATTAGTTAAATTATGTTGAATATTATGAAATCTTTATAAATTATACAACTTGTTTTAAAAGGAGGTGTAGCAATTTTAATTACTAAACGATTGCCACCTTTGAAGGTTATTCGCCAAGAAGACGATGAACGTAGAGTATTGAGTTTGAGAATAGGCATTTGCGAACAGATGGTCTTTTTATTGAATGCGTATGCTCTATCAGGCACTGGTAGAAAGACGGGGAGGGAAGAGTTTTTTGACAACCTGCATTATTATGTAAGGAATAATGTTAACATAATATGTGGTGGTTCAACTCTGTAACAAGCCTAGGGGATGTAAGCCACAAGGAATGAAAAAATAATGTCTAAGAAATTCATTAATTTATGTAAGGGAATTGGTTGGAAGGATGTCTCAAATATAAATGTAACAAAAGAATACACGTATGCACGAGAGAACTATGCTTCACGTATTGAGACTGTGTAAAAAAAAAAAAAACTATATTCAAATATTAATTTATAGGAAACGGTGCCCATATCCTTTTCAGATCACAACGTGGTTTTGTCAAAAATAAAATATTAAACTATTGTAACTGGTATGGAAGTATGGAAATTAAATGTAAGTTTACTGGCAAATGATGAGGTAAAGGAAAACTTCAGGGCCTTATGGGAGAGTTTAAAAAAAGAAAAGTGTAATTTCTCTGATATACTAGAATGGTGGGATTATTCAAAGGTTCAGATTAAAGCATTATTTATCAAGCTAGCTAAAAGGATGGCATCGGAGAAATATGATCTAATTAATCTCTTGCAGTAAAGGTTAAAAGGATTATACATGGAAGCAAATGAGGACAAGGGACAAGAAGGACAAGTATTGTATAATTCAGATGCCATATTACACTAAGCTACAGACTTTTACAAAAGTTTATCTGGGAAAGGGAATGTTGATATGAATCTTCAGGAGGAGTTTCTGGATCTATGTAATAATTAAAGACGAAGAAGACTGTGACATGCTAAATGCAATGTTAATGAAAAGGAGTTAATGGATGTTATTAAGAGCCTGAATAATGGGAAAGCACCAGGTATGGATGGTCTACCGGCTGAATTTTATAAGGAATTTCGGTCTACTATAAAAGATGAGTTATCATTGGTTGTTAAGAAAGTTCTTGAATGTAAACATCTGACTTAGCCACAAAGCACTGGTTTGATAAAACTGCTTAGTAAGGGGACCAAGGGTCAGACATTGAGTGACTGGAGACCTATTTCACTTTTGAATGTTGATTGTAAAATAATAGCTAAGATATTTGGAAACAGGCTTAAAAATGTTATTCCTAAAATAATATCTGAAGAACAATACTGCAGTGTCAAAGAGAAATCTACTGTCAACTGTAATAATAACATCCGTGATATAATTCATTATGTAAATGAAAAACTAAATGGAGATATTGTAAAACTGGATTTGGCAAAGCCCTTAGATGCTGTTCACCACATTTTTTTGTTCAAAATTATGTGTAAATTAGGAATACCAAACTTGTACGTAGAGTGGGTGAGAATTTTTTTATGAAAATTGTAGAAGTTGTTTATGTATCAATGGGCAGGAACCTCTATATTTGAAAATTAAACTGCATGAAAACATTATACCACCTCAGCTTCTACATAAAGTGTGATTTTGAAAAAGCAACAGGTGCCAAACTGAACAGAGATAAAAGTAGTGTCACGTCACAGGCATAGGGTGGACAAACAGGAGAATACCATGGTTAAGAACAGAGAATGTACTAAAAATTTTGGGATTTCTTTACTGTCAAACAGAAACGAGTACTGTACAAAATAACTGGGATTTGGTCATCGGCAAGCTTGAGAGAACAATAAACATGTTATCAGATAGATACTTTACAATTTTTCAAAAAGCTATTATTGTAAATTTACTGCTGTTGTCAAAAGTCTGGTATATATCTCACGCATTGCCACTTAATAAAATGTATGCACAGAAAATAAATGCTATTATATTCAGGTATTTATTATGTAAGGGGAAATATCAGCCAATACGTAGGGAAACTTTGTTTTTACCCAAATATGAAGGTGGCTTGAACATTAGTTTGTGTTTATCATAAAGTTGCTGCCATACTTGCAGCCACAAATCTTAAAGAAGCCTTATTTGGAAGGGCTATGAATGTGTATTATAACAAAATCTGATTGAGTTATTTAATTAAAACAGATCCATGTGTTGATGAATCCTTTGTTCCTCCAATGTTCTATCCCAGGGAAATAGAAAGTATGAGTTTAGTTTGTAAACATCCAATTTTTCCAAATATAAGTAGTAAAATTTTGTATAGTGTCTTATTTGTTAAATTTTTTTATAGAGTCTTATTTGTTAAAGTTCCTGCCATTGTTAAAAGTAATTATCCTTTGTTGCGTTGGGAGAGAATGTGGAAGAACTTTAACAACTCAATAATAGATGTTAAGGAAAGGGAATTTTTATATAAATATGTACATGAGGTGTTGCCTACAAATATGAGACTTGCATTATTGAAAACAAGGAAAGGCGGAAACTGTGATTTTTGTAATGAACCAGAACATACAATGCATATTTTTTTACTTTTGCAGTAAGGTGTATAATGTATTTAGGTGGTTCAAAAATAAATTTACATTAATGTGCTCTATTATGAACAGAGATTGGCTAAAACTTTTAATGTTTGACTTTGACTATGTAAAAAACAAAGATAAAAACACAGCAATCTTATAGATATGTAACTATCTTTATTGTATATAGATAAGTAGAGTTAAAAACTTTATTGAAATAAAAACCTTGAGTTTTCTCAAAGATAAAGTAAATTATTGCAGATGAGTCCTAAATTCAATTTATGGTGACCTTTAAACTCGAGATGAACTCAACTTGTTAGGCATGTATATAACAATATTACTGTAAAAAATTGTGTAAATGAAAATTGCCATGTTTGTATATAAACTTTAATTATTAAAAAAAAAAAGTCCCTTTTCGCGTTAGTTCAGCCGCCACACGCGCGCGCGCGCATACATACATACATACACACACACACACACCCCAATCTGACAACTCATAAAGGACTCGGCAAATCCACACGACAACAAGCTCTCTCTGATCGAAGTGGAATGACATCTTCAATAGAAATGAGATCGAAGAAAGCTACAGAAATACGGTCACTACAGAAACAGAGCCCAGGCAGGTTACCATGCGATGGAATTCGTCCAGCTAAATATTTTCGAAACCTGCTAAAAACAAAATCTTTCTAAAATCGGATAAAGAACACTCGAACCTCTCTAAAATCAGCACACCCGGCTTTTATTCGAAAAGCAACAGATGTACAAACACACCACCAAGCTCTGCAGAAATGCAATCGGCAACAAAGTTTTCACTTCGGCCAAGCACGGAAGTGATGTTCGGTCGGTTTATTTACATAATAAAGGTATTTATTGTTGATATCAAGCCTTCGTCGGGCTTCTGTACAAGCAAATGAACTCATTGAGACTGCACATTGTATATATTTTATAATAAAACGCAAAGGCAGGTGGCTCTGTGAGAAGCTGTATGGAGAGATTGGTTCAGTACATAGTATACATATTTATAATAAAACGCAAAGCAGGTGGTTCTGTGAGAAGCTGTATTGGTTCAGTATTCTCGTCAAATGATCACGTCTCAGTCAAGTTACCAACAAACGCTCCATTGTCCTAAAATCAACAAAACCTTCGTGCAATGAGCAGCCTTTAGAATCAAGGAGCAAAGAAAATGGACTCAAAGTCCAAATTCCCACTAAAGTCGATAGAATGATCATTTGTAGATAATCTATATAAAAAAATCATGAAATGGAACATCACTCTCTGCGAAAGACTCATTCCAGGGTATCAATCGTTACCTTTCATGACTGAATTGACGTAGATTTGTCGAAGTTTCCCGTATTTCGTTTTCAGGTTAGAATTCACTGGATCTTAACTGCTGGTTACGTCTAACCTGCTCTACAAAACATTTCACACCCAAACTCTTCATGATTCATAAAGGCCACGAATACAGTATCTCAAGAGCATTTTCAAATCTTGGATTGAATAAAGTAGTATCATTTTTTAATTTGTCACGAAGGAATATATGATATTATTCCCTAACACTGCGTCCAGAACTAAACAAAATAACGCAGACCTTTGCGAGATGTCAAGACTATAAACTCCCCACCCACCAGGGATCCAGGATACAGCCTTTTGTCTCCAAAAGGCCTGCACTCACCAATGCTTTGGACAGATAAACTTCGAACGCTGCAATGAACTGAATCACTTTAAGACGTCAATGCATGCAATTTCCACTGCTTTTTTGGCACTGCAACCCTGGTTGTAATTGAATGTGTTTTTAGGTAATTGTAATGTAATTGCTCCTTCCAGATGTAATTTTAAATACTGAGTACCAGCGAAATTATATAAATAAAAATAATTTTTAAAAAAGTGTTGAATCCAGTCTCAATGCCCGACTGAAAGTCTGCATGACATTGGCAAGAGCAAATTTGTCACTGATAAAAAAAATTCACATCATCGTGATAAACGTATGCAATATATAAAAACGCAATTATATATTTTAAATAACTTTTTAACTGATTATACGCAAGTAACGGCCAATGCTGTAATATTTAACAACTATGTATATATCCCCCCTTTTTCTCATATACATTTTTCCATTTTAGGCTTGTCATCGGAAAATAAACATCCAGGAAGGTAACATACTTCGTAAAACATTGGCTGTGAGGAAAGAAAACGGACCAATTTGAATTAGAAAACACTCAATTTCATGGGGTACCAATCTAAATTGTTAGCCGCATTTGGCTTTCTTTAACGGAAGTTCTTTCAAGTTGAGTGTGTTCATAGCTACAGCGAAAAATAAATAAATAAATAAATATAAATAAATAAATAAATAAAAAATGTTTAATGTAATTACAAGGACTCAAGCCACTGTTTAATCTAATGAATGTTTCGTAGGCCGCAGAAGCAATATACAGCGTTGTCATTGAAATAAACCTTAATTTCAGAGAGAGAGAAGAGAGATTGTAACTACGAAGCATAGAAGCGAAATAAAACGCCGCCAGCAACTTCCTTAACGACCAAGCTACATCAGAGAGAGAGAGAGAGAGAGAGAGAGAGAGAGAGAGAGAGACGAGAGAGAGAGAGAGAGTTTTTAGGGAGATTCGAGAGAGAGAGAGAGAGTACTGCGAGATAGCCGTTAAAGCAACTCTGAAGTTGTTTTGACCAATTGATAATTGGACCCCATGTCGAACACTCGAGAATAAAGTGGCCTAAAAATTGAAGAAATTGACTACCTTTAAATTGACTGCCTCTGTATTGAGTGTATCATCACCCTTGCACATCCGGCCCTAAGGTGTGGCATTTCAACCAATTTTCCATCTTCGAAATTTAATTATAAAAGTGAACAACACAGGAATGAGGCGATACACTGACGCGGAATAACGCCCAGATCGACGACACAGGGAGTTGGAGACACGTGCAAGCAAGCTCTCTCTCTCTCTCTATCTCTCTCTCCCCTCAAATACAAGATTTCATCATACCAATTTTGGCAGCACAAAGCTCGTAAAAAACCAGCTAAATAATTGTTGCCTAGTTCTATTGGATTATCTCTCTCTCTTAGCTGGAGTGTGAGTGTGTGTGTGTGTGTGTGTGTGTGCGTGTGTGTGTGTGTCCGTGTGGTTTACATGACTATACGATGTTTTGAAAAGGTTATCATACAAGTCAAAATTTCCAACACTTTCACTAAAACTTTTTTTTCCCCGAAGTCTATTAACCCTCTTACGCCGAAGCCCTAAAAATCAAAACCTCTCCTGTATGCCGGCGCCGGTTTGGAGTGAGCGCGGAACCGGAAAAAATAATTTTTTCAAAAAATCACAGCGCGCTTAGTTTTAAAGATTAAGAGTTCATTTTTGGCTCATTTTTTTTTCATTGCCTGAAGTTTAGTATGCAATCATCAGAAATGAAAAATAATATCATTATCATATGTAAATAATGCGATATATGGTAACGAAAAAAAAAAATTAATAGATAATTGTATTCAAATCACGCTGTGCAAAAAACGGTCAAAGCTAACGAGTTACTTTTTTTTTCGTTGTATTGTACACTAAATTGCAATCCTTTTGATATATAATACATAGTAAAACAATAAAATCAAAAGCAACACCGGAAAAATATTATCACAAAATGATGTACGAATTCGTAACGCACGGACGTAAAAAAATGTTATTTTAAAAAATTCACCGTAATTCTAAATAATGTTCTAGAGACTTCCAATTTGTTTCAAAATTAAGACAAATGATAGAATATTACGATACTGTAAGAGTTTTAGATTATTGAATTGCAGATTCGACCCATTTCGGACGAGTTAAATTTGACCGAATGTCGAAATTTTAATATATATATTTTTTTATATGCACATATTTCGAAGATGGAAAAAGGCTACAACCTTCAAATTATTTTTTATTGTATTCTTCATGAAATTGCGCACATTTTGATATATGAAACTCTATAAAAAGGCTAATATGAAAAGGAGCAAATATTAGGATAATGCGATGTACGTATTTCGGAGACTTGCGGCCGCGAATCGGCGCGCGGAGTGAAGGTAAATATATTTTTCAAAAATTCACCATAAATCACAATATTGTTTTAGAGACTTCAAATTTGTTTCAAAATGAAGAAAAATGACGGAATATTACTAGGCCGTAAGAGTTTTAGCTTACAATTGCGTTTTTCAACTATTTCGGTAGAGTCAAATTTGACCGAACGTGGTTTTTTTCTATTTATCGTGATTTATATGCAAATATTTCGAAAAAAGAGAAAAGCTACAACCTTCAATCATTTTTAGTTGTATTCTACATGAAATTGCGCACATTTTCATATATAAAACTTTATGTAACAGCTAATTTTAAATGGTGCAAACATTTCGACAATCGCACAAAAAAAATTCTGATTTTTTCGGAAGAGTTACCGCGCGAACGTAATGTTTTTTTTTTCATAAATTCACCATAAATCGAAAAATATTGTGCTAGAGACTTCCAAGTCGTTGCAAAATGAAGGTCAATGATTGAATATTACTAGAATATAAGAGTTTTAGCTTACAATTGCGTTTTTCGACCATTTGGTAGAGTCAAAGTTGACCGAAAGTTGAAATTTTTGCACTTAACGTTATTTATATGAAAATATTTCAAAACTGATAAAAGCTACAACCATGGGTTGTTTTTTTGTTATATTGTGCATGAAATTGCGCACATTTCCATATATAAAACTTTATGTAACGGCAAATTTAAAAGGGTGCAAACATGAGGACAATCGCACGAAAAAATTTATCGGAAGAGTTATCGCACGAACGTAAGGAAAAGTTTTTTCATAAATTCACCATAAATCGAAATATTGTGCTAGAGACGTCCAATTTGTTGCAAAATGAAGGGAAATGATTGAATATACTATAATATAAGAATTTTAGCTTACAATTGCGTTTCTTCGACCATTTCTGTAGAGTCAAAGTTGACCGAAGGTTGAAATTTTGCACTTATTGTTATTTATATGAAAATATTTCAAAATTGATAAAATCGTACAATCATGAGTATTTTTTGTTGTATTTTTAAACTGAAATTGCGCACATTTTCATATATAATACTTCATGTAAAGGATAATTTAAAATGGTTCAAAAATTATGTCAAAGTGACGAAATAATTTCCGAGATGTGTCACTGATACTTTTTAGTGCGATAAGAAAGAAATTCGCGCTTGCGCGCCTGCGTAGCGATTGTAAACAAAACAACGCCTTGATCCGTGAACTCCCAGCATCCCCCAAAGGCGCGTGAACCAAAGGTTTTGGCTGGTAGGCCTATAAGTATTTTTCCACGAAATTTGTAAAAAAAACAAAAAAAAAACTTTTTTGAGCCGACGTATGATACGTCCAATCGGCATACGGGAGACATTTTGACTCGACGTTTAATACGTCCAATCGGCGTAAGAGGGTTAATGACGATTCAATGCAAGAGTGAAGAGATAAGCTTGAATATCTCGTTAATGCAGAAATTCCATGATTCTTGAAATTTCTGAAGAGTTCTCGAGATTATTCCTTTCATGCTGCAAACTTTTCGTATTGAACGAAATTTCAGTTGGTAATGTTTCAGTGAGTTTTATGAACTTTTGAGAAACCGTTCAGACAAATGGAAACTTATAACCAAAGTCCATATTTTTTTTTAGATATTCCCAGATTCTAAACTAGGTATATACCTTCACCAGTGTCAACACAACTTCCAGTGGTATCACAGATAACTCCCAAATAAACCAACATTAATTTCCTGCCAACTCTTTGATAACTTTAAAAAATTATACTCCATTGATTGATTAGCAATGCAAGCAAGGTTACGTCTTGCAATGAACTCCCAGTGAGCAGATATTATATGTAGTTGCGTACGAATGGCAGTTTCCATAACTGTACCAAATGTCTGGGTGGTTCTCATGGCAGAGAGAGAGAGAGAGAGAGGACTGACATGATAACCGCCGAGCGGTGGCAATAAAAATCTGATTTAGATGTATTAAGAAGCATCCTAAATAAGCAATTAGTAACAAGAAACTCATAATGAGCAACAATATATATATATATATATATATATATATATATATATATAATATATATATATAATATATATAATATTGAAACTGATGATGATGATAATATTGACGATAAAATGATAGAATGGAAAGTAATACATTTGTAAAAATCACAAATACTATAACCGATGATTTTGGACTCAGTGATAGGAAACTATAGCAAACGAGAAATTCAGTTGTTCTGCCACCGAGAGTCAAATTAAAATTGAAATCAGAAACGAAACAGGAAGCGATTTATGGACACTACACCTCTACCGATTCATATCACGCAAAACGCCAACTATCATCACCACAGACCCCGGCAACCTTACAAAAGTGGGGAAGAGGAGGTACCTCTTTGGGCACCTTCCAGCTTCAAAGTCGCCATTATGAGAGAGTGGGAGACATAAAAGCATTATAATGAACCGCATGGCTTTTGAATTCTTGTCATTACGAGCTGTATTTTGAAATATCTATGTTGTAAATTTATTTGTACATATACATTTTCTAACCTTTAACGAAGTCACTGCTAAGAGCTACAAAGTAACTATACCCCATTTTCTTTAGTAAAGCTCTGCAGAAAAAATTAATATTATATTTTGAATAACTTGATTAACTTTACTTAGCATTTTAAATATTTGATAGATAGATTTAATAAATAGATTTAACTGTCCCTTCAAATTATTTAAGAAATTATTTAATTGATTTGGGGAGTGATAAGAACCATTGACCTGACATAGGCCTTTTCAAGGGGTAGGCTTAGGTCGGGCGTGGGTTTTTTGGGCCTTGTTCAAACGGACGGCGAGCGAAGAAGGCGACAACTAGGTCGGCGACTTCGCCCTTTTAAGTTTAATTTACGTTGTGTAGGGTTTTAGAAATTAATAACCCTTTAAATAATTGGTTTGTATGATCTCCTTTCCTGTTTGTACCTATCCTAAAACCTCATCCTATCCGAATATCCTATCTGCAACCAAAACTTTTAACAGCCTTCGTCAATGATCGGTCGACGGAAAATTCGGTAAGTGGAATAACATTTCTTATCAACGTACCAATTTATTTCCACGAATGCGATTAGAGGTCGCTGGGTTTGCTGATTAAATATATAGGATTTGTTTTTAGTTTACACGTGAAGTAAGAGGTGTGTGTCCAAACTGGGTTAACTTGAAGGTAGGTCAAAATACTAATTTTCCACAAAGACTAGACCGCCATTATTGGACGGCTGATTTGAGCCAACGGACTTTTCGTTAGGAAGCGGTTTCGTCTTTTAACGTTTAACTTACGTATTTAACTTAACTTACTTATTAAAGACGTAATACACTGTTTTCTTTACCTTGACTAAATTTTAAGCCCTTTTACATAGTTAGGCTATTGTAATATTGGAGTTTGTGAGAATTAATTAGGCATAGACTCAGATTGAATAATTTTACAAAGGCTTATATAATTATATGGGCGTAGTAATAAATTTAGTCGAAATTAGGTCTGTCTGTTTATTTAGCATTACTATTCGGGATTAGTTTACTTTAATTTTACTTTAACCGGGTCGGAACTTAATAGAATTCTGGGACCAAACTGAACTACCCTGGGAATTTTATGGCCTTGGTTTGATTTATTCATAGTCCTATTTAGATTAATTGCATTTACCTGAATTACTTTTACCGGAATTTAACTAGCCTACTTAAGCTTACCAAGCAATTATTAATCCTTTGGATTTTCTGGCACAAGTCTGAAAACACGTTAGGCGCACGGAAGAATTGTGTGCTTAACAGCCCGTTTTATACCATTTACTAAATTACTACTAGAGAACACTCAGTGGAAGGAATTACCCTTGTAATTTTGTAGAGTATATTCCTTCGATCTTCCCACTGAGCGAAACAAATTTCCCACAAAGGAAGATTGGCATCCTCAGCGGGATGTTTTAAGGCCTGTGTTGTTGTCCAGGGATTTTTTTGTCTTGTTACCTTTTAAACTCATAAAATGTCTGCGACACAATTAGCATATTCCCTCCGACTTTATGAGGAAAACTGCAAGGATCTATGCACAACTGCTGTGGACTTGATTCAAAGGGCAAGTGATGTTGAGTCCTCGACCTTGGAGACATATCGTCTTAGGCTAGAGTCTCAAATAAAGAAGTATGAAGAACTCAACTTTAAGTACTTAGTTCAACTTGGAGAAGCAGGGTTCTCTGAGCAAGACCCTGATAGAACACAGCTCACTACAAAGCGGCGTCATGCCAACCAAGTCATCACAGAGAGCACTGAAGTTTTGGAGAAACTAAAAATCATTTGCATGGAAGCCAAACCCCAGAGGAGTATTGCAACAGAGTTTAGGCCATGGCATAAGGTTAAGTTGCCGTCTTTATCACTACCGGAATTTGAAGGGACCGATGGAGAATGGCCCCCTTTTTGGGATGTTTTCGAGTCTAACGTTCACTCTCGTCCAGACTTGAGAGCTGTTGACAAATTTAATTACCTGAAGGGATGTTTGAAGGGTGAAGCTCTAACTCTGATTAGAAATATTCTTGTCACGAATGAAACTATTTAGACGCCATTGACCTGTTGAAGAAAACTTATGCTAATCCAGAGAAAATAATCTCATCTCTAATTTGTCAACTAGCAGGCCTGCCTAAACCTTCTGCAGACCTGGATTCACTACGTGGCTTCTGGACTAAACTTGAACAATATGTTAGAGGCATAGAAAGAAACAAACCTAATTCAGATCACTGTACCTGGACGCTTGGACCTCTAGTTTTTTTCAAAAACTACCTGGCAAGGTGAAAGAACAAATCCAAAAACAAGTGTGGACAGGACTACCCCTCACTCCTAGATATTAGAGAGGGGCTAGGAAAGATAATCCTGACCTTGTTCTTCCTTGGATTTTGAACCTAGGGATAAGAACAAGGATTACTCCCATAGAAAACCCAAGCCTAACCAAAGTTCCAATAGACCAGGTAATCAGACCAAAACTCAGGTTAGTTCTTACACCCCTAAGAAAAACGAAGTTACGAATCTGAGTATTTCTGTCACTCCAGGACAGCCTAATAAGACCTCTAGAACTCCAAGTTGTGTATTCTGTGATAGACCAGAACACAAAGCCTACCAGTGTGACATTTACAAGACCATGCAAGAGCGCATTTCAAGACTTACCGCACAAAATCGTTGCGTGAAATGCACTTCACCTAACCATAAGACAACCGATTGTCTTGTGAAGTTCCACAAATGTCTGTCATGTAAAACTGGACTACACCATTCAGCATTGTGCCCTGACTCCTCAACTGAGGTCTCTGCTGTGAACTATTGTGGAGACAATGACAGTGACAAAGACTTAAAGTCACAAACAAGTGGAATTCTCCCTACTGCCTTAATGAAAGTGGTGTGTCCGCCCTCAGGCAACACCAAGGAACTTAGATCACTGTTTGATTCTGGGGCGCAACGCACCTTCATCACACAAGAGGCAGTGGAAGAGTGTAAACTTGTACGAGACAATCCTGTCCAACTGAGCATCAGTGGGTTCTGGGATACCAAAGAACCTAGAGAATATAGTACGGTCCACCTGTACCTGTCAGGGTAAACGATGACAGCCTTGTAACTTTAAAGGCTATTGTCGTACCTAAACTACCTCAGGAGCGCTAGGCCTCGTGGACTCTGTAAGATAGTGTCTGAACTGAAGAGCCAGAATGTCACCCTAGCTGATCTAACTTGTCAAGTAGTCAGATTGACCAGGTGAAACTGCTTGTTGGCATAGATCACTACTTTGACTTTATCCATTCTCCACAAGCAAACGGAGTGAACCTGATTGAGTCCTCCTTAGGATATCTGGTCGCTGGTAAACTGCCTAGTAATGACACCCCTATCAGTGCTCATTCTGTAACTGTAATGAAACTAGCAGTTGATGAACCTTCCAAAGCTGCTCTAGAGATACCACTTGAGATGTCTGATAGCAAATTTGCTGAAGACCCCATCCAACAGCTTTGGACCCTAGAATCAGTCGGAATCGTTGATCAAGATATGTCACCTGAGGATAAATTTGTACTGGAAGAATTCAAGAATTCCATCAATATGGTTGAAGGACGATATGAGGTATCTCTCCCCTGGAAAGTCGATAAGAAACAACTCCCTACCAACTTAGCACTCTCGAGGAAAAGACTGAACAGTACTATTCACAAGCTGAAACAAACTAAGTGTCTGGAAATTTATGACCAGATCATCAAAGAACAACTGCCTCTCGGCTTCATTGAAACAGTGCCAGAAGAAGACCAAAACCGGACAAATGTCCATTATTTACCCCATTTACCTGTGATTAAGGATTCAACTACAACGCCCATTCGTATTGTATTTGATGCAAGTGCCCGGATGGACAAGCAGGCCCCTAGCCTGAATGATTGGCTTATACTCTGGCCCATCCTTGACTAGTCATTTAACCGACTTGTTGTTGAAATTCCGTCTCGACCCATTTGCGGTATCGGCAGACATCAGCAAAGCCTTCTTACGGGTAGGTCTCCAACCTAGGGATCGTGATTATACAAGTTTCATTTGGCTAAAAGATCTTAACAATGAAAAGGACCTTCAAGCCTATAGGTTTAGATCAGTTCTCTTTGGAGCCACCTGCTCGCCTTTTTTACTCCAGTCAACCTTGCAACATCACTTTGAAACCTACCCCACTTCACCTGAAGTTAGTTTCCTCATGACCAAATTTTATGTGGACAACTTAATTGGTTCCTTACCAACAACAGTCAGCCTCTACAGCCTTTACAAGGTTGCAAAGGAAGTCCTGTCAGATGCCGGAATGCCTTTAAGAGAATGGATCAGTAATGACCCAACCTTCAACGGAATGGTAAAACAAGAAGGTGATGGAACAACAGAAGGCTCAGATCTTGTCAAAGTTCTAGGACTTCATTGGAACTACAAGACTGACCACTTAAGCATAAAACCCCCTACCTTTGAGGAAGCTCCGCTTACCAAACGGCTACTTTTGAGCAACCTTTCAAAAGTATTTAACCCTCTAGGATTGTTTGCTCCCAATTGTACGAGCCAAAGTTCTTATGCAAAAGATCTGGAAACTATCTAAAAGGTGGGATGATGTTTTGCCACCAGAACTTCAAGAAGAGTGGTCGAAGATCAAGAAAGACCTTGAGAACATATCATACCAGGAATTCCCACGCTTCACAGCCAACAGAGGGACCAACTACTCTCTTCACGTATTCTGTGATGCTAGTGAAAAGGCCTATGGGGCTGCAGCCTATTTGATGGACCAACACGCAGGTGCAAACCTGGTTTTCTCTAAAGCAAGAGTCGCCCATCTCAAAAAGAAAAGCATACCACAACTTGAGCTGACTGCCAACTATAGTGCAGTCAAAATAGCTGACTACCTCAGAACCGTTTTCACTACCGATGGTGTCAAGATTACTGACACTGTCATATGGTCTGACAGTAAAGCTGCCCTACACTGGATCAGAACAACAAATCTAAAAACATCTATGTCCGCAACAGGGTGAATGAGATAAGTCAGGTCACTGAAGTGAAGTACCTCTATGTACCTGGTGAAGAAAACCCAGCAGACCTTGTCTCTAGAGGGATTTCCATGCGGCAGTTTAAGAAAAGTCAAATTTGGTTCCATGGCCCAAGTTGGCTCCCGAACCCAGAGATGTGGCCTGAGAAGGCAGATGTATCTACATGCTACCCACCTGAAACACCTGAGAAGTTTTAACTACAGTTGTCAGTGAAGAAGCTACTTGTCCCATAGAGTTCCATAGGTTCGCTTCCCTTCCTAAACTTATAAATGTCACTAAGCTAGTAATTAAGTTCACTAGGCTCCTTAAATGTACCGTTGGGAATCGTAAAACTAAGAACTCGGGACCCGTAAACTCTGAAAATGTCGAAGTAAAGAACTCAGAAGCATTACGAATTCTTATTGGCTTCACACAGAGTCAGTATTTCCCAGAGGAGTTGTCATACCTTAACAAGCATTCCCACAAAATTCCAGCCAGGAATTAAATGCCTAGGCTTGTTCCTGGATGAGAAATGGACTTGCGATGCACTGGGAGACTACAAAATGCGGACCACCTTCCATATAGCAGTAAATTTCCTTTGCTTTTACCTCCGAATTCTCCTTTGACTGGACTTATAGTCATTCAAGCACATGAAAATGTTCTTCATGCAGGCGTTCAAGACACAATTTGCAATGGTGATAGAAGAATACTGGATACCAAGACTGAGACAGTGTGTCAAGAAGATGAAAACGAAGTGTCACCTATGTAACCGTGTGGAAGGACCTGCATTGCGCAGGCCTCCTCCTGCACCTCTACCGGCTTGCAGAGTGAACAGTCTCCGGCCATTTGAGGTGACCGGAGTAGATTTGACTGGACAAATTCTTATCTGCAATCCAGCCACTAAAGAACTAGACAAGGTTTACATAGTCGTATTCACTTGTACCTCAACACGAGCTTGTCACCTGGAAGTGGTAAAAGACTTAACCAGCACTGCTTTTCTCAATTCCTTCAGGCGATTCACTGCACGAAGATCTTGCCCTCGTCGAATGATTTCTGACAACGCCACTAACTTCAAAACTGGTTCTTCCTTGATTCAGTCCTTGTATGATGACACTGACGTACAGTCCACACTGACTAAGGGAAATTGTAAAAAAATGGACATTCATCACACCTAGGGCACCCCATCAAGGAGGCTTCTATGAGTAGGTATGGTTGGCAGTGTGAAATCAGCACTAAGAAAGCTATATTCAAGAATAGGATTAATTCTGACGAACTGAATACCATTGTCACTGAGATTAACAAATAACGTCGTATTAACAATAGACCTCTTACATATGTGGATGCTACATCTCCAGATACCGTCGATGCCTTACCCTTCTCACCTGTTGTATGGCTACCAGTTAAACTCGTTACCCACTACCATAGCCGGGACTACCTGAATGACCCAGATTTTGAGCTGACCACAAACAATGTAATGAGAGATTCAAGTTTGTATCTCAGGTAATACATGCATTCCAAGAACAGTGGGAGAAGGAATACTTGCAGTCCCTGAGAGATAGATACTATTTCAACGGGGATCCAACCCAACCGTTCCAAACCAAGATTAAAGTAGGAGATGTGGTGTTAGCACATAATGACACCCCTCGTTGCATGTGGAAATTGGCAAGGGTCATTCAGCTGATGCCCAGCTCTGATGGACTGGTCAGAGTTGTGAAGCTACAGACCAGCAATGGAGAGACAACTAGGTCAGTTGACAAACTTTACCCGCTGAAGGTCTCTAAGCCAGAGGATATGTATACTGTAGAAGCTGCGGAGAAAAATTTAGGAGACAGTCAAAATTCTGAAGGCTATCAAGCAGAAGAGAGACCGAAGAGAAGAGCCGCCACCAACTCGAGGCGATTCTTACAGCAGCTGATTAATGATGAAGCTGTTTAACCTAACACAAAACTGTGTGTTTTGTGTTATCTCCCCCGGGAGGATGTTGTAAATTTATTTGTACATATACATTTTCTAACCTTTAACGAAGTCACTGCTAAGAGCTACAAAGTAACTATACCCCATTTTCTTAAGTATAAGCTCTGCAGAAAAAATTAATATTATATTTTGAATAACTTGATTAACTTTACTTAGCATTTTAAATATTTGATAGATAGATTTAATAAATAGATTTAACTGTCCCTTCAAATTATTTAAGAAATTATTTAATTGATTTGGGGAGTGATAAGAAACCATTGACCTGACATAGGCCTTTTCAAGGGGTAGGCTTAGGTCGGGCGCTTTTTGGGTTTTTTGTTTTTTTTTGGGCCTTGTTCAAACGGACGGCGAGCGAAGAAGGCGACAACTAGGTCGCGACTTCGCCCTTTTAAGTTTAATTTACGTTGTGTAGGGTTTTATTAATAACCCTTAAATATTGGTTTGATGATCTCCTCCTGTTTGTACCTATCCTAAAACCTCATCTATCCGAATATCCTATCTGCAACCAAAACTTTTAACAGCCTTCGTCAATGATCGGTCGACGGAAAATTCGGTAAGTGGAATAACATTTCTTATCAACGTACCAATTTATTTCCACGAATGCGATTAGAGGTCGCTGGGTTTGCTGATTAAATATATAGGATTTGTTTTTAGTTTACACGTGAAGTAAGAGGTGTGTGTCCAAACTGGGTTAACTTGAAGGTAGGTCAAAATACTAATTTTCCACAAAGACTAGACCGCCATTATTGGACAGCTGATTTGAGCCAACGGACTTTTCGTTAGGAAGCGGTTTCGTCTTTTAACGTTTAACTACGTATTTAACTTAACTTACTTATTTAAAGACGTAATACACTGGTTTCTTTACCGTGACTAAATTTTAAGCCCTTTTACATAGTTAGGCTATTGTAATATTGGAGTTTGTGAGAATTAATTAGGCATAGACTCAGATTGAATAATTTTACAAAGGCTTATATAATTATATGGGCGTAGTAAGAATTTATCGAAATTAGGTCTGTCTGTTTCTTGCATTACTATTCGTGGGATTAGTTTACTTTAATTTTGTACTTTAACCGGGTCGGAACTTAATAGAATTCTGGGACCAAACTGACTACCCTGGGAATTTTATGGCCTTGGTTTGATTTATTCATAGTCCTATTTAGATTAATTGCATTTACCTGAATTACTTTTACCGGAATTTAACTAGCCTACTTAAGCTTACCAAGCAATTATTAATCCTTTGGATTTTCTGGCACAAGTCTGAAAACACGTTAGGCGCACGGAAGAATTGTGTGCTTAACAGCCCGTTTTATACCATTTACTAATTACTACTAGAGAACACTCAGTGGAAGGAATTACCCTTGTAATTTTGTAGAGTATATTCCTTCGATCTTCCCACTGAGCGAAACAAATTTCCCACAATCTAGATGAAATATCAGTGATGTTAAAAAAAATTGCGACAGAATTATTTTGTTCACGTGGAGTCCTTCCTTGATGTTGATAAAGTTAAAATTACCGTTCGTCTTGGCACTATGCATCATTAATTAAAACAACTCTACCATAAATGAGGCTAATCATCATCGGTGTTGTTAATAAAACACAGTTTTACATTACTTCCAATATACACACACAATATATAAATATATATATATATATATATATAGATATATAATCTATACTATAAATTATAAAATATATTATCTATTAATATATCATTCATTGAATAGAATGGCTTTTTCACTGTTTACCAGCTTTTTTGAAATTGATTCATATTTTCTAATTATTTTCTTCACTTCATTGTTCAGGTTACTAATGGACACATAATGGGGGTTCTTCCATTTACTCCAGTATTTTTTACAAAAACGCAACAGCTGTTTCGTCAACCTATACGTATTGACGTTATCAAGCGTACTGATACAAATATGAGCCTACATGCGTTTTGTGACGTCATGAGGACGGAAAGGTAGTACAATTGCCAGATACCTAGTTTTAAATATTTACAAAAGACTATAGTGAAACATAAAATAAGACAAATAAATAAATATGTTAACAGAAATTATATCAAAAGTTGAAAGTAAGTTATTATATACAAATTTTACATAAATATATATTAATTACATATATGTTTAATTAACAAAATGTCAGTGTGCGCTCCTATCCGCGTGTGGTAGTGGTCTTGTTCCAGGCGGCTGAAGGGCTGCCCTCCTACACGAGGGCAAAGATCGGTCTGCCTCGCGTTGGATGTTAAGGTTTGGGCGTTGCGTGGCGATGCTGACGGCTTCTGATATCAATAAACGATTGTAGTTGCCTTCCTTGGGGTTAATTTAGTGTTTTGTGAGAAGTTCTTGCAAGGATGGTTTTTTTATTGTGGGTATCCACAAAGGTGCTGGTGAATAGCACCTTGGTTTCTGTGGGCCTGCATGCGACGTTTGAGTGTAGTTGTTGTGTGTCCGATATAGCATTTTTGGTGGGACTGACATTGCTCGTCAGCACAGACAAACTTGTAAACTATATCAGATTCAACCTCTTTCTCCGTCGATGGAGCCGTACTATTTTTCATTACCATTGAGGCCGTAAGATTTGGCTTGCAGTAAATTCTTGCTGTTATTTTGTTATATGGTGCTAGGAGGTGGTTCCTCTTCGCAGTATACCAAGGAGGGCTTTCCTTTCGTCTTCGTGGTGTTTGTTGTATGATATCTGATGGTATATCACTATTTTTTGTTCTTTGTCTTGTCCTTGTGTGTTGTCCCTCGGGGTCGGGTTTTGGAAAGCCTCTAATCTCTTTTGACAACTTGCTGGATCATGTCATCTGGGTAGCCGTTATTTGTGAGCAGCTGTTGAACTCTGTTAATTTCTTCGTTTCGTCGCTTTCCACGTCGAACAGTGTGTTATGGCACGTTTTATGTATGCATTTACCACAGGCCGTTTATATGCATCAGGGCATTCTCCTCTAGCATTTAAGCATCTCCCAGCATCTGTCTTTTTAGTGTATACGGTGGTATTGTATTTGTTGTTTTTCTGGGTCACAAGTACGTCCAAGAAGGGGAGCATTTTCTCATTACTTTTTTCTACCGTAAAATTCAATGTAGAATTTGCTTGGAGTTTATTCACTAATTCATCTATGTCATTTTCGCCCTTTGTTGTGATAAAAATATCATCAATTATATCTCCCATAGATTCTGGGTTTTGGGTGTTTCTTCAAAGTGACCTCTTCTGTGTGTGCCATGTATGCGTTTGCAAAAAGAACCCCAAGGGGGGAACCCATTGCTACGCCGTCCTTTTGCCGATATATTTCGCCCCTATGTGAGAGGAATGGGGCTTCCTTTGTACATGCTTCTAGCATCTCTTTTAAGATTTTTTCGGGTATCGGTAATGGTGGTTTTTCAGACCGGTATATCTTGTTCATGATGATTTGTATTGTTTCATCCACTGGTACGTTAGTAAATAAACTTTCGACGTCCAGAGATGCTATGTCTTCGTCGGGTGTGGTGTCTTGCAGTAGATCGATGAATTCCGTCGATGATTTTAGCGAGAACGTTGAAGGAATGTACGGCGTTATAATTTCGTTCAATTTCTTAGCCACTTTATACATGGGGGATGTCATTTGGGATATAATGGGCCGTAATGGGTTTCCCTGTTTGTGGATCTTGACTGTGCCGTAGCAGTATCCGGGTGCAAAGTCTCCGATGATTTTTGGAAAGTTTACTGTTCTCTGTTCTTTGTTCGCTTTTTCTGTTAGTCTCATCATCTTCTTTTTGAGGTCATTTGTCGGGTCTTTTTTAAGTGGCTGAAACTTATTCGTATCACTTAGTATATTATCCATTTTGGTGTCGTATTCATCTCTGTTCATTATGACGTACACTGCGGTTTTATCTCCTTTGCGTATTATTATGGTTTCGTTTTCCCTCAATTCTTTTGCCGCTTTCTTTAGCTGTGGACTGACTATGCGACTAAAGTAGTTACCACGTGTTCTATTGGCCCTCACCCAGTAATCCAGCGATGCACTCTTGTTTAAGTTCGATTTTGCGTTCTTCTTTCAGTCGCAGTAGTTTATCGATTAACACTTCTGTATTAATCCTCTTGGATTCAGGGTGTGGTTTTCGTATGTAATGGCAGTTCAAGCCTAGATTTAGTAACTGTCAATTTATGCGAATATAGAATTGAATTGAATATAGATTTTAGGCCAAAGGCAAAGCACTGGGACCTAGGAGGTCATTCAGTGCTGCAAGTGCCTAGGAGAAGTGAACGAGGTACAGTCCATAATCATTGACACATGCTTTAAAGGTTAGTCTCATTAATCGCTATTACCTTTTATCACTGATTATGTGAATAATGACCGCAAGACATTAACCAAATTGCAAGTTTAATAAAAACATGCCTGAACGTAACATGTTAACTGGGTGGGCGACTACCCACCTACAAAAACTGCACACCTACTAGATCGTGCAAATATAAAAAGCCTACGTATACAAACTGGCATGTATGTGGGTGGCAGTTTGAGCTAGCTGATCTGCCCCTGTTGCTGGTTAATAAGTACTATTGGTATCCAGATGACTCGACATAACAAAGGACATTACTCCTAAAATACGAATTCCCATACGAAAGGAAGCCTCGCTGAGAGAGAGAGAGAGAGAGAGAGAGAGAGAGAGAGAGGAGAGAGAGAGAGAGAGTAGAGAGATAATAATAATAATAATAATAATAATAATAATAATAATAACCTTTATTCCAATAATACATTGGATTTTCTATTTACATCAGGTCATCAACCAAGGTTAGAAAGCGTACATTAAAGCTATTAAAACAATAAAATCACAGTATACTATAACAACATACACACATACATACATATACATATCTATATATACATATACACATATACACACATACATACATATACATATCTATATATACATATACACATATACATACACATACTATACATATACACTAGACTTGAATTAGGAAAATCACAACTTTGGTTTATATGAAACATTGTTCCTAGAACAATAATTAGTAAAATTACTCCAATATAAAATGTTCTTCATAGATAATGGCATGTCTTAAAAAGCGGTTATTGACATGAGACGTGGCTAATGTCAGGTACGGTTGTTTCCTATAAAACTTATCTACGAAGATTAATTATTGTTTAAAAGATGTTTTCTTGGTTTATTTTTAAAAGATCTTAGGGATTCTTCGTCTTTCAATGAGCCAGGTAAACTATTCCATAACTGTGGACCTTTAGTATTTATTTCCCTTGATCCTATATCGGTATTGGCTCTTCTGGACACTAGATTATTTGCTTGTCTTGTAGTCATCCCTGTCACCGAGTCAACGGTTCTAAAATTATAAAGCCAGTTCGGCAAAACATTTTTTAAAACTTTAAAAACAAAAACACAAACATCAAAAGTGTACTTGTTTTTCACTTTCAACCAACCCAGTTCTAGTAAAATTGGAGATAAATGATCATATTTTCTCACAGTACCCATGGCCACCCGAGCCGCAAAATTTTGAAGTTTTTGTACTCGTTGCATAAGGACGTTGCTTGTTGAACCCCATATTATATAGCAGTAATGAATTAAACTTAGTACTAACGATTGCACTACGATTAGGCGAGTTTCTGGTTCGAATAAATTTTTTAGTCTATTGAGATAAATAAGTGTCCCCATAAACTTTTTCTGGGCAGTTCATCAATATGTTTTTTTCGAATGTCATGTGTTTATCGAAGTGCACTCCAAGATTCTTTACGGATTCCATAGGTTCGATGATGGCCCCATTAAAATTGATTTTGATGTTATCCCCGATTTCGGATAGATATTGCCTGGAGCCTAGGAATATACATTGAGTTTTACTTTCATTCAACTAAATCTTCCAAGTTATCGATGTAGCCATCAATTATTATTTGAGTGTCATCAGCATACTGAACAATGAAACAGTCACTTAAAAAATTTCTCAGGTCATTTACATAGATGTTGAATAAAACTGGTCCCAGGATTGAACCTTGAGGTACACCAAAACCGACGTTTTTGGGGGTTGAGACAACATTTTTGAGTCTGACAGATTGTACTCGATTACGTAAATAGTCTGTGAACCAGGATGGATCAATATAAAGTGTCTGACATTTACCCAGCAAAATTTCATGGTTCACTCTATCAAAAGCTTTCGACAGATCGAGAAGTAGTAAAAGGGAGATTTTCTTCTTGTCTATGTTATCGTAGATTTTATCCGATATATTTAATAGTGCTGTTTCCGTTGATAGTTTTGGTCGAAAGCCATGTTGACTGTTAGAAATGAGGTAATTACTTTCTAAGTATTCAGTTAACTGATTAGATACTATTTTTTTCTAATATTTTAGATAAGACCGGGAGTAAAGAAATTGGCCTGTAATTAGAAATTTCGTCGCTATCTCCGTTTTTAAAATAAGGAACAACATGGAGAGAGAGAGAGAGAGAGAAAAAAAATGTGCTTATATAAGAGCAGAGACCATAGGAGAACACGCTAGTCAGGGAAGCGGGAAAACTCATATATGTTATATATCTATAATGTTTCCCATCACCAAATCACTTAAGTATTCATACCATGATTTCTTATTTCGACTGAACTCGACCGCAATAAAACTCATGACGACGATGAAATACCACAGCTTAGCAACGCCTGGTTACTTAAAAAAAATATATATATACCTAAAGTACCTACAGCATCCATTAGCCTATTCCCCCCTCCTCCCAAAACTCACATAAGTATCTACGTAAAGGGAAACGAAAGAATGAATCGTTGTCATTTCTTCACTTGTGAAAGTTTTATACTCACATCTACTAAAGCACAGACAGCATTTAATACCGTACTGGCTCAACCTCGGGAATAATCCATTCCCAGGGGGAATTATGGCGTTTAGTCTCACAAGAGTTCGAACCTACGCCTATGGTTTACATACGATGGATACAATGATTATGTGTATGTGTGTGTGTGTATATATATATATATATATATATATATATATATATATATATATATATATATATATATATATGTTACGAAGTGCCAAGTATCTGGTTACCATTTATCAATTATTACCTCACAAAAGCCAGACACCTGAACCCTCATAACACGTTTAAACGACTGAATACACTAAAGGCAACAGTGATCCCTTAACACTTACCAGTATTGCAGAAAATCAGACTAAGTTCATCAAAACAGGTGTGAGGTAATCTTGTAAGTAATTAAATTAATCAAACGGGCATCACTCCATCAACAACTTTCAAACTCTAAGTATTTCCCTGATTTCAGAAGTCTAAGTACTCCCCTGGTTCTAAGTCACTTCAAGAAAATTGAAGGAAAGCAAATCAATTACCATTCTATGTTTCTACCTATCATAAATATAGTCATAATTATATATACTTATACTGGTGTAAGATAAAGAAAACACTTATAAAAATTTTAAATACAAAAATTTATTATTAAATTCAAAATTTATAAGTGAAATTCACAATATCAGGGAAAATTACTGTTACTTGAAAACAAAGTAAAGTTTAATTAATTCTTGAATCAAATTAAGGTAAAATTAAATCAAAATTAATTTATCATAAAATTCAAGAAAATTAATTCAATCAAAATTCAAAAGTGTTAGGCAATAATTGAAAATTTGAAATTAATTCACAAGTGCTGAACAACAATAAAACTTGAAAAGAATTCTAAGTAAATGCAAATCAATTCACAAGTGTTAAATTTAATTAAATGTGCAATGATAAAGCAATGAAAATAACTAAGTCAATTAAATGGTGAATGTAAATGAAAATATAAAACAAAAAGACACACTTCAATAAGAAAATGAATAAGTGCACAAACAATGGAACAGACACAAACACAAAAATATCAGCAATGTGGTAAAGTGGTAAATCTTTTTCATTCAAAACACTGTAACTAACAGTTTTTACCAACCTTCGTAACAGACAACAGTTCCTATCAATTATTAGTTAAACACAATTCCTATCCGTTATTAGTTAAACACACTCCCTATCCATTATTAGTTGCAACTAATAAAAATATAACACACTTTACCTTTTTTGGTATACCAACTTCTTTCTTTCTCTTGTATATTACACTTTCACAAAAAAACCAGGCGCCGTTACGAAATGTTTGTTCAGATTCCACAAAAGAAATTAAATAAACTAAATAAATTCTAAGAAATATCAAATATAGAATTCTCACAAGTTATGAGTGACCAAATTTACGTTACGTTAATAAAATCTCGATGTCGAGTGAGAGAGAGAGAGAGCGAGAGAGAGAGAGAGGGAGATCTAACTGCCTCGAGGTCTTAAGATCGAATGAAAACTCTTCCTTGCGGAAATTGGCTAGGCAGATGACAAATACGTTCTGGGTACGAAAGCTTCCAGAAAGTTCTGAAATCTGACGCAATCTTACACACATAATGTGCAACATCCACGTGGGACTTGACAAAGATATACAGTACCATACAAGTCTGCTCAACAGATACGTACCCGATTGAAACGGAGGGTAAAACGATAATTAAGATTGACATGTTTTTTATGACAACGAGCTCGCTATCAAACGCGCTGACAGAGCAGGGAAGCAAACGGATCTCGCAGACTCTAATCTTAAAGTGCTGACATAAAAGTTAAACATTTGCAGCTTTGAAAAGACAAGGATCTCTCTCTTTACGTTATATATATATTCTTTTACAAGACGTTAATGCGAAATCTGAACACACATTTTAAAACATCCTATTCTAAGCTATCTAGGAATCTGAAAAAATGTTGCACAATCTACATGACATTTCAAAGAGGGGAAAACATGCATTTTGAAAGTAGCAATATATAATATACCTCCCCCCAGAAGATTTTTTATCACGGTGTTGAATCCAACGATTCGCAACGAGATAAATAATCAGCAACTACATGTTTTTGCCACTAATGTGCTGCACTCTTAAGTTATACTGTTGCAGGCACAAAGACCACCTGGTGAGTCTTTGATTGTGATTTTTCATTTTCTGGATAAATGACAGTGGATTGTGATCTGACAATATTAATATTTCTTCATTCCTAGGTCTATTCACATACACTTCAAATTTTTTCAATGCAGTGATTAAGGCTAAAGTTTCCTTTTCAATTGTCGAATATACTTTCTGATGTTTTTTTCAATTTTGTAGACATGAAGCATACAGGATGGTAGATATTATTTTCATCTTCTTGAAGTAGAACAGCTCCAACACCACAGTCTGACGCATCAACTTGTATCACAAATTTCTTGTCGAAGTCTGGAGCTTGAAGTACTGGTCTTGAAGTTAAAATGGCTTTTACCTTCTCAAAGGATTCTTGACACTCTGGAGTCCAAATAAACTTAGCTTTGGGACTAGTTAAGTCTGTCAAGGGAGCTACTACGGCTGAGAAATTTGGGCAAAAACGACGATAGAAACCAGCCATCCCCAAAAATTTCTGTAGCTGTTTCCTGGTAGTAGGTGGGGTGGGGTAGCCTTACGGATACCTTCTACATTAGCATTTATCTGGAGCAAAGAGGGCCTTTCAACTTCCCAACCCAAGATACTGTACAGTTGCCTTTCCAAACTCACTCTTCTCTAGGTTGACTGTTAATCCTGCTTCTTGTAGTTTCTTGAAAACTTTCTTCAGATGTTCTTCCCACGTTGTAGAGTAAATCACGATGTCATCTAGGTATACACCTACTCCTTCTATTGATCCTAGCAGTTGATCCATCACTCGTTGAAATGTTGCGGGTGCATTCATCAGACCAAATGGCAGAACAGTATACTGATATAGTCCAAAAGGAGTAATAAAAGCTGACAGCAGCTTCGCATTCTCATCTAAGGGAATTTGATAATATCCTTTCAACAAGTCTATCTTGGAAACAAACTTGGCTTGCCCAATATTATCAAGTAACTGATCTATAAGAGGCAAAGGATAATTATCAGCCACACTGATAGAATTCAGCTTCCTATAATCAGTACACATCCTAAATGAACCATCTGGTTTCTTCACTAACACACATGGAGAACTGAAGTGACTTGAACTGGGCGGTTCTGCTAATCCATGTTGCAGCAAATACTCAACTTCCTTCTTCAAAACATCTCGATGATACGGTGATAAGCGATAGGCTCTTTGCTTGAAAGGTTTTCCATCTTCTTGAATCTTGATTTCATGCTTGGTCAGATCAGTACGTCTAGGCACATCTGAAAAAATTTCTGGAAAACTTCTAATTACGTCACTTAAGTTTTCACCTTGTTCAACACTCAGATGTTTCAGTTTATCCTTCAAATTTTCCAAAATTGAAGAATTATTCATCTTGCTTGCAGCTCCTAATTCGTAGCCATCATCGTCTTCTGTAGATAAAGTTGTCTGGGTTACTGACACAGTTTCAGTTTTAGTTCTGAGAAATAAGGTTTCAAGAGGTTCACATGTATCTTCCTTTGTCTTCTTCTTTTTTCTGGTGTATCAATCACATAAGTTCTATCACTTAACTTCTGAATTATCTTGTAAGGACCTTGAAATTTATTAGTGAGGGGAAATCTCTTGACAGGTAAGAACACTAACACTTGTTGACCAACACTAAAACTTCTTAGCTTAGTCTTAGCATCAAACCTCCTTTTCATTTTCTCTTGACTCATTTTCAAGTTTTCTAAAGAGAATTTTCTAATCTCTTTCAACCTCTTCCTTAAGTTCTTCACATACTCTGCTTGGCTTTCCTCTTGATTTTCTTCCCAATTTTCTGCAAGAATCTTCAACGGTCCTCTCACTTCTCTTCCAAAAATCATCTCATTAGGTGAACATCCCATACTTTCTTGATAAGCATTCCTAACTTCAAACAACATTAATGGTAAACCAACATCCCATTCTCTTCCTGACTCAGAACAATACTTTGTCAGCATACTTTTCAATGTCTGGTGGAACCTTTCCAAGGCACCTTGAGTTTCTGGATGATAGGCAGTGGATAACTGTTGTTTCACTCCTAACAAATTCATCACATCCTGGAATAACTTTGAAGTAAAGTTTGTTCCTCTGTCACTTTGTACTATTTCTGGTATTCCAAACTTTGAGAAAAACTCCACAAGTTTTTCAGCAACTATCTTGGCAGATATGTTTCTAACAGGGATTGCTTCTTGGATACCTTGTTCACAGGGACACCATTAATTGTCAACAAATACTCATTTCCTTTCTTGTCTTCGGCAATGGTCCAACCATATCTATAATCACTTTGCTAAAGGGTTCTCCTCTAACTTCTATAGGTTGTAGGGGGGCTTTCTTGATGGTTTCATTCGGTTTTCCAGCTATCTGGCAGGTATGACACTCACGACAAAAACCTGCTAACATCTCTGAAGTCCAGGGCCAGAAAAAATATTTCATGATCTTCTCCACAGTCTTCCTGATTCCCATATGTCCAGACTCATGAGCTACTGCAACCACTTGCTTTCTCAACGGATATGGAATCAAAATTTGATGATATTCGCCCCATACAGCATCTCCTGGTATATCTGTAGGTCTATACTTCCTCATCAGTAAACCTTCCTTCAGATAGTAACAGGTAGGAGTTTGTTGCATCTCTTCTCGATCAACAACTCTGAAAAACAAATCAGTTAACGATCCATCCTTCTTCTGCAAGTCCATCAGCTTCTCTCTTGTCACTTGACCAACTTTAAGGGTTGAATTCTCAATATCTGCTAACTCAGCTACTGTAGTTTCACTACTGTCTTCAGTAACACTTTGACTACTCGGAGTCTCTTCAGGAACATCAGGTTCTTCTTCTTCATCGTCGTCGTCGTCTTCTTCTTCATCTTCTTGGGAAATCTCTTCTTGGTCAGCACTATGGGAAACTTCACTTCCCTGGAATAATTCTTCTAAGCACAAAGATCCTTCACTTGATCCTTCTTTGGTGTGTAAATCCTCAGTTTCTTCACTTACAGTCGTAGTCCTCTTCATACTTCTGGTAGTTACACAACTAGGAGGCAGGTGGGGTATTCTCCAACTCTTCTGTAGGACTAATCCTCAATGGTTTGTCTGTCACTACAGGACAAGGAATAAATGGCACACCACCAACTTCATTCCCCAACAGAAACATTTGATACCTTCCACAGCCAGTGAGTCCTTTACAGCAAAATCAACATTCCCTGTCACCAATTCACATGACAGGTGTAAGCGGCATATAGGAGTTACTTCCTCTCCTCCTATACCCTTCAAAATAACTGAATCTCCTGTGAGACTCTTCTCCAACTGAGGGTGAGAACCACGTACTACCACACTATGGTTACTCCCTGTATCACGTAATATCTTGACTGGTACCTGCATACTTCCTTCTTGAGTTGACAGCATACCCTCATAGATATATGGCTTAAAAGCCTCCACACTGCTTAGCCACTCACTGCTTGAGGTGACATTTCCACTGGTTGCTAAACATTCAGCTTGTTTAGTTTCATTCTTCTCTGGAGTCTGATTCTTTCCCACACTGCTCTTCATAGTTTGTTTCACAACTTGACTAACTGGTTTTGACTGCTGTTGATTCCGTAACACTCTTGACTGTAGTGTCCTACTCTTCCACACTTGAAACAGACAACATTAGGTTTCTGTAACTGTCTTGAAAAACTGGATGAGGATTTCACATTAATTTGCTGAGCTGTATTTCCTTGTGTACTCTTAGTAGTATCACTTGAAGGTTTCCCATTAAATTTGTTCCTGTTATTTGGATAAGACTTAAAACCTGGGCGTTGTTGACTCTGGTACTTGACATTGTAATTACGTTTGCTACTGATTATATTGTAATCTTCACTAAGTGTAGTGGCTTTGTCAAGTTTCTTCACTTCTCTCTCTCTTAAATAGGCTCTTATATGTTTCAGGAACCCTTCCCTTAAGATACTGTTCAAGAACAAGTAACTCTTCTAACTCATCAAAAGTTTTAACTTTAGCAGCTTCTACCCAACGTTTGAAAAACCTTCTCACTTTGTAAGCATAATCTAAGAAGGTTCCCTTCTCATCTTTTCTCAAGTTTCTGAATCTCTCATTGTAGTACTCTGGGGTCATCTGGTAAACTTGTAGCACACTGTGTTTAAGTACCTTGTAGTCTTTACACTGATCAGCTGTTAAGGCTAGATAAGCACTTCTCCCTTTACCAATTAAGAAACTTTGTAGCAAAACTGACCATTTATCCTCTGGCCATTCCATACCTGAAGCCACTTTCTCAAAGTGATCAAAAAACTCATCTGGAGCTTCTTCAGTAAACTTAGGGATTAACTTCTGTACTCTCACTACATCAAATACAGGGTCTTGATTACCTTGGTTAGGGTTAGACGGTGTTACAGGTAATGTGGATCTAGCTCTTATTAATTCCATTTCCCTTTCATGTCTTGCAATTTCTCTTTCCTCTTTTATCCTCTCTCTTTCCTCTTCTGCTGCTTTTTCTTCTTCTCTTTCTCTTCTTTCTTGTTTTTCCCTGTCTATTCTTTCTCTTTCAGCGTGCATTCTCTCTCTTTCAGCAAGCATTTTTAGCTTAATCAAATTCTCTTCTGCTTCAATGCGTCTAAGCTCTAACTCTGCATCACTTTTCTCTTTCTTTTCTGCTTGCTTATTTATGAGATCAGCACGTGCTACATTCAACAACTCTTGAGCCAATTCTAACTCATCTTCATCAGTTATTCTACCAGAGTTTATCAATGATTCCATAGCAATACATCTTATTTGTGCCTTTACCATACTAGTAGACACATAACTACCACATGCCTCTGCTAAAGCGCTCCACTGTGCTCTAGACAGAGTGGTTTTCAGACAAAACTTGGGTTGACTGGAAAGGAGCTGCTAAAAATTCCTGAACATTGAACTGAGCCATTTTCCTCTAAGTTATCAACTTACAATTCAATACAATAAATGCAAAACAAAAACTATATGGTCACTCTTCTAACAAAATATATTCCTAACACCACCAGTATATTCTAGAGTGATAATAAAATCTGCTTTCCCGGGTCTCTGGGCACCATTAAATAATGTTACGAAGTGCCAAGTATCTGGTTACCATTTATCAATTATTACCTCACAAAAGCCAGACACCTGAACCCTCATAACACGTTTAAACGACTGAATACACTAAAGGCAACAGTGATCCCTTAACACTTACCAGTATTGCAGAAAATCAGACTAAGTTCATCAAAACAGGTGTGAGGTAATCTTGTAAGTAATTAAATTAATCAAAGGGCATCACTCCATCAACAACTTTCAAACTCTAAGTATTTCCCTGATTTCAGAAGTCTAAGTACTTCCCTGGTTCTAAGTCACTTCAAGAAAATTGAAGGAAAGCAAATCAATTACCACTCTATGTTTCTACCTATCATAAATATAGTCATAATTATATATACTTATACTGGTGTAAGATAAAGAAAACACTTATAAAAATTTTAAATACAAAAATTTATTATTAATTCAAAATTTATAAGTGAAATTCACAATATCAGGGAAAATTACTGTTACTTGAAAACAAAGTAAAGTTTAATTAATTCTTGAATCAAATTAAGTAAAATTAAATCAAAATTAATTTATCATAAAATTCAAGAAAATTAATTCAATCAAAATTCAAAAGTGTTAGGCAATAATTGAAAATTTGAAATTAATTCACAAGTGCTGAACAACAATAAAACTTGAAAAGAATTCTAAGTAAATGCAAATCAATTCACAAGTGTTAAATTTAATTAAATGTGCAATGATAAAGCAATGAAAATAACTAAGTCAATTAAATGGTGAATGTAAATGAAAATATAAAACAAAAAGACACACTTCAATAAGAAAATGAATAAGTGCACAAACAATGGAACAGACACAAACACAAAAAATATCAGCAATGTGTAAAAGTGTAAATCTTTTTCATTCAAAACACTGTAACTAACAGTTTTTACCAAACCTTCGTAACAGACAACAGTTCCTATCAATTATTAGTTAAACACAATTCCTATCCGTTATTAGTTAAACACTCCCTATCCATTATTAGTTGCAACTAATAAAAATATAACACACTTTACCTTTTTTGGTATACCAACTCTTTCTTTCTCTTGTATATTACACTTTCACAAAAAAACCAGGCGCCGTTACGAAATGTTTGTTCAGATTCCACAAAAGAAATTAAATAAACTAAATAAATTCTAAGAAATATCAAATATAGAATTCTCACAAGTTATGAGTGACCAAATTTACGTTACGTTAATAAAATCTCGATGTCGAGTGAGAGAGAGAGAGAGCGAGAGAGAGAGAGAGGGAGATCTAACTGCCTCGAGGTCTTAAGATCGAATGAAAACTCTTCCTTGCGGAAATTGGGCTAGGCAGATGACAAATACGTTCTGGGTACGAAAGCTTCCAGAAAGTTCTGAAATCTGACGCAATCTTACACACATAATGTGCAACATCCACGTGGGACTTGACAAAGATATACACGTACCATACAAGTCTGCTCAACAGATACGTACCCGATTGAAACGGAGGGTAAACGATAATTAAGATTGACATGTTTTTTATGACAACGAGCTCGCTATCAAACGCGCTGACAGAGCAGGGAAGCAAACGGATCTCGCAGACTCTAATTTTAAAGTGCTGACATAAAAGTTAAACATTTGCAGCTTTGAAAAGACAAGGATCTCTCTCTTTACGTTATATATATATTCTTTTACAAGACGTTAATGCGAAATCTGAACACACATTTTAAAACATCCTATTCTAAGCTATCTAGGAATCTGAAAAATGTTGCACAATCTACATGACATTTCAAAGAGGGGAAAACATGCATTTTGAAAGTAGCAATATATAATATATATATCTATATATATATTATAGTATATATATATATATATATATATATATATAACAAACTTCTCGAATATCCAGCGGGAATATCCCTGAAACTTTTTTCTAAAGGTATGGAGAGGTAGCAGCCAACAGTTTTATATATATATATATATATATATATATATATATATATATATATATATATATATATATATATTATATAATATATATATATATGTATATATATATATATATATATATATATCTATATATATATATTATATACATACAAACACATTCACAATGCAATACAGTAAGATATGATACAGTAGAGTGGAAGGCACCGTCACACTAAAATTTGAACACCAGGCCAATATATACAAGACTAACTCCAGACAGAACGAAATGACGATCCAGAACGATGCTAGGCCTAAAATTAGTCAGAACATTAACCCAGTCAGTTCCCCAGCTCGACAAAACCACTTTTTTTTTTAATAATAACGAGGAAGACTGACAGGAATAATTCTTGGCCTAGCTCATGGATGCACAATGACACCACATTCCCTTCGGAACATCACTCCTGAGGACATTAATGGAACCAGGAATAAGGAACGTCCTAAGTCTATTAACGGACTGAGAATCATTTGAAGCTCAAAAGCTTTCCAGAGAATTGAAGAAGACATATTATTAACCAGCACCCGTGAAGGCATTCATTCCTAGCTGCTAATAAACACTCCTGAGGAATACGATAAAAAATAACTTATATTCCTGCCGTAACCTAGAACAGACGGCGCCAACTGAACCCATTACTGGCGACTTGTCTGGTCGCTAGAAGTGTTCAAGGGCTGCATATGACATCCACCAGACTTTGCAATTTGCAAAAACGAACAGAAGTTTCAACTTGACACTTTAAATATTGATATACTGAACGTGGCTTATGCAGTTTTTTTTTTATTTACTTCGTTTCTTGAAAAAAGCTCATATCCTTACAAATATATAACTGGTTTTAATTCAGTTTTTCCGAGTAGTTTGAATTTTGGTTTAAAAAGAGGTTAATCTCTCTCTCTCTCTCTCTCTCTCTCTCTCTCTCTCTCTCTCTCTCTCTCCTAGAACTGAAGACACAACACATCCCAGTGTGGGAACTTCTTTACATACAAGATATATGACACGTGGAATAAACTGCCACCAGAAGCTGTAAACAGCAAGTGTAGAATAGTTTAAAAGAAAGCTAGACAAAATCATTAGGACACTGTGAATGCATAGTAAAACCTGTTCCTACAGATAAGTGAGCACACTATGTCTCCTCGGATGGACTAACAAGTCTTTGAGACATCCTAATCCATGTAACTCCTTGTAACTCTTTTCCCAGATAAAAACAATGGAATGACAGAGCAAGCGGTCTGCCACTGCAAATTCAACCCAGGAGGACCAATCGGCCAAATTCAAACAACTTTGGGTAACAGACCAAGAAATTTCAACGCCTGAGAAGTGAATATTTGCTAATAAACAATAGATAGTCAGCTCAAGTAAGAAAGTTGGTCGTCCCACTGACGAACTCGCCTTAAAAGAAAAAGAATCGGTCAAATTACTGAAAACGACCGATAATGACCACACTGAATGGAATAGGTATTAGAATTTAAAGAAATAAGGAGAGAGAGAGAGAGAGAGGAGAGAGGAGAGAGAAGGAAGAGAGAGAGAGAGAGAGAGAGAGAAGGAGAGAGAGAGAGAGAGAGAGAGACCAACGCCCGTTTTAATAACTATAGGTCTAGAGTAAGACTGCTGCTGTTCCAGTTACATCTGTGACATTCATTCTTTACCGTTTTTAATATTTAAGGAAACGAGGTGCGACTTTTACAAGTATTACTTATGGTAATAACGATTATAGGTGTAGGATAGCGACATAAACAAACAAACAAAAACAAACGAGAGAGAGAGAGAGAGAGAGAGAGAGAGAGAGAGAGAGAGAGAGAGAGAGAGAGCAGAATTCCATATCATCGTCTGAACTCGACAGAAGAGTGATCGTGATACCAAGGGCGTTTATCTTGCGATTTCCAACCATTTCTTCGACCTAATGAGTATTTGGTTGTCACCAGAATCATAGCATCTTATTCCCCAGCGATTCCAGCAACGAGAGAGAGAGAGAAGCAATTTTCGGTTAACAATGTTGAACAAGATTGAAAATCTAGGCCGATATTTATGTTTATGCTCTCTTTGTGTGTGTGTGTGTGTGTGTGAGAGAGAGAGAGAGAGAGAGAGAGAGAGAGAGAGAGAGAGAGAACGTGTAGTAGCAGTAAGAAATATAGGGTAAACAACCGCAGTCGATCCACCGTCATCGCATGGCTCGGCCTTATTCACTCGATATTTAATTGGTGAAACAAGAATACAATTACATCTTTAAGTATACCATTCAAAAGAATGAAGTTTCGTCAACATAATGTGGTATATGAAAGCGCCATACGAACTAAATAAAGCATGTGAGCTCTTCGTAAAATATGTTTTCAAGGCAGTTTTGAAATCCAATATGGCTGGAACCTCGTGACTTGCAGTTCGTAACCACAGACAATCCACCATCTTTCCCAGCACTCATTTGAACGATGTTAGCGTATATATGTAACGTTTATTGTTCTTACTCAAGATTGCAGTTGTAATCAGCACAATAAAACAACATTTTATTGCCTATATTAGTGAAAGTATGAAACTATTTATTCAAGGGGTCATGGTTTGAACTGAAATTAATTTTTACCTTGTAATCGGTGGTTTTATTTATCCTTAGGCCCTTTCACACTATGCGATTCTTGTCGCACCAAGATGCAATTACAGTGCCACATCTAAATGCGACACAAAATTGCGCAAATCGTACATTTGTCCGACTGCCGCACAAATGACCCAATTTTTGACAAGTGCTTACAGTCAGCGCTCCTCAGCCTGTAGTGGTGACTACTAGATGGACAGGAAGAGAAAATTATTGTCTTTATTTATTTCATTTGAGAAAAAAAGAAGAGAAAATCTAGAATTCACTGGGTACTACACCCTTTGAATACACAAAGGCAATTGTATGGTGCATTTGTCACACTTTTCGAGGAGCTGAAGAGAGATGATGATAAATTTTTCACTTACTTCAGACTGTCTAAAATAACCTTTGACGAACTTTTGTCACGTCTACATGACCAGTTGCCTAAAGAAAATACGACATTCAGAGATGCTATTTCGCCAGCTCAATAACTGGCAGTTACCATCAGGTAAGAGGAAATAATATGCACCTTTCCTTATAAATTTGCTTTTCCGTATAGAAATAAAAAAGGATAAATGAAAGCAACAAGTGTTAGCTGAAACATCTCCATTTATCAAAAGTATAAACTGATATATCTATCTAAAAAACAAAAGTCTTTTACTTTGATATAAAAAATCCATCTCTCTCTCTCTCTGTTCCATTAATTAATGTAAATAAAAAGTAAGTGTTAACTATAAAAACTTCTTGAAAAATCATATTTATCGAAATCAAAAGCTTTTAGCCCTCTTTTATATAAATAATTTGCCGATAACCTTCTAATAATTTCAGTATCAAAACGTATATGTAACCTAAATGAAACAAAACCGCAAATCATTTCTCAGTAGTTTATACTTGAGCTATCCATACCTCTAGTTCTTTATTATTTACCAATAACACTATTTATTATTATTATTATTATTATCATTATTATTATTATTACTGTATGGTGCTTTTTCTTTGCATGGAACCAGTGGTTTTTCAGCAACGGGAATAACACTATTTGTATCCCTCAAATCCGCACGTACATGCAGGAAACAATCGCATAGTGTGAAGACACGTATTGAACTCAATGGCCAACTGCAATCGCGTCCGGGTGCAGCACCGGACATGTCCAGTGGGGCCTGTCGGATGTAATGCGATGGCGGATCGGCAAATTTGCCGGACCGACATAGTGTGAAAAGGTACATTAGATATAATAGTCGCATGTAGGTGCGACATCGTGTCGCATTTACGTCCGACATAGTGTGACAGGGCCTTTACTGCCATCACAACTGAAACTCCACCGTGTTTATTTGATTGTTATTATACACGTTTTGGTCTTAATTCACTCCAAATTGCACTTGAACCACGTTGCTGTTCCTGGTTCCTAAGAACGCACTCCACAAACACAGTTACGGGCAGCACACGAGTACGCGGTGTATGAGGTGCAAAGCTTTATTCCCTGAATTGTTTACTTTACTCATTATTTACTTTAACTTTACTTTGTTACTTCAGTGTTTATTTAATTCATGTCTATTATCCCTTTTTTACAACCAAACTGCCCCGAAAAATTAGATATTTCTAAAGTAGATACAATCCAATGTTTCTAACATTGTCGTACATCTGGCTGCCGAAAACCATCGCGGAGCAGATTACGGATTAGTGGATTATAAACAAAATTTTTTTTTTGGCTAGCACTTTTCATTGATTTAAGTCTATACCAGTATTTAGATTTTTTTTAATAACTGTATGCTAGAAATAAATGTAACCTTTAGTGTTTGCATGCTAAGAATGGCAAAATCATCGATGCCACATTAGTGGAGCTTCACACATACGCATTATGCATTATTATAAACTGTTTCCATGAATTCTAGTCATAGTAATGCAACAATGATAAAATTGCGTTAATATTTATGTATATATACTTCAAATACATAGGCTAATTTCACTAATTTCCACGTTTTGTCCAAGTCTTATACCCAGTTTGGAGGGTAAACACATACCAATTGGCAACAGTGAATTCCATGTGAAATAAAATGCACGATGAAATGTTAAATTATAATTCAAGCAACATATCATTATGAATCAAAATTCAATTCTCATATATATATATATATATATATATATATATATATATATATATATATATATAATGAAATGGAAAGCAATCTCCCGTTGCACCAGCAAATACTGAATCCCTTAATATTATCATTAAGGTCAATGTAATATTTTCTTTAAAATGTTATTATTTCCATAAAATATTTTTTCCCATTCTTATCTCGTTTATAATATTGTCTAAACCATCATTATTATCTTCTCACTCTTTTTCAAGGGGGCTACATGCCCAGGCTCTCCGTGGCCGTGACGTCGAGGGTCACTTTTTAGGCCACTTGGCTGTTTTTGCTCCATAATAAATAAAACGACCCGGATTTGAATCGCCCATGAAATCGTTAACAGAGGGGAGTTATCATTTAGGCCCTATAATTTTATATAGAGAAATAAGTATATATATATATATATCATATATACAGTGCCTACTATGGGTTTCAGAGGCAGTGCAAGTACGTTTTTTGGCAATAACTCTGTAACGAACACTTCGTATCAGAACCAGATTTTGCTTTAGTGTATCACACCCACTGCCGTAATTTATAAGGGTATCGTGAATCACCAATTGTAAAGAATAAAGACACTTGTCCCTGTACCAAGAGGCAAAAACTCCATTAGCCAGAAATGGATGCGAACACAACAGTAAAAAGCTCTGCCTACCTTCCCCCCCCCCGCCCCCCCCCCCCCACCCATCCCCCGCCGCGCTCCACTGCCAGCCCTGTCCTTCTTCCTTCCCTCCCCTTCCCCTGTCTTTCTCTGAAAGTTGCGTCAGTTTAAACTTATTATGTATGATTTTTCTATTTTGTATGATTTTTCTATCTATCTATTTATGTAATAATATACATTGTTGTATATATCTAACGATCCAGTTGGTTGTTAGATGCCAGTTGACTCTCTCTCTCTCTCTCTCTCTCTTTCTCTCTCTCTCTCTCACTCTCTCTGTAAATGGTTATTAGAGCGAGAGATATGTGAATGTATGGCGGAGCAGTAAAACGATGGACACTATGATTTATGGTAAAGCGACTGTTATATGTGCATCACTATAATCAAGGATTTCACACTAATGGATGTCCGGTAGAAAGGTTCAATTTTTATTTGTAACACAAAGTAACTATAACCAGTTACCTATTCAAACTAATCTGAAGGCAACTGGCGACTTTTTCATGGCTAAAAAAGTTGAAAAGTTGCGTGACAAACGAATTTCTGTAACCGTGCCGACAGGCAAGTTCCGTGGTGGCCATATCTTCTTCACCTTCGAAATACAAGTACTTTATTGCTGATACCCTGAGTCCACATGAGGACTACGAAGAAGGTAACCAACCACAAGTTTAACAGTCGCTTTACCATAAATCATAGTGTCTATCGTTTCACTGCTCCACCATACATTCAGATATCTGTCACTCTAATAACCATTTTCAGTAGGCACCACTACGAGAGAGAGAGAGAGAGAGAGAGAGAGAGAGAGAGAGAGAGAGAGAGAGAGAGATGAGTGGATTAGTGTATAAATATATCAGTCAATAGGCAGGTAACAACCGAGTGATCGTTAGATATATCCAGCAATGTAAACTATTATTAGATAGATAGAAAAAAATCGTACGAAATATGTTTAAACTGAAGTAACTTTCAGAGAGACTTGAGTGGATCAATGCATAAATAAATCAGTCAACTGGCAGCTAACAACCGACAAATATCGAATGCATTATTCGTACATATGAGAGATTTAGACCATCCTATTAACTGGAGTCAAGCAAGAGCCTTAGTCCCATGTAATGACACAGTTAAAAGGAATATCATTGAATCTTGTTTTATCAAGTCAAATAATAGAAATGTTCTAAATTTAAGTCTTGGTTTATTTAAACTTGATGCTTTCATAATGAAAAAAGTTGTAGATAAATATAAGCAACAAAATTAATATATTCAGTTTTTACACGTTTTGGACTGTAAAGATACTTTGTAATTTCGGTTAGGGTCAGAATCTGTTTAAGTTTGTGACCGTGTGATATCCGATAATCCTGGATTATCCCTTTTAATTTTTACCCTTTTGATAATTAACCATCTGGTATTCCTGATCTTGTTTGTACCTGAGACCTTCCTCTCCAATTGTACTTCATTAGCTCCTTGACGATGTCTGAGTAAGGACGAAAGCGCTTGGATTTCTGACTATCATTTTCCTGTGGTATTCGCTTATATATATATGTATATATATATATATATATATATATATATATATATATATATATATATATATATATATATTATATAGCCTTCTATGTAAATAAGTACATACGTTAACATAAGCCTGCGGCATATACCTATACTTTAAAACAAACCCTCTTGTGAATAAAAGCAAATAGGTGGACAGTGCGCTCGAATATGCCCACTCTTAGGATTAACCTTAACCTCGAGGAGGTTAATCCTGAAAATGTACCCCTTTGGATCAGGATTAAATACCACCTTTCGCAAGATGGGAAACGTGTCAACGCCACTATATGTGTAAGCTAGGAGTGAAATCAAGTCCTGGAAACACAACACAAGAAGCAGTAGACGAACGATTGCGTGCACCCGATTTTTAAATACTATACGAACGAAAGGATTAAAACACAATCCGCAACTTTAGCGCTTTTTCTATATCTGAGCATTGCGCGCCAAGACTATACAACAAAATATTGCCAGAACTGAAGATCATACAAAGAGAAAGAAAAAAAAAAAAAAATTCTAAAGACTCCAATTCTGCAGAAGCTACGATACTGACGAGAAAGCACTAAGAGACAATTAAAGAATATAAAAACACTCACAGTTATAAAAATGTTTCAGAAGCTCGTGGACGAAGTCAAATAAGAAAAAACTTAGAAATGCCATCAATACATACATACATACATATACATACATCAATACATATTACATACAACATACATATATACATACATACATACATACATACATACTACATAAAATATATATATATATATATATTATATATATTAATAATATAATAATAATAAAAGGAGCCCATAAAAACACCAAAATGTAGAGAAAAGTACTATATTTCAGAGACTGCTGTCTCTCTCTTCAGGTACCTGAAGAGAGAGACATCAGTCTCTGAAATATAGTACTTTTCTCTCCATATTTTGGTGTTTTTGTTTTTTTATGGGCTCCTTTTATCAGATGGAATTCATATAATATAATATATATATATATATATATATATATATATATATATATATATATATATATATATATATATATGTAAAACTAATCAGTCACTTCACAACAAATGAAAATATATATATATATATATATATATATATATATATATATATATAATATATATATATATATATTGATAACCAAGAGAAAAAGTACCAAGCATTTCACCATTGGGGAGTCAACAGTTAAAACTGAAAAAACAAAATTGTTGGATTAGCAAACTAATAAAAATTTAAATTCCTTCCGAACGAAACAGGAAGACGGGGGGTAATTACGATTTGTGCAGGATACTACAAATCATGACGTACGTGTGTGTGTGTGTGTGTGTGTGTGTATGTGAAACCAGCTGCAGTTTTTTCTTTTTTACCTTCCCAAGGATAATTAAAGCACATAATAACTGGTACTCACCGAACGATTGCTTCTGCAACGCCGCCGCGTGCAGCAACGAGACGTTCTGAAAATGGAATAATAACATTCATTAAACAAGCTGGTCTCCCTAAGACAGGAACAATTGCATTTCATCAACAAAACAAACTTCAAGATAACTACAAAATACAGACGCAGCTGTATCGATAGCAAACTTCCTTCCTTCCACTGTTCCAATTTTGGCCGTAATCCCGTGAGCAGCGTACGCAGGAGTTGCGACTATTTTATAGTGTAAGCACGAGACATATAGTGCTGAGACGGACAAACAGACACATGGTCAAATGGATTAGAAACTAAATTATTCTTTGCATTTTTCAGTGAGGGAATAATGGGCAAATGTGTCAGTTACTTAGAGAGGACTGAAACTCGCTACAGTAACACTTTCTTTTACTGTGTACTGATACCCTCTTTATTTTGTTTTAATTTCTCTCATTTCTCTGTATACCTATTTGCGTGTTTTACGGGATGCCCAGGTGAACAAGCCCGTTTTGGCATATGGACATTTTAACACATTTCATGATTACAGTAGTGGCTGACGCACCAAGCTCATGAACACTCAACCAAATTCCTCACTGCCGCTACAATGCTTATGGATGACGAGCCAATAGTTATTCTTGGGAAGTGTTCTTCACATATTCGTAGTGCACTATCAGATCCAAATAGCATACACTCGGTTTTGTCTTCACTGAGTTTAGAGTTTCTTCGCCGACATCCCCTTTTTTATATCTTTCAATACTGTTTCGATTTCACTCATGGCATCTTCTACCGTTTCAAGACTGGATATATTAACAATAGCTATCGATGATGTCTGCGTTTTGTAAAATAATTGAGAGAGAGAGAGAGAGAGAGAGAGAGAGAGAGAGAGAGAGAGAGAGAGAGAGAGAGAGAGAGAGAGAGAGAATTGTCTCACCCTCTAAAATCAGCCTTACAAGTATTCACCATTTAATTTTCAAGTGAGTCATTAAGAGTCATATATATAGATATATATATATACCTATATATATATATATATATCCTAATATATGTATACCTATACCTATATATATATATATATATATATATTATATATATATATATATATATAATACAATTACGTTTGGCAATTTCAAACCTCTCATTTTCGTTATTTATATTGTTGCCTAAGACGGATACAAGCACACGATCGTATATTTTCTGTCATAAACACTTCCTTCGTCGTAAATTGAATCCTGAGTTCAGAGAGAGAGAGAGAGAGAGAGAGAGAGAGAGAGAGGAGAGAGAGAGGAGAGAGTAATAAACCAGGCGGGGACAGGCGTGACGGAGTCATAACGGTCATCGAATTCAAACTGAAAATCACAAAGGTCGATCTTATAGCAAGCAAAATAAATGCTATTATGCTTTGATACAGATACAAGGAGTGGAGAGGGATTTTTTTAACGACTTTTATTATATGTGTATTAAAACAATAGGTTAATTCAGCATATATCAGTTAACCTTACATTTACAGTACGTAAATATACATTGTAATCTCAAAAATTTTGCACGTCGTACTACGCCAGGGGGGAAGAGTTAACGGATATCTGGGGGGCACTTAGGCCTAACTCATTGCTTTCATACCCTGAATTCGATATTCAGAAATCCGTAATTATGATTATTATTGTTCACGAAATAATAATAATAATAATAATAATAATAATAATAATAATAATAATAATAATAATAATAGTTAATAACAAAATACATAGAGTTAATATGGCGTATCCTGTTTGTTTGGTGTTTTTACGTTGCATGGAACCAGTGGTTATTCAGCAACGGGACCAACGGCTTTACGCGAAAGAGAGAGAGAGAGAGAGAGAGAGAGAGAGAGAGAGAGAGAGAGAGAGAGAGAGAGAGAGAGAATTACGCTAATCCCTACTGAGTTGACCCAAGAACAAGAGGTAACAGACCCACTATAGTCTATTTCTCTCTCTCTCTCTCTCTCTCTCTCTCTCTCTCTCTCTCTCTCTCTCTCTAACAAAATATTACATAATAACACTTAAGTTATATGGAAACGATAACAAGACGTGTTATTGGATAATGACAAAAGTGCCATTCTGGTGGATCTGAACAGGGGAAGTCATATGAGAGAGAGAGAGAGAGAGAGAGAGAGAGAGAGAGAGAGAGAGAGAGAGAGAGAGAGACGAGAGAGAGAGAGAGAGAGGGAGGAAGAGGGAGGAAGAGAATGAAGGAGAGAGAGAGAGAGCACTTGAGTATGTCATTCTTGAATTGTAGGATCCAACCTATGACAGGAAATGTTCATGGCTGAGAATACGATCGTGTATCGTGACTATAATAATTGTTAAAGCTAATCTGTATCCGTCTATAGGACATTTCTCAATGTATTTACTTGTATTTTTGGGCCTATTTCTGTATCCTCCATGTTTTCAAAATTCGGTTCTTGTAATTTGGTCAGCTCGTGTGTGCTGTAATTTATAGACCTCCCCCCCCCCTCCCTCTCTCAGGATCGTTAATTGTGTAAGTGATAAATGAAACGTGGTGATTTTTGTCGACGTTAAACATACATCGCCTCAAGTTTTTATTCCAGCACAGGCTTATGCTTCAAGTTGGTAGGAATCAATATGAGGAAAATTCAACCCATTTTGAATTAATAATGAATTTATACTCATATACCTGGTATGGGGTTTAAAAATAATAATATTGGGGTTTCGTTATAAATATTGCTGACTATATAAATAAATATATGACTATATAATTCGACGAAACTGCATCCTAATCTCACACCTTATACTGGTAAGAAAGATTAATGAAGGGTGATGTAAGTATGAAAAGAGTCTTTGTTCTGTTTCAAATCACATTTGAAAAAAGTAAAGGCTAAAATATTTGCCCTCTCATTTTCGACATCATTCTTGCGATGGAACTGTCATTAATCATGACAAGAAACAATACTTGGATTCATCTCTGGATGTTGCTGTCATTGCTTAGGTAAAGCATAAGTTCTCTATCTCTCAATCTGTTTAAGATTTAAAAAATAAAAACAAGATAATGATTAGCTTTGTATTGTACTATGGACCCTTCTAGCTGGTCGAGGATAACAGCTGATCTTTTAATCCTGCATACAAATAAGGTAATATAGCCCCATATCACATACCTTAACTATTCTACTATGAGATTCAGGGTCTCTGTAACACGGTTTTTTGGACTTTGCTCCTTGTCAAAGCATCGGATGTAGCTGAAAGTTGACGTATGTATATTTTACAACCACACACAAATTTTGTCAGCATTATCAATAACCTAAACCCGATAGTTTTAATTTTTATAGAGTAAAAATGCTCTAGCCGACGCCATGGCCAATGATTACGAGCCAAGAGTCGAAAAACATTCATTACGTAAGCAAGGTAAACACGCCTTTTGACGAAATGTTGCCCCGCCCATCCACCAGGCAGAAACTCCATCGGCTCTGAAACCCAAAGACTTTATGAATGGCGGAACGATACATAGATGTGGGTGGGGTATCAGTGCTAGCGTAGTAATACTACTGTAGCAGTAGTGCCACAACAGTATAACAGTAATATACATGAATTAAACGTTTAGGCCAACTGCTGGGATCCTTGAGGATCATTTAGCACTTCTTACAACTACTCGAGAAATTAGTTTTTATAGACAGATGTTAAATTTTCTAATCCAACAGTGCCCATGGTAGCCTTCAGTGTTATCCTGAATTATAACAAGGCGAAAGTGGGTGGAGCCTCATGAAGTCATCATTCTGACGATAATTATTGGTGAAGGTTTAAAGCCAATATACGGTACCGGCTGTTTTTTTTTTTTTCAGTAAATGGGTAGATAGCCAATAAATAAAAATTGCTTGAAATTGGATATAGCAGTTATCAAATCAAGCTTGTCTACTATGTTTTTGAAAATTATCAGCTATTTCCTACATCTTGTCAATCTGATTGTGACCTATAAAGTAGACTGTAATTTCTTAGGAAACCTATTTTGGGAGTTAGACTAATAATCGAAGTGTTTTTGTATTTAATAACATATTTTGTTGGTTTGTTCATTATGACAATTATCAGTGGAGAGGTTCCAGAGTTCATAAAGGTGTACTGCTTTGCTTGTATTTAAATTTGTATGTCATTGTTGCCAGAGGTTTAGCCTTCGTTACGTACAGCCAATCATCCATCGAGAAAGAGGGAAGAAATGCCGTCATAAGTTACGTAACGAGTGCGTTCGAAACCTTTTCTCTGAGTAAGTTGGCCCGTCTTCAAAAAAGGTCACTTTTACATTATAAGTACCAAATTTATTCCACCTACGTAATGCAGAATACAGTCAAAATTTATGTGTAGATATAATATGTATTCTGAATAAGCGTTATATTTATGAAATGCATAGATAAAAAGTTATTGCGAAAAACCGTGTTACAGAGGCCCTGAATCTCATAGTAGCTTCAAAAAAAAAAAAAAAAAAAAAATCACAAACTGACAGTGAATGCCTGTTAACCATACGATATACCTAAAATCTCACATTAGTACTTCACACCTGGGTTCATTAGGTATGGGGCAAAATTCGAGGTCTACTAAACAACCCGGTATCGGGAGACTGATAAAATTCTGAAGCAGTTTTCAATATCTCAAACACTTGTGTACAGAAAATGAGACTAATAAATACTAAAATTAACACAGAAGAACAAGTAACTCAACAGACTGTGCCAGGCAGAAAGCGGCCTTATTGCCGGATATGATGAGGGCAAGAATGGCATGAAGGTGCCCTCAGAAGTTGCACCAGCTCACGTTGGTTACAGGCGGTAAACTGGCATTATGGTACGGTACGGTTGATATTTAGCTTATGTGTACGGTACGGAATTACGATACGATAAATTTACCAAAGTACGGTACGCTATAGGTCAAGTACGGTACGCTATAGTTCAAGTACGGAAAAACGGGCAAATTCCGTACAGTACCTTACCTATGCTTATCTATGAACGTGTCTGCTTCCCCTGCGAAGTATTAAACCGATCACGTTGCGTTAGGCGAATCATTCATGAACAGTATGATATGTTTTAGTGCACTGACTCTAATAATTGGTGAACGCCACGGTACTGGTGAATGGTGGGCTAAATGCAGTTCCTTCATTGTTATAGGCTGGGTAGGCACAATTAAAGCTATTCTGATATAGCCAGATTCTGGAACTTTTCAGTGAGATTATTTTCTTTCTCTGACTAGGCTGAACAATTAGATATTTTAGTTAAAAAGAATGTTTTAAGTTTTTTTTCATACGCAGAGTTGTGACCCCGAGATTGTTGTATTTACAAAAATCAAAGAGATAATCCCTATTATTTTTTTTATTACAAATGTTTTGATTTGTAATTTCTCTATCATTTATTTGTTTGTTTCGGTATCTTTAGTTTTACTTTACTTTTGAACATAAGGAATGCAACTTCTTTTCAATTTTTGTGACATCTGGAAGTAAAGTAAATTAGATCGACTGCTAAAGTTAATTAATTCGGATATAATTTAAAATACACATACTAAAAAATTGTATTTTAGTCTACAGTTTACCTCTCTCTCTCTATAAAATATATATTATATATATATATATATATATATATATATAGATATATATATATATATATATATATATATATATAATCTTGCAAATTAAGTAAAGTAAGATGCTTGTTTAACTTAGATGCAATATTCCACTATATATATATATATATATATATATATATATATATATATATACACTAAAAAAAATGGAGCTGCAACTCTCGATATCATACTTGTAGGCGTCCAGGGAAAGGCATTCAATATAATTGAAGGTTTATTGCTAATGCCGACGTTTCACAACTACATTGTTCCATCTTCAAGGCTGAAATACAGCGAGTTGATTCTTATTCATTAATCATAAAAACACTTACAATAATATATAACTAAAATCACTTATTTAAAATGTTAACTCATTTAAAAATATACATATATAAAAAAAAACAACACCATTGGCACGAAAAGGACCTACCCAGACGGGAGTTAAAAAGAAACTGTTTAAACAAAGTTACAATAATAATAAACAAGGCACACACGTACAGTAAGGCAACGACAAGACAAATAGGGCCATTAAGCAATGAACAATTGTGTAGATGATGTTCGGGTGTTTAATGATGGGACAGTTAATCTTATTATTATGGACTCTAGGGTTGTTAGGTCATTGTTTTTCTGCGTTTGTCCTATTATCTGAAACTCCTTGTTATCTATGTATATTTTGCATAATTTGGAATGATTCCTTATATTGGATTGTTCTGGGTTGGACAGTCTGCTTCCAGTTCTAAAACTAACTCCTCTATGGGCGTCTATGCGTACCCTTAGCAGTCGTTTGGTACATCCGACGTAAGTCCCCTGGTTACACCTGGTTACACCTGGGGCAAGTATACTTATAAACAACGTTGGATGTAAACAACGGACTAACTTTGTCCTTGAGCTTGAAGAAGGACCCGATGGTGCAAGGATTTTTGGGAATCAATTTTAGATTTAAGGCAGGCAATTCTCTCTGAAGTAAATTTAGACACTTTTTCCTAAAATAATCATCATGTATGTAAGTAAGGGAACGTTGCAAACATTTTCATTTTCGGCACAGTATGGGTAGCAGTGGGCATTTCCATTATCTTGTCTAAGAACTTGTTTAAGGCTCTGAAGAACACCCTTTGAGGAAAAGTGTTATTACTAAAGTAGTTCGCCAAAGTTACGACCTCTTCGTGGAAGGTCATCCAACTGGACGAGTGTGGAGGAGAGTAGAAATGGAGTTTAATTTAAAATTAGAATGACAGAAACTATAGAAATTCGTGCCCAACCCTGTAAAAGTATTTTTTCTATAAATCCCTGTGTAAAACCCTCGTTCATTTCTAGAGACAATAACATCCAGGAACGGTAATTTATTATTAGATTCCTTCTCCAGGGTGAACTTGATGTTCGGGTGTTGGGTGTTAACGTAGTCTAAAAAGGAGTCGGCATTAAAATCACGCTTGAAAAGAGCAAACGTGTCGTCGACGTAACGTTTATAAAACAAGGGGTGGAAAGAAAGAGGGGAACTATCCAGCGCCTGTTCTTCCAGAGAACTCACAAAGATATTGGCGAACACCGGACCTAAAGGGGAACCCATTGCCATCCCCTCCACCTGTCTATATACAATGTTATTAAAAATAAAGGCCGTGTCCAGCACGGCCAATTCTAAAAATTGCTTAAATAACGTTTTGTTAAAATTATGAAATAAAACACCCTCACTAGAAAACAACTTATTTAAAATGATCTCGATGGTCTCTCCCACTGGGACGTTTGTGAATAGAGATTCCACATCCAGGCTAACCATGAATAAGTCAGAATCCTCTTTAAAAATCTCATCTTTGAAACTAGCAGAGTTTTTTTTATTGAGTAAGAATTTCTGCTTAAGGGTTCTGATATTGGAACAAGGTATTTGGCTATTCTATAATTTGCTGTATATATTCACAGAAGAGAGAATGGGCCGCATTGGAGTCCCTGCCTTGTGCATGTTGGGCAAACCATACATCACTCCATAAGACGAACCTGTGACAAAGAGGTTTTGGTAGGTGTTTTCGTCTGTAACTTTGTTTTGCTTTAATGACCTTAAAAATCTGTTTATCTTAGCCTCGGTTTTGATGATATTATAAAGGTCTGGAGAACCTACTTTTTCGAATTTCGTTCGGTCGTTTAATATGCTTTCCATTTTATTGATATACTCCTGTTTGTTGAGAACAACCGCACCCTCCCTGATAACCGTATGTAAAAATTACAAGCTCTATAACAAAATGGGACTGGTGCGTTTGAAACAAGTAGCCGGACGGTTTAATTTAAAGGCAAGTTACTGGAAGTCGTTAGTTCTTGCGTTTGGTGGTTCGAGCCTGTGAGACGACCAACTACTTTTCAATTATAATTCCCCTTCGGTAGATGTGTATACATATTACTATTTCCGATGTAGAGCCTTGTTTATAAATAATAGTGAAGTGATAGAGATTTATACATATATAAAATAAATAAATATATATATACACACACTATATATAATGTATATATATGTACATATATGTATATACATATAAAGATAGATAGATAGAAAGGTAAGTGAAACAAGTACTTGTTCCAAGACCTTGTTTCACCTTTTTACCGTGGATTTCAGGATATTCTCCAGTGCGTGTTCTTTCGTGCTACATTGATATATATATATATATATATATATATATATATATATATATATATAGATATATATATTATAATATATATATATATATTGTGATATACATGGGCGTGTATGGCTATTTGTAGACAAGGTCTACAGAATACCTTGTTTGTAGACATACACTACCCCTTCCATACCGGTAACTAAGAGTGTTTACCGGCGCTTTATCAGACCATCTACGGAACTGAATTGAAGGTAATCCTTAAACGGAATGACTTAGTGTCGCTGTGAGGGAATATCCCAGACGAGACATGACGGGATAACGGATAGCTGCTAGACGTCGAGATTTGGTTAAACAAACGAAATCTTCAGGCGGTACTCGGTGATGTTGGGGGCAGATCTATCGGTCAAAACAGAGAGAGAGAGAGAGAGATTCGTTTATTTTATTATAATTAGTCTCTGTCAAAAGCATCCTTACAAAAAAAATTGGATGATATATATGACCCAATAATTCCTTATTTTCAAGAGAGGACAAATTAAAAGGCGCAGACATGTATGTAGTATATATCTATAATATGACTATATATATGTATATGATATATATATAATAGATATATATATACATATTATATATATATATATATATATATCTATATCATATATATATATATCTATATATATAGATATATATAGATATATATTATACATAATATATTGAGCTTTTGAAGAATAGCGGTCCCATTCAAACCTGGGACCTTTATTCTTCAAAAGGATAAAACTGGGGTCCGTATTGTTAAAAAGGTATTTAGTGGAGAACAACCCTCGAGGACAACAAGTAACAACATGATTGGTTGTCAGTGGTGAACAAACTTAAAGATAAGCAAACAATTGCTTGTTTGATTGTCAGTACCAATGTTATATTCATAGGGGAGCGACTACATATCCGCGGACGATCGATTTAAGTGTGCTGTCAGTAAGGCCGTGGCGGAACGGCGCTTCGCGCCTTATCTGCATATTTAAAGATTCTTGGAAAGCACAGCATGTTCTGGCAAGAGGTAATGTTGCGCTGCGCGCACTAGCCACAGGGATTACAGTAAGGCCGTGGCGGAACTACAGGAGCTGCGACCGCCGTGTCCATGGATCTGTATTCTTCAATAGGCCCAAACTGAGACCCCTATTCTTCAAAAGGGTTGAATGGGACCGTATTTTCTTCAAAAGCTCCTATCTTATATATATATATATATATATATATATATATATATATATATATATATATATATATATATATATATATATAGATATATATATATATATATATATATATATATATATATATATATATATATATATATATATATAGATATATATATATATATATATATATATGATATATATATATATATATATATCATATTATATTATATAGTATATTATATATATATATATATATATATATATAATATATATATATATATAAAAGAGAGAGAGAGAGAGAGAGAGAGAGAGAGAGAGAGAGAGAGAGAGAGAGAGAGAGAGAATCTGGTTATTTGCTAAGGACAATTAAAAAGTCACAATTTTTGTAAAACACCATCTGCTTATTACTGACAGCTTTTTAGAATTTCACGGCCAAAGCAATGAGAATAACAAACGAAATCGGCAAAAAAAAAAAAAAAAAGGACAACAAGTTTATATAACAACATATTAGCAGACCTAATTGCAAACGACATCTACAAAGCTGAGCGTAAGCGAAACGTCCTGAAGCGACCGTTACATAAAATAAAAGTAATGAATAAAATAAACATGTTCCAAAGAAATACAATCGACTTTTCTGTACAGAATATAATGCTGTATGAGCCGCGGTCCATGAAACCTCAAGCCAGGGCCCGGTGGTGTCCTGTCCTATAGGGTTGCAAGACATACGACCATGCTTAGATTTAGCCTTAAAAAAAATAAAAACTGCTGAGGCTAAATGGCTACAATTTGGTGTGTTTGATGACTGGAGGGTGGATGATCAACACACCAACTTGCAGCTCTTTAGCCTCAGCAGTTTTTAAGATCTGAGGGCGCACAAAAAAAAAGTGCGGACGGGACGGGAAGACAGCAATCTCGTTAGTTTTCTTTAACAGAAAACTGAAAAGGAATGAAAGAAAAAGTACGAAATTGTGGAATGAAAAATTCGAGGGAAAAAAAAAAAAACCTCCCGGAAAATGCCCACTGCCTTTCCGGTGAAAATAACCATTATTTACTTCCGCTAAGTTTCCTCTTTCTCTCCCCGAAAGGAGGAGGAGGAGGAGGAGGAGGAGGAGGAGGAAGGAAGGCGGAGGCGGAGGAGTAGGAGGACATGTAAAGAGAAGCGGTCTTTATTCGGCCTCTGAGTTTGCTCATTTGTATTCGTGTCGCTAAGCTCCGTTTCTCTAAGCGCAATCAAGTTCCAATTCATTAAAAGTTAAGATTCCCCCAACAATAATAATGTCCACCTTCCCTACTTCCCATAACCAGCCTACATACAATTCCATTGTTACTTGAAGTTAGAGAAAAACCAACTTATTACTATTACAGCCGTTGGGTCTCCAAACCTTCCCCTTCACGACTGTCTTACCCCCTAACAATAATGTCCTCCTTCGCTACTTCCCATAACCAGCCTACATACACTTCCACTGTCCTTATTAAATGTTACAAACACACAAAAAAACCATAAAAGTAAAACCTTATCACTACTACAGCCGTTGGGTCTCCAATCCCGCCCTTCATGAGTCTACAACACTATTTCTCTCTCTCTCTCTCTCTCTCTCTCTCTCTCTCTCTCTCTCTCTCTCTCTCTCTCTCTCTCTCCGATCTACTAATTACCAAAGCATCCAACAAGCATTCTTCCCGAGGGCCCAGTTTTCAAAGCTGACCTGTTACGGCAGAAAGAGAATGTTCACAATTTCTCTTTTATTACATAAATAAATCTATTCACATGCAATACGCAATAACCATTGATATCTTGGATTATTACTAAGTGACAGCTAATGGAACCATGTAAGTACTTATCCATTCATTAATTTTGTGTGAATTAATAATTTTATCTGAAATTAATTCACAATTCGTGTCCTTTGCCGTAGGGTTAGGATAAGTATTGTATTCTGTTGTCTCATATTGCGAACTAAAGGTACATCCGAGTTTACATCATCATAATAGAACAAAAATAATAGCCTTCCATATGTCTATTCTCACAACGATCAAAAAAAAAATTAACAAGCTTTCTTGTATTCACAAAGGAACGGTACAGCAATGAAAACCTAATATTTTATCACCTGATGAAAAAGAAAAAAATTAAACACCCTAGCCCCACCCACAATCATTGAACAGAATACCCACTCACAATAACAAAATCCCATCCACTGTTCTCTCTCTTTCAAAAAAAAATAAAAAAAAAAAAATAAATAAATAAAATAAAAGTTATTTAAATTTCATTCTTTAAATATGTCAAAATACAATTTTTTTTCTTCAAATTTTTCAAGTAAGATATGAAATACTCTACCACCACCTATGAACATTAAACAGATAACCCATTCACCATCACAAAATCCCATCCACCCTTCTCTCCAAAAAGGAGTAATTTTAATTAAATCTTTTTAAATGGGACAGTGACCATTTTTTTTTCAAAGTTTTTCAAGAAAAAACAAAATTTTGTTTATCTCTGTGCAAAGCTTGCAAACATTAAACACGAGTACATTTCCCACACAAAATACAGCTCTTGTCCGTTAAAATTTCATATAAATTTTTCTGTGACAATTCCTTAAGCATACAATCTTGTAAAAGAAATATACAGCCATAACCACCATTTCAAAATTTCAGTACCAACCTAATTCTTTAACTAAATTATAATAATACTTTTAGATATTACCAAAAGCTAATTCTTGATTCAAAAGTGAAAAAAATGATATTGTTAAACTACAATAAAGTTTTGTACATACTTACCTGGCAGATATATACTTAGCTATAGTCTCCGACGTTCCCGACAGAATTTCAAATCTCGCGGCACACGCGACAGGTAGGTCAGGTGGTCTACCTTACCCGCCGCTGGGTGGCGGGTGTATGAACCAATCTACCTCTCCAGCCAGATTTTCTCTTCCACCTGTCTCCTGAGGGGAGGCTGGGTGGGCCATTAGACGTATATATCTGCCAGGTAAGTATGTACAAAACTTTATTGTAGTTTAACAATATCATTTTTGTACATGAACTTCCCAGTCAGATATATACTTAGCTGATTGGCACCCTTGGTGGAGGGTAAGAGACAGCTAAAGTAATAAGGAGAGATAGGAAACAACTGATGTTGTAGGATATAAATAACCTTGGTTCTTACCTGTTCAGGCAGAAGACTTCATTGATACTGTCTCTGAGTCTGCATTGCCTGGAGAGCTACAGCTAGGACGTGACCTGATGCTGAAAGACTCTCGGATCTACCACTGGGATATCTGATCCCTTTTTGTGGTAGAATCCAAGTCGGATCCTGTTAAAGGGAGATCGTCCACTAGCTTAACAGGTCCGAACCACTACTACTGCAAGGAGCCACACTCAACAGACCACCTAACCAAACTACTAAAGGTTAGTATTACGACCTAAAGAGATGCCTTCATGCATCCTCTTTAAGGCAACCAACAACAACAAACACAAGACAAAAGGCAAAAAATTTATACTACTAAAAAGGATGAGTTCCAGCTCCCTGCCCCAGCACCGAATCCGCCGATACGTACGGGCCCAAGGCGAAGCATTTTTCGTAAGTGATTCTCGCATCACGTAAGTAGTGGTTCGCGAAAACTGACTGACATCTCCAGAAAGTTGTCTCCATCAGGTTCCGCACGGACATATTCTTGTTGAAAGCAAGAGAAGTTGCTATGGCTCTTACTTCGTGGGCTTTCACTTTAAGAAGCCTAAGATGTTCTTCTCTGCAAGATCCGTGGGCTTCTTTGATGAGACTTCTTAAGAAGAAGAACAATGCGTTCTTCGACAATGGACGAGTAGGGTCTTTTACTGAATACCATAGGACCTCTCGATTGGCTTTCAGTTGCTCCTTTCTTTTAAGGTAGTACTTTACCATTCTCACTGGGCAAAGAGTCCTCTCGGGTTCTTCTCCTACCAAAGAAGATAACCCACGAATCTCGAAGTTCTTGGGCCATGGATTTGATGGGTTCTCATTTTTCGCAAGAAACCCAGGAAGGAAAGAACAAATGAGAGAGTCCTCCTTAAAACCCACATTACCATCAATCGCCTGAAGCTCACTCACTCTTTTGGCAGAAGCTAGAGCCATCAAAAACAGAGTCTTCCTAGTAAGGTCTCTGAATGAGGCTGAATTAGGGGGTTCAAATCTAGAGGACCCAAGGAATTGAAGGACCACATCCAAATTCCAGCTAGGCGTTTTCGGAGACTGCATTTTCGCTGTATCAAAAGACCTAATAAGGTCATGCAGCTCCTTATCCTCCGATAAATTGAGGCCTCTGTGTCTGAAGACATTCGCCAACATGCTACGATAACCTTTAATCGTAGAAACGACTAGACCACATTCTTGTCTTAGGAATAAAAAGAAGTCTGCAATCTGGTTCACAGAGGTACTGGAAGAGGAAACGTTATTCCTCTTGCACCATCTTCTGAAGACATCCCACTTCGACTGGTACACTCGTAAGGTGGAAGACCTCCTAGCTCTAGCGATTGCCTTAGCAGCTGATGACGAAAAGCCTTTCGCTCTGACCAGATTCTGGACAGTCTGAAGCCAGTCAGACTGAGAGCGGGGAGGTTTTTGTGGTACCTGTCGAAGTGGGGCTGTCTGAGTAGATCGCTCCTTAGAGGAAGCGATCTTGGAAAATCTACCAGCCATTCCAGCACCTCTGTGAACCATTCTTGTGCTGGCCAAAAGGGAGCTATCAATGTCATCCTCGTGGAATCTGACTCTGCGAACTTTTTTAAAGTCAACCCCAGAATCTTGAAGGGGGGAAACGCGTATACGTCGAGTCCTTTCCAATCGAGTAGGAGAGCGTCTATCCCTATTGCTCCTGGATCCGAGATGGGCGAGCAATAAAGATCCAGTCTTTTGTTCTTTGAAGTTGCAAACAGGTCTAAGTGAGGCCTGCCCCACAACTTCCAAAGGCTCTGGCAAACATCTTGGTGCAGAGTCCACTCTGTGGGAAGGACCTGATCTTTCCTGCTGAGGAGATCTGCCCTTACATTCCTTTCTCCCTGTACGAATCTGGTGAGAAGTTTGATCCCCCTTTCTTCTGCCCACAGAAGAAGATCTCTTGCTGTTTCGTACAGAGAGAAGGAATGCGTCCCCCCCTGTTTCCTTATGTATGCCAGAGCCGTGGTGTTGTCCGAGTTTATCTGCACAACTGTTCCTGTCACATCGGACTCGAACTCTTTTAGAGCAAGCCACACGGCTATTAGTTCCTTCCTGTTGATGTGCCAGGAATACTGGTCCCCCATCCAGGTTCCTGACACCTCCTTGGTTCCCAGAGTCGCCCCCCAACCTGTTTTCGACGCATCGGAGAACAACACCAGGTTGGGGCTCTGGGATTGAAGAGACAGTCCCTGCGAGAACTTGTTGGGATCCGCCCACCATGTTAATTCCTTCTTGATTTGATGAGAAATGGACAGGGAGAACTTCAAATCCTGAAAAGGACGACTCCGATTCCGATGAAGAAAGAATTGGAGCGGTCTCAGGTGCAACCTTCCTAGGGAAACAAATTGCTCCTGTGAGGAGAGCGTCCCCAGCAGACTCATCCACTCCCTCACTGTGCATACTTCTTTCCCTAAGAAGGTTGTTACTTTCTAGAGTCCCCGGGCTATCCTCTCCTGTGACGGAAAAGCCCGAAAACTCAGAGAGTTCATCTGGATCCCCAGATAAACACACTCTTGAGCGGGAATCAGACTTGACTTCTGTAAATTGACCAGGAGTCCTAAGGAATACATCAAATCCAGGGTTTTCTTCAAGTCCTTCAGACAACGATCTCTGGAATTGGCCCTTATAAGCCAATCGTCGAGGTAGAGCGAAATCCTCACCCCTTCTAGATGAAGCCATTGTGCTACATTTCTCATGATGGCCGTAAAAACTTGAGGGGCCATCGAGAGGCCAAATGCCCTGAATTGGAAAATTCTTCCCCCCATCATGAATCTGAGAAACTTCCTCGAGGAAGGATGGATTGGTACGTGGAAGTAAGCGTCCTGTAAGTCCAAGGACACCATCCAGTCCCCTGGACGGAGTGCTGCTAACACCGAAGCAGTGGTCTCCATCATGAACTTCTTCTTTTCGACGAAGAAGTTCAGGGTGCTTACGTCCAACACCGGTCTCCATCCCCCTGAGGATTTCGGAACTAGGAAAAGGCGGTTGGAAAAGCCTGCCGACTGATGATCTGCCACTAGTTCTATCGCCTCCTTTTCCAGCATCTGATCTACTGCTAGTTGGAGTGCCTGATTCATGATGGGGTCCCTGTATCTGGCCGTCAGCTCCCTCGGGGTAGTCGTCAAGGGAGGCCTCAAAGAGAACGGGATGAGGTAGCCTTTCCTCAAAATTGACAGGGTCCAGGCATCTGCGCCTTTCTGGGCCCAGACTTCTGCAAACTGTAAAAGCCTGGCGCCTACAGTTGTCTGAAGGACTTGAGTTTTACTTGGGAGGTTTGACTGACTTCGCAAAAGTCCTCTCTCTTCTATTTGGTCTACGACCCCTGAACGAAGAGGATCTAGAAGTAGAAGCCCCTCGAAAGGGTTCCTGAGAGGTCGACTTCGCTTTCTTCGTCTTAGTCTGGAAGGAAGGACGAGGCTTCCTTGCAGACTGTGCTAGAAGGTCCTGCGTAGCTTTGGCAGAGAGAGCCTTCGATATGTCTTGAACAAGATGTTCAGGAAACAGCTGCGTAGAGAGAGGAGCAAAGAGTAAAGCCGATCTCTGTGCATGTGAGACAGACTTAGTTAAAAAAGAGCAAAATACTGATCTTTTCTTCAAGACCCCTGCCCCAAACAGTGAAGCGATTTCGCTGGCTCCATCCCTCACCGATTTATCCATACAGGATAAAACACAATTCAAATCCTCCGGAGAAAAAGGGTCTGGTCCTTGAGTTTTCTTGGCTAGGACTCCAAGGGACCAATCGAGAAAGTTAAATACTTCCAAGACTAAAAATGCCCTTTAGAATGTGATCCATTTCATTCATGGCCCACGTAGTTTTGGCCGAATTCAGAGCTGATCTTCTAGTGGCGTCTACCAGTGCCGAAAAATCTGAGTCAGCTGAGGACGGAAGGCCCAGTCCCAAGGGCTCTCCTGTCTCATACCAAAATCCGGACCGTCCAGAAAGCTTCGACGGAGGGAAAGCGAACATAGTTTTCCCCGCTTCCTCTTTGGTTCACATCCATGAACCGAAACTCTTGAGCGCTTTTTTCATAGATAGAGTCGGTTTCATTCTCACACACGGAGATCCTTTCGTTGCCTTCGCCGTGGAGAACAACGAGTGTGGAGAAGGAGGAGCAGTAGGGCTCAGAGACTCCCCGAACTCCTGAAGGAGAAGCTCTTGTGAGCTTCTTGTATGAAGAAACTGCTGCCGATGTATTAGTTTCTTCCTCAGAGCCTTCCTGGTCTTCTTGAAGAGGAGAACGAGGATGAGGATCCCTATGAGAATCCTTAGATGAATTCCTTGCTGGGGTACAGTGCGATGTTGGAGACAAACGTCTTGAATGAGGAGAAGAGTCCAATGGAGAGTGGCGTACAGGAGAGCGACGAGTCGAAACCGAAGGACGCTTGTCCGAAAATTCTTGTCTCATCACGCATTCCTTCCTAGAAGAAGACAATTTCTTAACCGCAAAGGAGGAAGGATTCCTTCCCTAGAAAGACCACGTCTATCCACAGGGAGCTTACGAGAGGGAGAGCGCCTACTAATATCCTGGCGCCGATCGTGAGGAGAGCGGCTACTAGGCGCCGAGCGCCTATCAGTCACAGGGCGCTTGGGGGAATCCTGGCGCCTACCAAGCGGAGAAACGTTGCTAAGAGTAGAGCGCCTGTCAGGAGTAGGGCGCTTGAGAGGCTCTTGATGCCTACGAAGCGGAGAGCGGCTGCTATGTTCCGAGCGCTTAAACGGAACAGGGCGTTCGACGAGATCTTGGTCCTTACCAAGGGGAGAACGTCTGTAAGGCTCCGAGCACCTAACAGAGGCAGGGCGCTTGAGGCATTCTTGACTTCTATCAAGAGGGGACCGATCAGGAGTAGGGAGCCTCGAGAAAGAAAAGCGCCTACTAGGAGAACGAAGCAAGCGAGGTCCAAGGCGCCTTTCCCCAGGAGAACCACTACCAAAAGAAGGACGTCTACCAGGCGCAGGGCTCCTACTAGACTCTCGATGTCTTACAGGCGAGGAGCGAACTCCATGTGAAGAGTGCCTACAAGTCACGGGTTCCGAAGTACGATAACAGTAGTCGGAAGGAGAAGCGCCCCTACTCTCAGAAGGGCATTCCCTAGGTTCTCTGAGTCTCCTCTTGAACGAACTCTAGAGGAAGGAGAAACAGACGGTGCGGAGCGTCTACCTGAGGCAGGAATCCGATCTGGGGAAATATCTTCGCAATCCATTGAGCGCCTATCCGACGATTGGCGCTTCGACACCTCCGAGAGAGAGCCACAGGAGTGGTGCCACTCTCGTGAAATCCTACGATGTGTTGAAGCATCCTCAAAAGAAGGAGATCGCCGATTACGAGGAGAGCGATCCTTCGACGAAAAGCGTCTCGATCTCTTAATAGGGAGAGACACATCCTTCCTTCTACGGGGTCTCGATGCCAAGGAGTTCGCCAAGGCCGAGATCTGCGCTAGCACTCGAGTCGGAGAGTCAACAGGATCTTCTTCTGAAGCAATTTCAGAGCGAGGAGCGGGAGTAGAAGGGCGATCACAGGATCTCCTAGGTTTCTTTGCTTGCAAGGAAGCTACTTCAGAAAAGTCTTCTGGGCTGGACGCTAAAGTACTGAAGGGAGCCTCCGAAGCCCTCTTCGACGGGAGCGACGTCTTCTTAAAAGTTCCAACCACGCTTCGGCGAAGGCGAAGAAGACAACGAAAAACACTGGCGAAGTATATCCTTCTTCTTACAATCCAAGGCAGCCTGGGAGCGAACTTCAGGATCTGCCGAGGGAACGCCTGACCGGTGGGGGCTCTCCCTAGCCCTCCTGCCGCTTTCGACTTTCCTCCTCCACTGGAACTGGGAGTCTGGAAGAGGTCTAGGCCTGGAGGCATTAAGGAGCCGATCAGACGCACCCTCCACATCACTGGGTACACTGCACTTATCATCACTGACACTCTTACCTTGATCAATTCGAAGAGACTTGTCTTCCTGAGAACACAAGGAAGCCTTTGAGGCCGCCGCCTCCGAAGACGAATCTATGCTACGGCTTCGGTGCGGGTAGCAGGAGCCGAGACCTGGGAGGAAGGTTCTAAAACTACATTAGTGTCAGTTTCGTTCTCACTCACTCTCGACCTGCTCGAACTCCTGGAAGAAGCCTTACGCACAATATCTCTTTCAAGTTTCCTAATATAAGAAGAAAGAGCCTTATATTCATCTTCGTTCAAAACCTCACATTCTTGACACGGGTTACTAAACGAACATTCATTCCCCCTACATTTAACACCGAAAGTGTGCGGGTCAACCTCCGCTTTAGGTGACCTCACCTTACATCCATCGTTAAAACATACTCTAAACAAAACCGGAGTTTTGGAAACAGAATCAAAATCAGACATCCTACAAGAAAATCCAGCGCAAAGTCAAAAACGATCCACAATCAGCGTATGCCAAGCCAAAATAGAGCGAATATGTCACCAAAAAGTCCAAATCAATCTCCAGGCAAGCGAGAAATGAAGAATCTATCGGAAGGAAACGACAACAGTTGTTATCACTTCAAGCGACAGAAAAAATCTGGCTGGAGAGGTAGATTGGTTCATACACCCGCCACCCAGCGGCGGGTAAGGTAGACCACCTGACCTACCTGTCGCGTGTGCCGCGAGATTTGAAATTCTGTCGGGAACGTCGGAGACTATAGCTAAGTATATATCTGACAGGGAAGTTCATGTACAAAATTAAACATTATGATCTCCCTGCTAAAAAATAAAAATAACCCATACCCTCAAAGGTGATAGGGTAATGTGGGGGATTAGCGTACACGGGGGTGGACCGTACAAGCTCTGTTAAAATTAGAGAATTTAAAGAAGAGTTCTGTTGGCAGCACTGAGATGTGAAGCGTCATCAGTGAACCAAGATGGCTGCTTTCATTTCTCCTAGCTCGACGGGTATGGATTGGAGGTAAGATTTTTTATTTTTGTAGCATCCGATTTAATTTGAGACGTCCATATCATATCGTTTCCTAATCTTGAATGCAGCCTGATCCTATTGGTAAGGTATTGAATATGAATATTAGGCAGATGTAGGTGATATATGAAGATATATCTAGGTTTTATCCAACATTGTTGCTGTGATAATGGTTTGAAGGCAATATGGCTTGTAGGGGGTGTAGCGTACATTGTTGTGAGGGGGTGTAGCGTACACAAATTTCTACATACTTTATATTTTACGTTCAATCAAGATAAAACCCCTATGTAATAGTTTACTTACATTCAATATGAAGAAATGCAAGTACCAGGTGTATAATAGGCGCCAAAAAAAACTGATACATAATTGAAATGGTAAGGGAAAATAAATATTTTCTGAATGCAATTGAAATGTGATATTACTCATGTAATGATGTTTAGTGCGCATTTGCGGTATTGTACGTGTGTTGTGAAGTTTATAATCGTGTAGGGTGATTGGATACATTTTTTTTTTATTTTCAAAAACAGCTGTAGGTATGGGGGTGCAACGTACGATGGTGTACGAAGCACCCCCACACTTGACACATACTGTTCATTTTGGTAGTTACCAGTTATTTGATGACTTGTAATTTCACTTGCAGACTAAAACATGCCGAGGACGTTTGTGCCAAAGGGGGAGAGGCAAACAGATAGAACAGCTTTGAAGGAGGCTTTTCAGTACCGTGTGGAAACAGGATGCAGTATCAGGGAAGCTTGCAAGAAGTTTGGAGTGAAAGTGATGACCTTACAGGACGCAGTCAGTAGATCCAGAAAGTTATCTGATGGTAAGACCTTTGTCCCTCTCCATGGCAGTCCCCACAAGGTCTTCACAGAGGGGGAGGAGACAAAGCTTTGTGAGTATGCTATCAAGATTGCAAAGATGTTTCACGGCCTCCCAGTCAAGGAGCTCCGTAAGCTGGCTTACGAGTATGCACTTGCCTGTAAGTCACCATGTATCCCGTCAGCCTGGGAGAGGGAACAGTCTGCCACCAGGGACTGGTACTATGCATTTATGGCTCGCCACCCACAGCTGACTCTGAAGGCTTCGGAAGGAATGTCCATTGCCAGGGCTGTAAGCTTCAATAAGCACAGTGTGGGCATGTTTTTTTATGCTTATATTGAGGCTATGGAAAAATACAGATTTAGTCCTGACAGGATATTCAATCTTGATGAGAGCAGTCTAAATACTGTAATGAAACCTTTAAAGGTTGTCTGTGAGAAAGGCAAGCCAGTAGCATTGCAGATTTCTCGTGAAAGAGGAAAATCAATGACTTTCGTAGGAACTATAAGTGCTGGAGGTAGTTTCCTTCCTCCAGTATTCATAATTCCAAGAAAGCGCTGGGATGACTCCTTTATGAGAGGGACACTTGCAGGATCTAAAGGTGTCCTCAATCACAATGGCTGGATGAATGGGGAATGTTTCTTTCAAACACTAGAGCATATTCAAGAGAAGACATTCTGCAGCCCAGAGAACAAGATCCTTTTAATTATGGACAATGCAGAATGCCATATGAACATCAAAGCCATTGAATATGCAATGAACAATGGCATAGTGATTGTGACTCTGCCACCCCATACCACTGATAAATTACAGCCATTGGATGTTGCTGTCTTTGGGCCCTTTAAGTTGCATATGCGAGGACTATTGAATGACTATTCCCTCGTGCATTCTCAGACCCACATTACAGAGCACATTCTCCCAGATTTTGCCTCCAAAGCATGGATTAGAGCCTGCACTCCCTCAAATGTGATGAGTGGATTTTCAGCTACTGGCATCTGGCCAGTAAATAGAAACATATTTCCTGATGAGGTCTACATGAGAGCAGCTGTCAGTGACCAGCCAGAACCACCACAGGACAACGATAGGGAAGACCACACTGCTACAACCAGCCCTACCAGCCACCAGCCAAGCAATGCAACTGAGGAGCCTGTCATTTCAGTAAGCATAGCTTCTTCCTCCACTACGTTTGACTGTCCTCCACCATTACCCTCTAGGGACAGTAGTATTACTACAGCTGCCATTCCATCTACCTCCAGCGCGGGCCTGTCACCAGAAGACATTCGTCCCTATCCTAAGGCTGCAGCATGACCTCGAGGGAAAGGAAGGAAGAGGGTCCATGCATGCATCCTCACAGAAAATGAGGAGGCCATCGAGAACCTCCGAGAGAAGGGCAAAAAGAAAAGTGTGGCAAAGAAAAAGAAAAGTAGCAAGACCACAAAGAAAAGGCCTCAAGAGCTATCCAGCAGTGAAGATGAGGACAACCCTGAGGTGGTTTTGGAGGACTCGTCTGAATATTCTGATGAAGCGGATGGTGAAACAGAAGACCAGCCCTATCCATTTGTGCAGAAGGAGGCAGAAATAGGGGACTTTATTTTGGTGGAGCTGGAACTAGAGGAAGGTCGAAATGCTGGGGAAAAGGTGCATTATGTTGGTAAAATCCTCTCTATTGAGGACGACACCAGCTATAATGTAAGTTTTCTCCGGATCAAGTCTAAGTTTGGTATTCCAGACAACTTTTGTTTCCCTCTAATAGAGGACACAGCAAAGGTGTCCAAAGAATCCTGCAAAGGTGTGTTGAAGCCCCAGCAAGGGCGTACTCAACGACTTTCAAATATAGTAAAGCTAAATGTTCCATTGTATTCATTTAACATGAAATGAGGTAGGCCTTTATTTTTCCAGATTTCTTAAATAATAGGACTTTATTTTTCCACTGTTTTCTTAAATAAACAATATTGGATGCTTATTTGTTTTATTTCACACAGCAAAATATCATTCATAAAACTTCTTATTGGTATTGCAGGGATGAAATGGAAATGTAATACTGATCGCCAAGATGAGGCCAAAAAAACTCCTCTCTGTTGCTCGTTCATTAATAGAACACTTTAGATAATGTGTTTGTTTAATTTTAGACAGCAATATCTAATTCATTATAATTTGTAATGAATTTTTTTGGGGTGAAAATAGCATGTATGGAACACCCCCATAGTATGTATGGATCACCCCCACTATGGGGGTGATCCATACAAAATGGAAATTTTTGGTTAAATGGCCAAAAAAGGTCCCTAGTTTCGTATTGATAAATTTAGTTGTGTGTCGTAGGTAGCCCATTCCTTGGGGAATATTTCTGACCCACAGCCTTATCTTAAAGGTTTAAATCTGATTTTTCAGTAATATTTTTCCACTAATAGTACGGTACACCCCCACACTACCCTACCTTTAATATCATCAGTTTTTACTGCTGAAGTCACAGCCATACAGATGGCTCTTAATATGATATCTGAGGCAAAAGCAAGTGTGTCTGTTAATTTCAGTGACTCACGCAGCGCAATAGATGCTTTAAGACAGTATAAATCAGTAAACCAAATAGTGCAGGGAATACAAATAAAAATTCATCAAGTCCTCCAATCAGGATTTTCAATAGAAATATGTTGGATCCCAGCACACTTGGGAATAAAAGGAAATGAAAATGCAGACTCAGCTGCCAAATTAGCCTGCACTATCCCTCCAACAATTACACATGCCCCAGTGTCAGACTGGATAACATCGGTTAAACCATTGATTTACTAGGATTGGAAAAGAGAATGGGCCTCAGTGCCAATAACAAATAAACTTAAAAACTGAAGTGTATACATGGAGGACATCCTCACAGGAGGAAAGATCAAAAGAGGTGATCCTAACAAGGCTCCGTATAGGACACACAAAATTTCGCATGGTCACTTAATGTCAACACCGCATGCTGACCCAATAAAGTGTAACAGATGTAAAACACCCCTGACAGTACAGCATTTACTTATCGAGTGCCCAAAATGGACCCAGCAAAGAACAATTTATCTACGGAATTCAAAAATGAAAAGGATTCTTGCTGAAAGCAAAGATTTATCAATTAATAACATCATAATTTTTTTAAATAACACAGGTTTCTCAGTCTAAATTTGTTTTTTGTTTTCTTTTTCTTTTTTTATTTTATTTTTTTTTTCATTATTTTTTTTTCCCTTCTCATTCTTCTCAGGATTAATCCCTGAAAACCAGCCCGAGAAGAGTCTACTTGGGACTCAGAGGTCTGGAAAATCTAAGCCCTATTAATAATAATCCCCTGGCGCTCGGTGAGACACTCTTCAAGGAGGAGGATGTAATTCTTCCATGGTAAATTTCGTTTCCTCCTCGTCAGTAGTCGAGTCTCAGCAAGCCATTATTCCGGTGGCTGCTCAGAGCACTAGGTCCCCTAAAGGTGCGTGTGCACCATCGCCAGGTAAGTGCTCCGGTTCATCCTCCCCAGCCAGGTCTCCCAAGAAAGTCAGGTTTTCGTCCAAACCTTCTCTGCTTCATCCAAACCCTCTACTAGCAAGAAAGGTTTTCAGAGATAGGAGACACCGCCCTCGTTGACGCCAGGAGGAGGTTGTTTGTCCCCCTTCGTAACAACTTGGGAGAAGTGGGGTGCAGAGAGTTGGGTAGTGGAGGTCTTGAAAGTGGGGTACAAGATCCCTTCCCACTCGGCCCCTCCACTATCCAATTCCCCGGTAGTTCTTTCAAGCTATTCCCTGTCATCCATCAGGGGGAAAGCTTTGGCGACAGAGATTCATTCCTTGTGGGACAAGGGAGCGTTAGAACTAGCTCCCCCAACTTTGGGCTTTTACAGTCTTAATCTTCGTAACCTCCAAGGCGGACGGTTCTTGGAGGCCCATCATAGATCTTTCGGGCCTGAAACGTTTCATAGTTTCCACGAAGTTTTGTATGGAAACGACTCAGTCGGTGCTGAGGTCAGTCCAAAAACAGGACTGGATGGTGTCAGTGGACCTCAAGGATGCATATCTCCAACTTCCAATACATCCGGAATCTTGGAGATTAATTCGTTTCTCGGGTCCACTGGGAACCTTCCAGCTCAAAGTCCTCTGTTTCGGACTGACCACGGCACCTCAGGTGTTCACGAGGGTGATGGCTCCTGTTTCTGCTATCATGCATCGTCAGGGCTTCCATATGAGGAGGTACCTGGACGATTGGCTAATTCAAGCCTCTTCCAGGGAGGAGGCTCTCAGAGCAAGGAATTTCCTTCTAAAACTCTGTGAGACATTGGGGATTTGTATCAAAATGATGAAGAGTTCCCTGTTCCCTTCTCAAAACTATTACCTATCTCTGCGTGGAGATTCGAACGCCTCTTTTGAAGGCTTTCCTGACTCAAGACCGAGTGCAGTCGATTATGAGACAAGTCGAGCTCTTCCTCTCGGACAAAGCGCAACTTGCAAAAGAATGGAGAAGTCTTCTGGGGAAGATGTCATCTCTGACCCTTCTAGTTCCAGGCTTTCGTCTCTGGATGCGTTCTCTGCAGGTACGTCTCAGGAATCACTGGGATTTTCAGGAAGAGGACGCAGTGATAATCTGGGACGATTCCTGCCTCAAGGATCTTCGGTGGTGGTCAGAAGAGGCTCATCTGACCACCGGCATAAATCTTGCCCTCCCGATTCCGGACGTACATCTGTATTCAGATGCCTCGAATCAGAGTTGGGATGCAACCCTGGAGGAAGCTCAGGCTGAGGGCCTTTGGAGGGTTTCAGATCGGGAGGAGCCAATAAATTTCCGAGAATTAAGAGCCATAGAGGAGGCTCTGTTAAGCTTCAAAGATCAAGTCCGGGGGAAAGTTGTAGCACTCTTTTCAGACAAAGCTACGGCACTAGCTTACCTGGAGAAAGAGGGAGGTACAAGGTCGTCAACCCTGTACATCGTCGCACAGAGAATCTTACTTTGGTGCGAAAGCTGCAAGACCTCATTACTTCTGCAGTTCATCGTGGGAAAACTCAGCTTCCTAGCAGATGCGCTGAGCCGTTCGAAAGAAGTCCAAGGAAGCGAATGGACATTAACGCAAGAGGTAGTCCAATCACTGTTAAAGAGGTGGCCAGCCACGGTGGATCTGTTCGTCACAAGGTTGAACTATCATCTCCCAGTATATTTCTCTCTGGTAGCAGACCCTATGTCTTGCGGGACGGACGCTATGCTCCACCCGTGGGACAATCTACAAGTATATGCCTTCCCTCCGTTCAGCCTCATTCATCAGGTACTGGCAAAGCTAAGAGGGTGCAAGCATACGGAGATGACCCTAATTGTTCCATTTTGGCCTCAGAGACCGTGGTTCCCAGATCTCGTGGAAGTGCTTCCGAACCTCCGGTCCTCCTGCCACGAAGGAAGGATCTTCTCAAACAGCCTCATTTTCATCATTACCACAAGAACCTTCCCGTGCTCAACCTAGCTGCATGGAGACTGTACAGTGAGCAGCCCAAAAGTCCGGTCTTTCGGAAGGAGTGGCTCGACAACTTTCTGTGCCTGAGGAAGTCTACAAGGAAGTTATACCAGGTAAGGTGGGCGATGTACCGTACATGGTGCAGGGCACAGGGGCATAGTATTTCCCGCCCCAGGATAGCAAAGGTGGCCGATTTTCTTCTTTTCCTCAGGAAATCCAAGTATCTCTCTTACTCTACTATTTCAGGCTACAGGTCCATGATAGTGAGCACCTTTAGGCTTCATTTACCAGATTTCTAACAGCAGAGTCCTTCATGATCTTCTCAGATCTTTAAAGATTGAACGACCGATTGTTCTGCTTTGGGGGCCCCCAAGGGATTTAGTGGATGTTCTAAACTATTAAGCTCGCAAGCCTTTGAACCTCTGGAGAGTTTGTCCTTACGAGAACTTACTATTATTATTATTATTAATAGGGGTTAGTTTTTCCAGACCTCTGAGTCTCAAGTAGACTCTTCTCGGGCTGGTTCTCAGGGATCAATCCTGAGAAAGAAAGAAAGGAAAAAAAAAAAAATTACTTTATTTGAGAAACCCGTCTTATTTAAAAAATTTATGATTTTATTAATTGAAAAATCCCTGCTTTCTGCAAGAATATTTTTCATTTCCGAACTCCGCAGATAAATAGATCTTTCCTGGGTCCAATTTGGGCACTCAACAAGCAAATGCTGTACTGTCATGGGTGTTTGACATCTGTTACATTTCACTGGGTCAGCATGTGGTGTTGACATCAAGTGACCATGTGAGAATCTTGTGTGTCCTATACGTAGCCTTGCTAGGATCACCTCTTTTGCTCTTTCCTCCTGTGAGGATGTTCTCCATGCATAGACTTCAGTTTTTATATTTTTAAGTTTATTTGTCGTTGGCACCGAGGCCCATTCTTCTTTCCAATCCTGGTAAATTAATGTTTTAACTGATTTTACCCAGTCTGACACTGGGGCATATGAAATTGTTGGAGGGATAGTGCAGGCTAATTTGGCAGCAGAGTCTGCATATTCATTTCCTTTTATTCCCACGTGTGCTGGGATCCAACATATTTCCATTGATATTCCTGATTGGAGGAGTTGATGAATTTTTATTTGAATTTCCTGTACTATTTGGTTTCCTGGTTTATACTGTCTTATTGCCAATCTATAGCACTACGTGAGTCACTGTGAAAATAACACACACACTTGCTTTTGCTCAGATATCATATCTAGAGCCATCTGTATGGCTGTGACTTCAGCAGTAAATACTGATGATATTGAAGGTAGGCTTTTTTTACTTAACATATTTTTCGAATATGCAGATGCTCCTACTCCAACATTATTTTTGGAGCCGTCTGTATATATCATAAATTTGTTGCCTTTTCTTCTAACTGTGCTCCAAAGCATGTTGGCGGTACATTTCCGTACTTGTCATTTGTTTTTTGAGTAGGTAAGACAGGGAGGTACATATCTTTACTCTATTTAAAATCCATGGTGGTGGCAATTCCATTGGTGGGTGAAAAATTGGATTCATATTATGTATGTTCATTATGTATCTAGCTCTTTTTGGGAAAGAGCTAGTACTATTAACTGCTGTTACTTGATTACAGTTTTGGAAGAAGCAGTAAGTGCGGGAGACGATCCCGTTTGCAATGAAAGACCTCTTTGTATTGTTATTAAATTACGGTGATGTTTTAAGGGCAAAACACCTGCCTCCACCAAAAGTGAGTTTGTTGGGGACGATCGGAAAGCTCCTGTGCACAATCGCACGCCTTCATGGTGCACTGCATCGAGAGATTTTAATGCAGATTCTGAGGTGGATGAATATATTGGACAGCAGTAATCTACTTATGGATAAGACTGTTGCCTTATATATCATTAATAAAATGTCTCGCTTTGCTCCCCAATTAGTGTGTGATATTTTTTAATATGGCAAGGGCTTTGATGCCCTTGGCTTTAATGTATTTGATGTGCTCTTTCCAATTTAAATGTTGATCAAATATTACTCCTAGATACTTGATTTTTGTACAAAATTGTATTTCAGTGCTATAAAGGTGCAGTTTGATTGTTTGGTTCTTCATCCACCTTTTGTCTTTGTAGAAGACGATTGCTTTTGTTTTATCAGTTGAAAATTTAAATCCAACTGAATTTGCCCAACTACATATATTTGAAATGGCAGTACTGAGAACTCTCTGAGCATGTCTCAGATTACTACTCGTATAGTAAATGACAAAGTCATCAACATATAAACTGTTTTTTTACAGCACTTGGTAAATTTATAGTAATGTCATTGATTTCTAAAGCAAAGAATGTACAGCTCAAGACACTACCTTGAGGGATTCCTTCTTCCAGTTTATAGGTTACCGAGTAGGAATTTTCTACTCTTACCTGAAAAGTTCTGTTTGTTAAGAAGTTCTTAATAAATATTGGTAAGTGGCCTCTTAGTCCCTTGGAGTGGAGTTTTTGCATGATGTTATGTTTCCATGTTGTATCGTATGCTTTTTCTATATCAAAAAATATAGCTACTGTTAATTTCTTTTGTTCAAAGCCTTTTTTGATATGATCTTCTAAATGTGTTAAGGGATCTAGGGTTGATCTGCCAGCTATTGAACCAGATTGTGTTGGTGTTAAAATGGATTCTTTGGTTATTACATACGTTAATCGTGCATTAACCATTTTTTCTAAGATTTTGCATAGGCAACTTGTTAGAGATATCGGTCTATAATTGGATGGATTACTTGCATCCTTTCCTGGTTTGTTTATTGGAATAATTATGGCATGTTTCCATTTATCAGGAAAGACACGTTTTAGCCAGATACTATTGTAAAATTTTAATAAATATGATTTAGCTATAGGAGCTAATTTTTCTATAATTTCAAATGATATTTTATCATATCCTGGTGCAGAGGGATGACAAGAGTTGATGGCATTATCTAGTTCATCCATGTTAAAAATATAGTTATATTCCAGGTCTTCAAGAGTTTCAAAATTGAGTATTATATTTTCTTTTTGTTTTCTGATACTTTGAAAATGTGTATCTAGGCTGGAGTAAGCACTGATGTTTTCAAAATGTTTCCCAATTATGTTTGATATTTCATAAGTATCATGGTATATTTTTCCATTTAAATGTATTGCACTTCTTGGAGGTCTTATATGTTTTCCATTGATTTTCCTTATCTTTTGCCAGATATCCCTTGTGGATGTGTTTGAAGATATGTTTGAGACATATTCCTTCCATGATGCGATTTTTTCAGCTATTACCGTTTTTCTAAATTTGGCTGTATATTTGTTATATAGTGGTTTAATGTGGTTAATTGTTATGTTTGTATAACTATTTTGTTTAATATGTTTATACTATAGGGGGGCATTTTGTTGAGTGATTTAAGGCGAGTTTTGAGTCTGTTTAGATTGCGACTCAATATATGTTTTATTTTACTTAATGTTGTTAATGTTGGATTCCACCATGGGACAGGGGATTTTGTGGAATGTGATTTGGTTTTTGAAATACTTTTATCTGCAGCATTTATTATGAAGTTTGAGAAGGATTCACATGTAGTATTGTGATCTTCATTATGTGGGAATGGTGGTATGTTTCGTGTGTATAGGAAATATTTATCCCAGTTAGCTTTTTGGATATTATATCTTGTAGGTGGCAATATTTTGACATTACTTAAGTAGTTCAGAATGATTGGGAAATGGTCACTTGTGTATGAATCGTCTAGGACGTTCCATTCAAATTTCTCCGCTACATCATTTGAACATAATGAAATGTCAGTTGAAGAAAAGGTTAGGTGTGTATTTGAAAAATATGTTGGAACTTCACTTTCATTGAGACAATACAGGTTGTGTTTCATTATAGTATTCTCTATGTTGATTCCGGATGTGTCAGTGGGGTTATTAATATCCCATAATGGATTATGTGCATTAAAATCTCCTACTATAAGTAGTGGTTCCTGTATACTTTTGCTAATAAGTTCAGAAAAATCACTGAAATTTGCATTGAAATTTGGTTGGTTATATAAATTACAAATAGTAATTTTACTTTTATCAGGCATATACAGTTTAATTGATGTTATTTGATATGGCATAGATGGTATGTCAACAGGTTCATATGTAATGCTATTATGAACGTATATGGCTGTGCCTAATTTTCCACCGTCAGTTGGTGAATAACAGGCAATTTTATAGTGTTGGATATTTGTAGGGTTACTACCTATACGAGAACTTACTAAGAAAGTCTTGATTTTAATATCGCTGGCTACGGCTAAAAGTGGGGGGGAAATTCAGGCTGTCTTGAGATCAATTTCGTTTGTGGGGAAGGATTTGTATCTCTCGTATCTTCCGGAATTTGTGGCAAAGTCAGTCAGAAACTAACCCTCTTCTGAGAGAGTTTAAGGTTTTGTCTCTTGAGGATTTCGTCGGAGGTGACGTTGCCAAAATGCGTCTTTGTCCAGTGCGATCGCTTAAACACTACCTGTTGCGCACTGTCAAGTTATTGCCGTGAACCGCGGTCTTTATTCGTTTCTCCTAGGAATCCTTCCAGATCGCTATCAAAAATTGCAATCAGTTTTTTCTTAAGGGAAATAATCTCCCAATCTCTTCCCAGAGACAGTTTCGGGAAACGATGTTCTGCGCCATAGAGTGCATAGTATCAGGAGTGTAGCGACGTCATCGGCATTCCTGAGGAATTTCTTGGTAAGCAGGATTTTGGAAGCGGCATCTTGGAAATCAGTGTCAGTATTTATTTCCCTCTACTTGAGAGATGTTCAATTCGTGTCGGGGGGGGGGTGTGCGCGCGCGCGCGCTAGGGCCGTTCGTAGCGGCTAATTCAGTGTTAAGTTAGTTGGCAATTAGCACCGGATCGGTAGGGGAAGTAGTAGTTTTATTTTCTCGTTTTTTGTAGAGTAGTCTGCCTACTTTTCTGGTTTATGTCTGGGTTTGGTGTACTATCCCTGGTAAGTATGTTCTTTTGCAGCGGCTCAGCTCCCTTATTGCGACTTCTAGATTCATCTCTCGCCTTCAGCGGACGTCAGGAAAGATCTGCCCTTGGAACTTATTCTCCATAAATGGGAGGCTGACAGCCACATGGGAGATGTTTACGTAGTTCCACTTCATACGTGAGAGATATATGATACCATATGGGAGGTTTGTGGTAAGATCTGCCCTTGGGACTTATCCTCTATAGTCCATGGGAGGCTATACAGTCACATGTGAGGTGTATAGTTCCCCTCCACACATGAGAAGTTCATGATACTCCATGGGATGTTAGACGTGACCGAGACGAGACTTACTGATCAGACTGACATTGAGGTACTCGTTCCTTCCGTTTCTCACCTCATCATTTATGGAGGGTGAGTTAACGGTATTAATCCAAGGCCCACCTCCATTTAAATGTTGTAAATTGGGCTAATTCAGGTGTTCAGGCGGTGTATTGCAATATGGAGTTTTCATATTAAAACTAATGTTGTAATACCTACCTGAACACCTGAAAGACACGCCCCTTCTCCCCTCGTCAAATGATTTATGATTTAGCGATTGACGGGAGTAGTCACTGTTAGCTGGTGGCGGCCCTGCGGACAGGTGACTCGGTAACAATGTTTACCTGCATCATTGGTAGTGCTGGCAGTTAAAAATTTTACCAGTGTGTTGGTAATTTTTGTGGGGTGTTTTCTGCCTGGTCAGGTGACCAGGGATAATTCAGGTGTTAAGGTAGGTATTACAATATTAGTGTTAATATGAAAACTCCATTTTGGCACACTTTTTAGGCTAAATATTCTTCCTAACCGACACATTTTGTAGGCCAACATTGTTATTAATAGGGCTTAGTTTTTCCAGATCTCTGAGTCCTAAGTAAACTTTCTCGGGCTGGTTCTTAAGGATTAATCCTAAGAATGAAAAGAACGAAAAAAAATAAAAATAAAAAATAAAAATAAAAATTAAATAAAAATATTTACACTATTTACGAAACCTGTCTTACTTAAAAAATTTATGGTGTTGTTAATTGAAAAATCTTTGCTTTCAGCAAGAATACTTTTCATTTTTGAATTCCGATCTTTGTTGGGTCCAATTTGGACATTCAACAAGTATATGCTGCACTGTCATGGGTGTTTGACATCTATTACACTTTATTGGGTCAACTTGTGGTGTTGACATAAAGTGACCATGCGAGAATTTTGTGTCCTATATGGAGCCTTGCTAGGATCACCTCTTTTGATCTTACTCCTGTGAGGATGTCCTCCATGCCTTTGTATAAGAAGGCGTCCTGGTTTGTTATGACTCTCCATCCTCATTGGAGTGTCTTGGATTTTGATGATAATTTCTAAGTCAGTATCTTCTTTGGGTATGAAGGCGGAGATGTTTCAAACTCATGATGATAATTTCTAAGTTCATTCAGTATCTTCTTTCTGATGTGAGGTTCTAATGTCGAAACAGTGTACGAAAATATCTGTATTCTGCCAAGTCTACATTGTGAAGATCAGATAAAAATGTACAGGTCTGCCAATGATGCTGGCTAATTCAAGTCTGACATACAATCTGGTTTCCAACCATAAAGTGAGCAGACAGTAACTCGAACATACGAACACACACACAGATGACATAGATTACAAGTCATGTAGGCTGTCTGGGTTATAGGTCACTGTGGATGTGTGGTTGTCTCAAGCAGGAAGCTTTGACAACCGTTTACAAAACAATAGATTTGATGACCACAGATGATGGCAAACCAGACACTGACTGATACAACATGTCAGCTTAGCCTACTTTATCTTATCTGGTCTGATCACATTCCTGCAAGCAAACTAGTTGACCATATTTTTATATTATGTAACACTTACACATACATACACTTCAGTTTTTAAATTTTAGTTTATTTGTGATTGGCACTAAGGCCCATTCTCTTTTCCAATCTTGGTATATCAATGGTTTGACAGATGTTATCCAGTCTGACACTGGGGCATGTGTAATTGTTGGAGGGATAGTGCAGGCTAATTTGGCAGCTGTGTCTGCATTTTCATTTCCTTCCATTCCAACGTATGCTGAAATCCAACACGCTTCCATGATAATCTTGATTGGAGGAGTTGATGAATTTTTATTTGTATTTCTTAAACTATTTGATTTACTGGTTTATACTGACTTAAGGCATCTACAGCACTATGTGAGTCACTGAAAATAATAGACACTTGCAGTTTTCTCAGATATTATATCAAGAGCCATTTGTATGGCCGTGACTTCGGCAGTAAATATTGATGATATTAAAGGTAGGCTTCTTTTGATTAACATATTTTTTAAATATGCAGATGCTCCTACTCTATTATTTTTGGAGCCATCTGTACATACCATGAATTTGTCTCCTTTTCTTCTATGTGCTCCAAAGCATGTTGGCGGTACGTTTCTATACTAGTCATTTGTCTTTTAAGAAGGTAAGACAGGGAGGTACATATTTTTATTCGTTTTAACATCCATGGTGGTGACAATTCTATAGGTGGGTGAAAAATTTGATTTATGTTATGTAAGTTCATTAGGTATTTAGCTCTTTTTGGGAAAGAGCTAGTACCATAACTTCTGTTACTGGATTACAGTTTTGAAAGCAGTCAGCTGCAGGAGACGATCCCGCTTGCAGCTAAAGACCTCTTCGTATTGTTATCAAATTACAGTGATGTTTCAAGGGAAACACACCTGCCTCTACCAGAAGCGAGCTTGTTGGAGACGATCGGAATGCTCCTCTGCACAATCGCACGCCTTCATGGTGCAATGCATCAAGAGTTTATAATGCAGTACCTGAGGCAGATGAATATATTGGACAGCAGTAATCTATTATGGATAAGACTGTTGCATTATATATCATTAATAAAATGTCTCGCTTTGCTCCCCAATTAGTGTGATAACTTTTTCAATATGGCAAGGGCTTTGATGCCCTTGGCTTCAATGTACTTGATGTGCTTTTCCAATTTAAATGTTGGTCAAATATCACTGCTAGATATTTGATTTTTGTACAAAATTGTATTTCAGTGCTATAAAGTTGAAGTTTGATTGTTTGGTTCTTCAGCCATCTTTTGTCTATGTAGAAGATGATTGCTTTTGTTTTATCAGTTGAAAATTTAAATCCAACTGAATTTGTCCAACTACATTTATTTGAAATGGCAGTATTGAGAACGCTCCGAGCATGTCTCAAATTGCTACTTGTATAGTAAATAAAGTCATCAACATATAACCTGTTTTTACACCACTTGGTAAATTTATAGTAATGTCATTAATTGCTAAAGCAAACAATGTACAGCTCAACACACTACCTTGAGGGATTCATTCTTCCAGTTTATAGGTTACTGAGTAGGAATTTTCTACTCTTACTTGAAAAGTTCTGTTTGTTAAAAAGTTCTTAATAAACATTGGTAAGAGGCCTCTTAGTCCCTTGGAGTGGAGTTTTTGCATGATGTTATGCTTTCATGTTGTGTCGTATGCTTTTTCTATATAAAAAAAATATAGCTATTGTTAATTTTTTTTGTTCAAAGCCTTTTTTTATATGATCTTCCAAATGTGTTAAGGGATCTAGGGTTGATCTGCCAGCTATTGAACCTGATTTTGTTGGTGTTAAAATGGATTCTTTGGTTATTACATCCCCCTTGACGTGGTGAGGGGCTCTCGAACCTCAGGAATCTCTTCCCAGGTTTGAACCCAAGAGTCCCATATGACATTACATATTTTCGAGTTAACTTCTGTGGACTTTTCCATTTTTGCCAAAATTTTTGAAAGCAAATAAATGAGAAAACATATCATGGCTTAACGTGGAGTTGAATCCGAAGCTCAATAGTGAGAACTGTGGTAGATCCATCATCTACCCGACAATGTTCGGACCTGTTTTTCAGGCGGAACTATTCTGTGGAGCTGGACCACGGATTCCAGGGGGGGCCTGGTTCTAGGAATAGAACTCTTGGCATTCTATCCAGTTTGCCCATAATGTGATTAGGATGGGGATAATTGTATTATCGTAACAATCTTAGTCCTAGGAAGCGGGTTCTGCTTACACTTGGGCCATACTAATCATGTTATGCCATCCCCTTTTGGGGTAGGGTAAGGATGCGGACATTTGGGAGTCCTTTCTCACTTGTGCCTTTGGCAGAAGATTTAACTTCGCGAAGGGCCAATGATATTTTTTCAAGATTTTTTTTTCTTTTCTTTTTTTATATATCTCAAAATTTATGAATATTGAAATAAATGATTTGAGTACCCTTGGGCCTCATAATGGAAAAACTCCGGCACAGTTGATGACTATTGGCATGTCACTCGCGAATTTCCTTGGTACTGCCACAAGTAGTGAAAGTACTATAAATGATACAAAGGAACACCCTGTTCCAAGTAAAGCAGCAAAGCCAGAAAACCAAATAGTGCGCATAAATATAAAAGAAACAAACAAAAATATCTTAACAATTGAACCATTTACGATGAACAATAATTCTGAATTAGAGACAAATAATCCTCCCAACAATGCAGAAAAATATAAAAATCATAATAGACAAGCAACATACATAAAACAAGGACCAAAAAGTAACAAAAATTACCGACTTAATCCCACATTGGTACATTTTGATGACCTCTTTGGACCAGATAACTGGTCAAGATTTCTAGTCCTCAAAGTTGACAACAAAATCTCAGCAGAAAACAAATTACTTAACAAATATCCAACACAAGACATGGAATGCAGACACATCAATGACAATGAATGGCTTATCCAAGTAACCAATAAAAAGCAGTACACTGCCTTTTTAAGTAGAACAGAAATAAA
>NC_087214.1:9711230-9758398 GCF_015104395.2 Macrobrachium nipponense | reverse complement strand
TAGAACAGAAATAAATAATATAAAAGTAACAATTACAAGCCACGAAACATTGAATTATGTACAGGGTACAGTTATCCTACCCAATAGCGAGCAGGAGCTCCCTTCAAAACAACTACTGCTAGACTCCTTAAAATTGAGATATAACAACATCCACAATTTAGAAATATACTCGATTTCAAGTAGGAAAGACAAAAATAAAAATAGCAACATTGCAAAAATAAAATTTACAGGCCAAGACTTACTACTTAAAATAAAAATTCTTGGACAAAATAGAGAAGTTCGTCCTTTCGTTCCAAAACCACTACAATGTACACAGTGCTCAAGGTATGGACACACCACGGTCCAGATACAACAGGTCAGCCAGCGCGCAGCTTTGGGTATGAATCACCAATACTGTGACGTCATGCGCCCTGGTCTCTCACACGTGGTTAACCAAAACAATGCTTTAGTTTGCTACCCATAGAGGTAAGGTAAACAACAGGACTTGCTGTGTACCTGTGTACCTATATATCTTTTTATTCATTCATTCATTCAATCAGTGATAATGCCAAGTAACTGCGCGCTATTTGGCTGTTTTAACACGTGAAAAAACGAAAAACTCCAATATAAAATATCGTTTTCCAAAGGCAAAGCCATACATAGACCAGTGGGTAAATGCCTGTTGTCGTGCAGGCAGAATTAACGTTGTGTATGCTACTGTTTGCTCGATTCATTTCAAACCCGAGGATTACAAAGATGATATGAAGTCCCGGTTACTAGGTATTGAAAGTCCTAAAAATCATCGGCGGCTAAAAGAAGATGCTGTACCAAGTCTTTTCATACCAAATGGTAAGTACATTAAGCAACTGTTTTGCAGTGCTGTTGTTTGTATAAAAGTGAATACAATCAAGCTTAGAGTCCAAATGAATTAATAGTCTATATAATTATGTAGAAGCACCAGTGTTTATATTTGTGATATTGTTTCAGGTGCATTGCATTCAGAACATGTTAATTCAAGACGTGAAAGAGCTGAAAACAGGTATCATCAACAAATCGTCAAGGAGCTATTAAGTGTTTTGGATACTGACTGCAACATCAGCAATGTTGGCTTTTCGTCAATAAGTGATACTCAGATATCGACAGCTGATGACATAAATTTGCAAGAAAATGAAGTTATGCCACGGACAAGTGTCCCAAAGGAGTTTGAAAATTTAAAGGTGAAAATGATGAAGCTTGAAGAAGAAAATTATTGCTTGAAGGAACAAAATGCATATCTAAATGAAAATATGTCTGTATTGATTGAACGTGAAGTTAGTATTAGAGTTGAAAATATATTAGGTTCTGTTTTCAGTAAAACTCAGATAAAGTCAATCATTAACAAGAAAAACAGTTTGTGAGTGGAGTAGTGATGACATTGCAAACGCTTTTACTCTTAGAAGCTTAAGTCCCAAGTGCTATAGATATCTAAGACTCAAAAAAGGTTATCCATTGCCTTGCGAGAGCACTCTCAAGGAAAGAGTGAAAGAGTTTTACTGTGAACCGGGGATTTTGGTATCAGTATTAACGCTATTGAAAGCAAAAGCAGAAATGTTTACCTCTACTGAAAAGATTGGCGTTTTCTCATTTGATGAAATGAGCATTAAGAAAGAGTGGAGCTATGACAAAGGAGCAGATGTCCTATACAGACCGCATGAAAATGTACAGGTGGCAATGTTGCGAGGTCTTATAGGTAAATGGAGACAGCCAATCTATTTTCAGTTCGATCAATGTGATATGCATAAAGTATTGTTAGAAATAATATCGAAAGTAGAGGATGTTGGTTATCCTGTGGTAGTAGTGGTGCATGACATGGGATCTACAAATCTTCGTATGTGGAAACAATTCAATATTGACCCCCTTGAAAATAGGATATCTTTCAAAACCCCTAAACAGAAAGAGAAGTTTTTGTGTTCTCAGATGTTCCCCATTTAATCAAATTAGTAAGAAATAATTTTATTGACTCGTTTTTTCCTTAATAATGGAGTGTGTATTTCAGATGCTAGTATACGAGAAATGCTGAGTAAAACCAAACCGACTATGGGCTTGCAATTAAGATCAATGAAATGCATTTAAATGTTATCGGTCAACAAAGACAGCACGTTAAATCAGCAGTGTAACTGCTATCTAGATCATGTGCCAATTCAGTAAAATATTTAGGAGAAAAGGGACTGTTGAAATGTCAAAACTGGAGTGAACCGTCCGATTTTATTCTTTTAATGAATGACTGGTTTGATATCACGAATTCTTCTTGCATGTATGGAGAGTTTGGTAAAAGCAATGCTTTTGGTATTGATGTAGAAAAACAAACAGGTACACTGCTCCAGGTCATCAAGGTAATGAGTACTATGAGAGTTAAAAGTCCTAGTACAAAAAGTCTTTTCAAGTTCCAGAAAGGAATAATTTTATCATGTGAATCCACCATTGCTTTGTTTAATATGTTAAAAGCCTCTCATAGTATTGACTACCTGCTGACACAAAAATTAAATCAAGATTGCCTTCAACATTTCTTTGGGTTCATAAGGCAAATGGATGGTCACCATGATCATCCAAATGCAGTGAATTTTAAATTCAGGCTAAAAAAATTGTTGTTAGGGAAGGAAATGAAGGCAATAAATGAAAAGTGTAATATCACCTCAGTTGAAAAATCCATTGAATTTGCCAATGAAAATGAGTATGTAACAAAAGAAAGGGAGTTAGCTTTAGAAATATGTCTTACAACACAGATGTTTAGAAATTTAGGGTTTGATCTAGAAAAAGATGTTTTTGATGAGGAAGAAGACCTTTTGAGAGCAAACATAGAAATAAAAAAAGATATCGAGGGAGTAATTGAGGAGGAGGCTCTTAAATACATTGGGGGATATATTGTCAAAACATTTTGTGTGAAATAACCTGAGTTAGGAACTAAGAATAAAGAGCTACCAAAGAGTGATACTTGGATAGAATGTGTAAGTAGGGGAGAGTTGCATGTACCTTCTAGTCATTTTTTTTCACAGTTAGTAATAATGCGGGAGATCTTTAATGCTGTGCATGGGAAAGCATTCATAGAGGGCAAACATTGTTTTAAAAAGCTTTGCTTTGAATTGAAAAAGTCTAATATTGAAGTTCCTGACGATGTTATAGCTTTTTATGTAAAGATATCCGTATATTTTCAAATGAGATATCTTAATAATTTGATAAAGTATAGGAAACGTCAAGGACAACCATGCAGGGAAGCACTAAGAAAAAAAAAAAAAAAAAAAGTTGTAACTTGATAAAATATCTTAAAAATACAAATGTTTTATTTACATTCTTTTGATACTTGAAAGATCACATTATCAAAAAAATTCTTCTAAAAAGATTCTTGACGGTGTGTTTGACCTACGTTCTTAATGGTTCTCACCACCGCGCTCCCTCAGATTACGTAGTTGCACAGAAGAGGCTTAAAATTGGGACGCTGTCTGGCTGACCTGTTGTATCTGGCCCGTGGGACACACATACAAAAAATGCAGTAATAAGGCAATATGTGCAATCTGCACATCAGATAACCATACCACTAATTGGAACTGTAATCAACCAAAATGTATTAATTGTGGACTAGCCCATCCCGCAAAATCTAAAGAATGCTCGTTTTACCAATATAACACAGAACTTCAGTTGTTAATAAATAGGAAGAATTTCAGTTATGGAAGCCAGACTTAAACTAAAAGTAAGAGGAATTAATAATCCATCCAAAACACCCACCTTTTCAAAGTGAGTAAAAATCAAGACATCAAGCAGCACAATAACAAACAAGATAATATAAACATAGAAACTAAATTTCATACCAATAATACTGAAACCCAAAATAAAAGTGATATTACAACAACCAATACCACCACTAACATAGATGATTCAGTTATCCATGGAAAAAAACTTCCAATGGAAGAGGAGTTAAATAATGATAATAATCAAACTGGCAAAAAGAAAAGAATTCTGGAAAGAACAAAAAGAAAAGAATTCTGGAAAGAACCCCACCTAAGGGAAAAAAAGTAAATATTGAAAATTACAATCAATCCAAAGAAACTCCAACCTCACCAGGAGAACATTTTAAAAAAGATATTAAACTAACCTCATCACAAGTGGAAATAACAATTACCCTCAATCTCAATCAAACAGCCAACATCTGGACAGTAAACAATCAATTAATCACTCTTTACAATTCCCATCAAATAATACTAATGAAAATCATACCATTAAACCAAACCAAAATATAACTATTACCCCCCAACCATCCACAAGACCCAAATATTCCATTAACAACAACAACAAAAATAACCCTTCAAACCAACAGTCCTTATCACTACACAAAAGGTCCAATAGAATTACAAAACCAGAAATTTCTAAATCTAGACCAAATACTTCTGAACCAATAATTAACATTACCAAACATGCTTCGTCTTATGGTTGTAATGAATGCTTTGTAAGTACATATAACCAAGTAACTACCAAGACAGAGAACACAGTATGAAATTGTATAGACAATTTTACTAAATTAAGGAGGTGCCCTTTAACACACCATGAAAACGAATTATGTTCTGAATCCTTAAAATACAAAAAGGACATTATAAAATAAAAAATAGACTTATTAATATTCAATTATGAAAAACAAACAACTGCAGAATCTAATAACCAACATACAAATGCAACAATTAAAAAACCACAAATAAATTCAAATGCATATAAACTACGAGGCAAAGTAAAATCAGCAATCAATTTACAGAATTTAACACCAATTCCTCCCAATAATGGAATATAAAATCATTCAATGGAATATAAATGGTCTCTTAACCCAACTACGTCTGGGTGAATTACAAAAAATCATGCGTGACCACAACCCATGTGCATATGTCTACAACATAGGAAATAACCCTACAAATATCCAACACTATAAAATTGCCTGTTATTCACCGACAGTGGAAAATTAGGCACAGCCATATACGTTCATAATAGCATTACATATGAACCTTTCGACATACCATCTATGCCATACCAAATAACATCTATTAAACCGTATATGCCTGACAAAAGTAAAATCACTATTTGTAATTTATATAACCAACCAAATTTCAATGCAAATTTGAGTGATTTTTCTGAACTTATTAGCAAAAGTATACAGGAACCCCTACTTATAGTAGATTTTAATGCACATAATCCATTATGGGATGCTAATAACCACACTGACACACCCGGAATCAACATAGAGAATACTATAATGAAACACAATCTGTGTTGTCTCAATGAAAGTGAAGTTCCAACATATTCTTCAAATACACACCTAACCTTTTCTTCAATTGACATTTCATTATGTTCAAATGATGTAGCCAAGAAATTTGTGATGAGGTTAGTTGGAGTTTCTTTGGATTGATTGTAATTTTCAATATTCACTTTTTTTCCCTTAGGTGGGGTTCGTTCTAGTATTCTTTTCTTTTTGTCAGTTCGATTATTATTATTATTATTTGATTCCTCTTCCTATTGGAAATTATTTTCCATGGATATCTGAATCTTCAATGTTGTTAGTGGTACTGGTGGATATATCAACATGTTTGTTTTGGGGTTCAGCATTATTGATATGAGAATTAGTTTGTACCTTTATATTATCTTGTTTGTTATTAATGTGATCGATATTTAGATTTTTCGTTACATTTGCGAAAGAGTGGCTTTTAGATGGATTACCGACTCCTCTTACTTTTGGCTCGAGTCTAGCATCTTTGACGGACATTCCTGTTCTATTCATCAAACATTCCTTAGATTTTGCGTGACAGGATTGTCCACAGTTAATACATTTTGGAGATTTACATTTCCTATTTGTAGTATGGGTGGGTGTCTGATGCACACACTGTGATACTGCTTTATTATGGTATTTTTTGTATGTGCGCCCATATTTTGAACATTGAGTGCACTGAAGTGGTTTTGGTATAAATGGACGCACTTCTCTATTTTAAAAGTCCAAGATATTTTATTCTGAGTGGGATATCTTGGCCTGTAAATTTTATTTTTGCAATATTATTTTGTTTATTTTTATCTTTCCTACTTGGAATTGAATAGATTTCTAAATCATGTATATTATCATTTCCTAGCTTAAGGGAGTCAAGAATCAATTGTTTTGAGGGTAGTCCTTCTTCAATATTGGGTACACTAACTGTGCCCTGTATATAATTTAATGTTTCATGACATATTATTGTTATTTTTGTGCCATTTATTTCTTTTATATTTAAAAAGGTGGTGGATTGTTTTTTCGTGGTTACCTGAAGTAACCATTCCTTTTCTTTAACATATCAGCATTCCATTTCTTGTGTTGGACATATATTCAATCATTTGTTTTCTAGTATTGCTGTTGATATTTTATTTTCAGCTTTAAGGACTAGAAATCTTGACCAATTATCTTGTCCAAAAAGATGATCAAAATGCACCAGTGTCAGATTAAGACTGTGATTTCTATTTCTCTTTGGACCTTGCCTTATGTGGGTTATCTGTGTATCAGATTTGTTTCCTTTCTCTGGTACGTCTGGTTCCATTGTTTTAATGTTTGTATCTTCAGACTGATTTTTACTTTTCTGTATAATTTCTATGGGCCCTGCTGGGAGTTTAAGATCATATAATTTATTTGGAACTGGATGTTCCTTTGCTGCATTATTATTTTGAACTGACTGAGGGAGATTCAGGGGTAAATTTCCAGTGGTCATCAACTGTGCCGAATTTTGTCCATCAAGGGGCCCAGGGGTACTAACAACTTTATTCGCATTTATCATAAAAAATAGACAAAAAAAAACTGAGAAAAAAATATATTAATAAATTTTGAAAAGATATCATTGGCTTTTTGTGAAGTTAAATCTTCCGCCAATGGCACAAGTGAGAAATGACTCCCAAATGTCCGCATCCCTACCCTACCCCAAAAGGGGGTGGCATACATGATTAGTATGGCCCAAGTGTAAGCTCCACAGAATAGTTCCGCCTGGAAAACCAGGTCCGAACATTGTTGGGTAGATGATGGATCTGCCACATTTAGCTTTGGATTTAACTCCAGTCAAAGTTATGATATGTTTTCTTATTTATTAGATAGTGAAAATTTTGACAAAAGTGGAAAAATCCACACATTTTATTCCAAAAATATATAATGTCATATGGGACTCTCGGGTTCGAACCTAGGAAGAAATTCCTGAGGTTCGAGAGCCTCCTCAACACGTCAAGGTGGTCCCATAATGAGGGGGAAGTATTTATGATATAACATGTTATAGTGCAACCACAAAAACTGTTCCGATTTACTTTCTTAGCAGAGACAGAACTCCCTTGTTAAGCATTTTGGTAACAACCCAAAATTTCACTGGTTCCTGGAATGACTTATAATTTACATGGGTACCTGTTAACATGGGTTCATTCCTCAGGCAAATAAGTCTATAATCAAAATCCCTAACTATCAAATATCCATTTTCATTTAATCAATTCTATTTACTCTCTCCTCATTTTAGTGTTTAACTTCAACTTAACTTTGCTTTCATTTACGTCTTTCATGGACAGTTAATTCTTTCATGGGAACTTCCATGGAAGGAAATGTGTGTGATTTGCTTCATAACTGCTGGTAATTAAATGGCTACTATCCTAATAACCAAGAAATCTACTATGAAATTAATTTCCCTTCCAAAACAAGTCTCAAAAATACTTAAGTCTTCTAGTGGAAAATACTAACTAGTTCTCAAGAAGTTTTGAATCGTTCCAAGGAATTCTACCAATCAATGTAGCACTGCAACATTGAATATAACTTTCTCATGACTGAGATTGCTGTCTAATTCAAATATAACAAATACTGAAGTTCCCTAACAGAACACACTTTGAATTTACTTTTACATAGAACTAAGGTACCACTGTCAACGATACCTAACTCCTTTTAAAGCTACAATTTAAATTTGGGTTCAGTTAAGAGATTCAGTTACCTACATTATCACTGTCAGAAAAAACCTATCATTGAAGTAATGCATTCACTTTTAACAACTACAATTCATTAACCTACAATGTCACTTTCACTTGACCATCCATAACAACCAAAAACAAATTATAACATCAATAAAGCTTATTCTTCATAATTCATGAACTACTGAATTATAGCTACTATGAGCTTCATTATCCTATTTACAACAATCAAATGTAACACTATTATTTGAGTTTAATTAATACATATTTGATCTAAAATGCTTTCCACAGGAATACAAAAATATTCTTAAAGTAACACTTAAAACTTGGAACCTTTACATGCTAACAGTGTCTTGAATTATGTAGATATACCATGATAATAAATGCTCTTAATAAAATACTCTTTGATAACTAAAGTATTAACATTCAACCAACTCAAGTTTAATGTTAGGTAAGAGGTATTATTTTCATGGTATACTTTGTACAGATTTATTAGAGTATCATTTAATTGCTTGAAAAAAATGCAAATTCTCAATCTGTTAACAAATTCCAGATAAAAATTAATACGCATTTCCGACCCTGAATTGTAAACATGTCAATACTTTCATATGTGATATGCCTCTTATACTAAGCTTTTATGTGCAAGTACCAGCGTTTATGGAATATCATAATGTTACAGGACATAATCTACAACAACTTTCATTCTAAAATGACTTGGAAATCTTAATAGCCGAAACAAATTAGGAATTAAGGCTAATATAATAGTAGTTCCAACTTCAAGACCTTACCATGATGGAAACCAGTGTATGTACATCTTTTTCAATCATGACAAAGATTTCACTCATCCTACTCCTAGTTAACAGCTAATACAGGTACACAATCCTTTATCCAAAATTGTAAAAAACGAAAAAGCTCTAAAAAAACAAAACATTTAGTGGAGAGTAGAGCATCAGTTCATAAGGTTAATGGTTTGGAGTGCTAACGACTGACCCGAGTCATTTGAGTGTGCCCCCCCCCCCCCCCCAATCAAAGGACTTTTCTTATAAAATCCCAAGAATCGACCTTGAAATATCCAAAGATCATAAAATAATTTTAAATCTACCCAGCTTCTCTCTCTCTCTGAAAAAGAAACTGCTAATTTGAGTCTCTCTAACCAATGGGTATTAGCACATATGCAGTGTGTGTATGTTCATACTGTTTTAAAAATTGTGTACTACTATGAGATTCAGGGTCTCTGTAACACGGTTTTTTGGACTTTGCTTCTTGTCAAAGCATCGGATGTAGCTGAAAGTTGACATATGTATATTTTACAACCCCACACAAATTTTGTCAGCATTATCAATAACCTAAACCCGACAGTTTTAATTTTTATAGAGTAAAAATGATCTAGCCGACGCCATGGCCAATGATCACGAGCCAAGAGTCAAAAAACATTCATTACGTAAGCAAGGTAAACAAACACCTTTTGACTAAATGTTGCCCCGCCCATCCACCAGACAGAAACTCCATCGGCTCTGAAACCCAAAGACTTTATGAATGGCGGAACGATACATAGATGTGGGTGGGGTATCAGTGCTAGCGTAGTAATACTACTGTAGCAGTAGTGCCGCAACAGTATAGCAGTAATATACATGAATCAAACGTTTAGGCCAACTGCTGGGATCCTTGAGGATCATTTAGCACTTCTTACAACGACTCGAGAAATTAGTTTTTATAGCCAGAAGTTAAATTTTCTAATCCAACAATGCCCATGGTAGCCTTCAGTGTTATCCTGAATTATAACGAGGCGAAAGTGGGTGGAGCCTCATGAAGTCATCATTCTGACGATAATTATTGGTGAAGGTTTAAAGCCAATATATGGTACGGCTATTTTTTTTTCAGTAAATAGGTAGATAGCCAACAAATAAAAATTGCTTGACATTGGATATAGCAGTTATCAAATAAAGCTTGTCTACTATGTTTTTGAAAATTACGAACTATTCCGTACATCTTGTCAATCTGATTGTGACCTATAAAGTAGACTGTAATTTCTTAGGAAACCTATTTTGGGAGTTAGACGAATAATCGAAGTGTTTTTGTATTTATTAACATATTTTGTCGGTTTGTTCATTATGACAATTATCAGTGGAGAGGTTCCAGAGTTCATAAAGGTGTAATGCTTTGCTTGTATTTAAATTTGTATGTCATTGTTGCCAGAGGTTTAGCCTTCGTTAAGTATAGCCAATCATCCATCGAGAAAGAGGGTAGAAATGCTGTCATAAGTTACGTAACGAGTGCGTTCGAAACCTTTTCTCTGAGATAAGTTGGCCCGTCTTCAAAAAAAGGCACTTTTACATTATAAGTACTAAATTTATTCAACCTACGTAATGCAAAATACAGTCAAAATTTATGTGTAGATATAATATGTATTCTGAATAAGCGTTATATTTATGAAATGCATAGATAAAAAGTTATGCGAAAAAAAACCAACAAAGAGGCCTGAATTACATAGTAGTACGGTAGAACATCATTGGGGAGGGGAAAGAGAGAGAGAGAGAGAAGAGAGGAGAGAGAGAGAAGAGCGAGGAGAGAACAGTAAACAGGTCGAAGAACATTGGGGAGAAGAGAGGAGACCGAGAGAGGAGAGAGAGATAGAGAGAGAAGAGAAGAGAGAGAGAGAGAGAGAGAGAGAACAGGTAGAAAATCGAGAGAGTAGACAGAGAAGAGAGAGAGAGAGAGAGAGAGAGAGAGAGAGAGAGAGAGAGAGAGAAAAGTCACGTGGACTACAAAGGGTGTGACCAGCAGGTAAACAGAAACGATTAACATTCCTCTAGAGATTAAAGAGATGAATATTCTGTTTTCAAGGTGTGTCAATGCTGCATCAGTAAATATCTTCTGAAGAAAAAAGAATTTCTTTTGTTGAAGAATCTCTGAACCAACAATTCTGCAAGCCAATTAATGACAAGGAATTCATTCTAGTCTTCATGTAATCAGTAAAATACATGCACTATTAAAAACTACATACTGCATTCATAACACAAACTTTATTGTTGACAGCTTCACACGAGCAAAACATTCTTTCTCAGACACAATACAACTAAAACCTGATTGGCTGGTTGGTTGCCATGGAGAGCTGTTAGCCAATGATAGCCCTCTGCTTCTATTCTACTTACAGACATATTTCCATACCATATTTTGTGCACTGCACTAAGTTTGAACATTGCTATGATCGTGATTATTCAACTGCTAATGGCAAAAATGAACTCAATAATTTGCTCTATATAATTATTTCTTCATGAAAAATTATATTGTTATGATACAATAAAGTTTGTTCATACTTACCTTGCAGATATATATAGCTGTATTTTCCGAAGTCCGACAGAATTTCAAAAACCTCCGGCACACGCAGTGGTCGGCCAGGTGGTTAGTATCCATTCCCGCCGCTGGGAGGCGGGTATCAGGAACCATTCCCATTTTCTGTTCATAATTTTTATTTCCACTGTCCCCTGAGGGGAGGTGGGTGGGTACTTGATTATATATATCTGCCAGGTAAGTATGAACAAACTTTATTGTATCATAACAATATTCATTTGTCCAGGAAACTTACCTGTCAGATATATATATAGCTGAATCCCACCGTTGGAGGTGGGAAGGGACAGAATAGAAGGATTTGGGAAACAAATGCAGTGCATGATTTACATCTTGGTTCCACCTGTTAGCATAGCTGGCTTCGTGGTTACTGCCACGTAAGTCTGCTTGTGCTACTAGAGTTGCCAGCGAGGTAGAGACCTATATAGCTGGTGCACTCCAGATGATCTGTCAACAGGGGCGAGACCACGACGTGACTAGACCATATTAACCATACCATGAGGGCTAAGAAGCAAAATAAATATATATATATATATATATATAATCATATAATATATATATAATTATATTACTATATATATATATATATATATATAGATATATATATATATATATATATATATATATATATATATATATATATATATATAATCACCACCTGACCAACCTAGCCAAAGTTAAGGTAAGGTGTTTTAACTAAGGCTTAAGAGTTAAGAAGTCGCCCTTGGCGGCGACTCAACAACTAAATTAAGAGCTCTTCCTAACCATTTTCTACAGGATAGGATGAGTGGTACACTTCTTGCCCCCAAGATTGTGTCTGCAGACACATATGGCTCTAGCGAGCAGCAGATCTCATATACCACCTTCACATCCCGCAGGGAGTGTGAAGTGAACACAGAGTTGCTTCTCTAAAACATGGTACTCAGGATGTTGCCGAGTGCCATGCTCTGAAATGCTTCCGAGGCCGCGCCCTCACCTCGTGAGCATTCAGATCAAAAGATTTTAAATCTTTGTGCAAACACAATGAAGGAGCCTTTTTGAAAGAACTCCTTAACACTAAAGCCAGGGTGTTCTTCGATATGGGCAAGTCCGGGTCTTTTTTTTCGGAAACACTGCAGATTGCCCGAAATGACTTCGACTTTCTTGAGTTTTATGTAGATAAAACTTGAGAGACCCGACAGGGCACAGGACTCTCTCTGGCTCCTGCCCACTAACTTGTGCCATCCTTGATTCCAAGCTCCTGGCCCAAGGACAAGACGGGTTTCCATTCTTAGGCCACAACGGAAGGCTTAGAGAGCACACCGCCTTGTGTTCTCTAAAGCCAAAACTTGTGACGATGGCTTAAAATCTCACTAACCCTCTTTGTCGTATCTAGGGTGGTTAGAAGAAGGCCTTCCTGATCACATGCAAGAAGTTAACAGGTAGGAGAGGTTCGAATGCTTTGACATCAAGAACTTCAGACTACGTCTAAGTTCCATATTGAAAGCTTCGATCTGGACATGCACAGTCAGTCCGTCTGTACTAAAGTCAGGTGACCGACCAGTTGACCAGTCAGACGAATCAAGGACAGCAAGGCTGTACCCTGAAGACCATAAGGCACTATTCTTCGCTGAAGGATGAGTGTCTGGACTGCCTGGGCGATTCAATCTAAGCAAACCTTGGGGGGTGTATCAACGCAACCCAACGTCGTCAGCGAATCAACTCCTGAGCAACTCCTGACTAGAGCTTCTGGTGCCAAGAGAAAGGAGCGAGGAGCAAAAAGGCGATTCAGTCCCGAAGGACGAATGCCTGACAGTCCAACCTGATCTCATGTTATACGATCATCGGGGGTGTATAAACGCAACCGACTTCGTCAACAAGAAACTCAGGGCTACTATATGTCGCCTGATTTCGCACGAGTGTCTGACTCCGAGAAAACAGGTGAGACAAAAAGTAGATGGTGAGCGAGTTTCGAGATTCCACAGAAACTCAAAGATCGTGAAAGGGCTTTGTTGTTTGACAGAAGCAAATCTCTGAGCCCAAAGGCCGTCAACAACATATTTGCGTATTCTTTAATAGTTGTGACTGCCAGCTTATCCCATTCTTCAGATGGAAAGGGAAGACGGTAATCTTATTCCTGTCAACATCTAGATAGTCTGAACGTAGTCAGACTCAGAGCGGAGAGGTTATAGGTACCTTTCGAGTTAGAGTAGACTGACTCTCTCGGAAAAGGTCCTTGGAGAGTGAACTAGGAAGGACGTGACCTCTGTGAATCCAGTATCCTGAAGGCCAACATGGGGCGATCAGCGTCATTGTCGCTCCCTGTGACGTCATAAATCATCTTATTACATTTCCTAAGCGTTTGAAAAAGGGGAAAAAGAGACTAAACATCCATCCCCGTTCAATATCATAGGATGGCGTTTAATGGTACCGCTCCCGGATCGAGAATAAGGGAGCAGAGAAGAAGAAGCCTCTTCGTCCTCAACATAGCGAAGAGATGAGAGAAAGGACATCCCTAAAGTCTCCACAACTCTCAACATACTTCTAAAGAAAGATTCCACTCGGAAGTCAGTAGTTGCTGCCGTCGATCGAGACGATTCGTACGGACTTTTGCAATCCTGTAACGAACCTCTAGAGGATCGTTACATTCTACGCCTGTTGTTATAATAGGCTCTTTCTCGTAAACTCGAACAGGGACCGAGAGAAGATACTTCTTAAGATATGAGAGAGCTGTAGAATATCAGAGTTGATCTGGACCACTGGTTCCAAAAACTTGTTTCGAGGACTGGAGGGACGACCGAATTGCTTCTACTTCTTTCAGATTATGATCCAGGACATCTGAAACCCTATCCAGATGTCCGGCACCTTCTTTCTATCACCTCAGGTGATACTTGACGCACTGAGAAATGTTCAGAATCATTCCTAGATCTTGAATAAAATTTCAGTTTCCCGGTAGGAAAAAACTGTAGGGGTCTGAAATGCAGTCTATTCAGGGAAACAAACTTCTTCAGGAAGGAAATGGTCCCCAGCAAGCTCATCCATTCCCTCCCCAATTATGCTTACTTCCCTAATAAGGCTGCGCTTTGCCTAAGCAGGAGAGCATATAATAGTGCAATGTTGCGGTAGACTCGTAGTCCTATACCGTACGGTAACGAGCACCGAAAGGATTAAGAGATATCTCTGTTGAACATAGTAAGGCAAAACGAATGCAATGTTTATTCATTCATGTAAGAAATCCCCTCAATCTTAGGCTAAAGTCCGTGATTGTAGGGCAGAGATACAGTTAGTCAGTCAATCCCGCAAGAGAGAGAGACGTAACCTACCGCGCATGACAGCGAACGAGCTGGGACTGGCTCGGTTGGACTGGAGCGGACAGTGACAGCAGCAGCTTACATTCGTCGTCTCTTACCGTTATATGTGGGTTGCCAGCTACTCTATTCTACGAAGAAATAGGTCCGTTATTTTTGAGCAGAAAGAAGGCGCTAAATATAGAAGTGCGTTTGTGTCGTCATAACACTATCATACGACAGTAAAAGAAAAATCGGAAACTCCTGGTAGGCTGCAGGGAGTAACGATTAAATGCCCTTAAAATAAAAGACAATAGACCTCTCGGTTGTCATCCGAAGAGGTAACTACAGCAAGCGTATATGACTTGAACCAACCAGTAGTAAAATAACGCAAGGCAAAAATGAAATTGTTATGATACAATAAAAGTTTGTTCATACTTACCTGGCAGACATATCTATAGCTGAATTTGGCAACACAGCTACATACATATCTGACAGGCAAGTTTATTAAACAAATCTTAGAGAATCGAAGCGGATAGCTCAAGCTTAATCTAATGTTATTGGACATAAGCGTTCATTGACGTAGTCTACAAGTCTATTACTTGTACGAGTCTGCAACTGATGAATGAGGGCTCTTCCGAATCTTGTCAAAAAGAGCTTATCCGCTTACGCAATATAAAGTTATTGAGATGTTTGTCAATGAGAACTAACCCATTTACGGGACAAAGAGATATTTTGTCAATGAGGGGATACCCACTTACTTGACAAAACGATAGTATATTGTCAATGGGGGAAAGTCACTGAATTGACAAAACGTAATCCAGGAAGTCGAGCATATTATTTTTCCCATTCCCGTATCAATCGAGGAAGGCGCAAGAATCCTGATAAGAGACTGGGCTTTCGGCAGGTGGGACCCCGATGTTCAACTTTGGCAGCGTAGTCCCAAACTTAGGAACTAACAAAATCTATTATCTGAAAAGCCCTTTCAGATGGACTAAAAAGCTTGCAACTTAAATTTATTGGCAGTATGGCAAAGGAAGTCCTGTCTTGCGCTTTTTCCTGAAGAGCGTCCGTCTGATGAGTGCTTTTGCAAGAATCCTACCGAACGTAGTCGAGCGTCATGACGTGCAGGACGTCGAGCTTTTACATAACCCGTAACTGCCTTATCACAAAGTCTTGACTGCGGTAGAGCAAACGAGATCTTCCCTTGAGCTTTCCTTAACTCCATCCACCTTTGCGAAAAGCAATATTAATTGACAGAGACCTCTTGAATTCACGAAACCCGATGTCTTGCTGGGTTTCGAAGACGAAGTTGCCTGTCCACTTTAAGCTTCCTCCGAAGCATGCTTACTTCACATTCTTTGCAGGTGAGGTAGAAGGTATCACCGAAGGTAGAGGTAAAAATTCTTTAGGGCCCAAATCTGAAACAAGAGCTTGAATAGTTCAACAGAAACGTTCAGCCAGGCGACACACCTGGCAGTGAGCTGGTGCACGCTCGGCGTACACTGGCGCGCGCTCGGCGTCCACCTGGCGCCGCGCCGGCGGTTCCACTAGCGCACGCTCGCGGTCCACTGGCGCACTTGCTCGCGCATCGGACGTCCACTGTTCAGCGCGCGCTTGGCGTGCACCAGCGCGCGCCTGACGTCCATCCGAGCGTCCCGTCCAAGCCGAGCGTCCAAAGAAGCGTGCAGAAAAGCGTCACGCTCCTGACAGGCGTCAAAACAAGCGAGAGAAACTGCCTTCAGGGAAGAGCGAGATACATCTCGGAGAAAAATCCGACTGCACGAAGCAGTCTCAGGAGAAGGGTTGATCGTGTAAGAATACGAAGAGCGAGGGAACGCCCCCCTTCTTATTCACCACAGAACAAAGGTCTCGGACGTACCAGCGCTCAAAAGCGTCCTTGATACTACCGACTTCTTTTTCGTACTTTCTCGGTGGAAAGACGTACACATGTTCAGGCGACGTTCGCCTTATTACTTCTCACTGAAACGCATGACGAAAGAGAGAGCAATCCTTCAGGATTCGTGCACATGCACGCACTTTGGCAGCCTGGGAGTATCTTCAGGTCTGCCGAAGGCACGTTAGATCGGTGGGGGTTCCTCGTAACCCTCCTTCGGCTTTTGACATGCTCTCTCCCTGTTCCTGGAAGTCAAGCAGAGGTCCCGGCCTAGAGGCGAAATAAGGCCGATCTGACGCACCCTCCACTACACTGTCACTGCACTTAGCCACTTCACTTTTGCTCTCTAAAGCAAGCACTTTCGATTCTAAGTTACGAATCGAGAGAGTATCAGAGAAAGGGCAATACCCTCTCCAGACACTGTTTTAGGGCCCGAAGGCAACAATACATGGTGTATCATTTACAGAAGTAGCACTCTTCACAACAATGAAGGAGAGCAAGCACCTCTCGCAGACATATTCATAGCCCGTAGGCCATACTACAGGGTTAGGCAAAAAGAAGTCTACAGGTAGATTAGCAGGTTCACTACCCTGACTTTTGTTTACTGAATAATAGCGTACATACAAATCATACTTCTTTCTTACGGAATTAGACAAAGTCTCCACAAAGAAGCAAGACCCATACCCCTCGTGCATACTAAGGGCGGATATACCGAAGCTTTCGGTAGCCACATCCTATCTTTGCATAAGATATCTGAAACTAGCCTAACTAGATTCAGATATCTTATGCAAAAATGAATTAAATTCAAATCAATTTAAGATAGCGTATGCCTAGCCACAAATCCAAGTAAATAAATCAAAAGACAATCAGGATACTTAGCGGGAATGAAGTTTCCAAAATCCTAAGACAGAGGTACTGAAAACAGGTGTTTCCAGTACCGGCGACAGAAAAATTATGAATAGAAAACGGGAATGGTTCCTGATACCCGCCTCCCAGCGGCGGGAATGGGTACTAACCACCTGGCCGACCACTGCGTGTGCCGGAGGTTTTTGAAATTCTGTCAGACTTCGGAAAATACAGCAATATATATATCTGACAGGTAAGTTTCATGAACAAACAAGAATTTAACTAATTTTAACTTTAATAAAGTGGTGGGGAAAATCCCACACACACTGTCATAGTGATGCGACATCACTTGCGAATCCTGTTCCCCGACTGTCCTCATATGTACAACTGCAAACTGATGATGATGCAAGTGACAATAAAGATCAACCGTCTCCAAGAACAATCTGATGAAATTAAGTCTTACTTATTGCTAAATTCACAAGTTGAATTACAATTGTATTTTATGGATATTTTTGTTGAAAGTAAAATGCACCAGTGAACATATACTGATGATCTTGATCATCTCACATTCATTTAACAGTATATCAATAAAAAATAATAAACTATAATGAATAAATAACTATAATGAAAAACACACCAAAAAAAGAAAAAATGTTATTGTTAGTATACAATAAGGTTTTGTACATACTTACCTGGCAGATATATACTTAGCTATACGTCTCTGACGTCACGACAGAATTCAAAACTCGCGGCACACGCGACAGGTAGGTCAGGTGATCTACCTTACCCGCCGCTGGGTGGCGGCTGTAAGAACCAATCTCCCTTTCCAGCCGAATTTTTTCCTTCCACCATTCTCCCTGAGGGAGGTTGGGCGGGGACATCAATCGTATATATCTGCCAGGTAAGTATGTACAAAACCTTATTGTATACTAACAATAACATTTTTGTACATGAACTTTCCTGTCAGATATATACTTAGCTGATTGACACCCTTGGTGGAGGGAAAGAGACAGCAATATAGATATGGAAAAAAGGGGAAAACAACACTAGTTGTAGGATGTAAATACAACCTTGGTTCTTACCTGTTTAGGCAGAAGACTTCGTAGTTACTGTCTATGAGTCTGCATTGCCTTAAGAGCTTCAGCGAGGGCGTGACCTACAGCTGACAGACTCTTTGGGTCTATCAAAGGGATTTGGTTATCGCTTATTACTTGATAGAATCCGAGCAGGATCTGTCAACGGGGATTCGCCCACTTATATGACAGAACCTAACCACTATCATTGCAAGGAGCTCAAACATAAACCGATCACCTAACCAATCTAATCATTGTTAGACTACGAAATGAAAAACATGCCTACCCACATGTTCTTTCAAACAACCAAAAACTTACAACCTAACAAGGGGAAAAATATATACTACTAAGGATATGTCTCAGCTCCCTGCCCCAGCACCGAATCCGCCGATACGTACGGGCCTAACCCGAAGCACTTTTCATACGTAATTTTGACGTCTCTCAGATAGTGGTTTGCAAAGACTGAGTTGCAAACGCCAGAATGTTGCCTTCATAATATTACTCAGGGATATGTTTTTGTTAAAGTCAATGACGTGGCAATAGCTCTTACCTCATGAGCTTTGGACCTAAGAACTTTGAATTGACTTTCATCACATATCGCATGCGCTTCTTTCACCAGGCTTCTGATAAAGAAAGAAAGCGCATTCTTCGAAAGAGTCCTCCTTGGATCTCTTACAGAGCACCAAAGGTTTGACATCATTGCCCTTAAGTTTTTTCTTTCTCTGTAGATAGAATTTTAAACTTCGTACTGGGCAAAGCGACCTCTCTGCTTCCTCGCCTACCTAATGCAGACAAGCCATTGTACTGCAAAGCTCCTAGGCCAAGGATTTGAGGGTTCTCGTTCTTGGCTAAGAACGAAGGAAGGAACGAACAGATAGCTGCATCTCCTCTGAATCCCACATTTCCTTCTAGTGCATGGAGTTCACTAACCCTCTTGCGGAAAGCCAATGCCATGAGAAAAATTGTCTTCTTCGTGAGGTCTCTAAACGAGGCAGACTGACGCGGTTCGAACTTATTGGACCTCAGGTAACGTAGCACTACATCCAGATTCCAACTCGGAACCCCTGGAGAAACCTTCTTGGATGTTTCAAACGATCTTATTAGATCATGAAGGTCCCCTTATCTTCTGAAAACAAATGTTTAAGTTTTCTGATGCCTAAACACTGCAGATAGCATGCTACGATAGCCTTTAATGGTTGATACCGCCAATCCACTTTACTTCCCTAAGGAAAAGTAAGAAGTGCTATTTGGGTCACAGAGGTACTGGAAGAGGAAAAGTGATGGTTCCTACACCATCGCCGAAAGACGTCCCACTTCGATTGGTAGACTCTAAGGGTAGAAGGCCTTCTTGCTGCTGCGATAGCCGTTGCAACTCTTGCAGAAAAGCCTCTCGTTCTGACCAAACTTTTGACAGTCTGAAGCCAGTCAGATCTAGAGCGGGGAGGTTTTTGTGATACCTCTCGAAGTGGGGTTGTCTGAGCAGATCGATCCTCTGTGGTAATGTTCTCGGAAGATCTACTAACCATTCCAGTACCTCTGTGAACCATACTTGTGCGGGCCAGAACGGGGCTACCAGCGTCATCCTTGCTGCCTCCGATTCTGCAAATTTCTTTAGAGTCTCTCCTCCCAGCTATCTTGAATGGAGGAAAAGCATACATGTCTAGACCCTTCCTATCTAGTAGAAACGCGTCTATCGACACTGCCCTCGGGTCCGATATCGGAGAGCAGTAGTTGGCTATCCTCGCATTCTTGCTGTGGCGAAGAGGTCTATATGAGGCTTGCCCCAAAGCTTCCACAGGTCCTGGCAAACATCCTCGTGAAGAGTCCACTCTGCAGGCAGGACTTGATCTTTCCTGCTTAGGAGGTCTGCTCTGACGTTCTTTTCTCCCTGTACGAACCTGGTAAGGAGACAAATCTTCCTTTGCTCTGCCCAAAGCAGAAGTTCTTTTGCTGTCTCGTACAGGGAGAAAGAGTGAGTCCCCCCCCTGCTTCCTGATGTAAGCCAGGGCCGTGGTGTTGTCCGAGTTGATCTGTACTGCTGAAGCTAGGACGTGGGGCTCGAAAGCTTTCAAAGCTAGCCAAAACCGCCATCAGCTCCTTCTTGTTGATGTGCCAGGTCACCTGTTCCTTCTTCCAGGTGCCTGACACTTCTCTTGAGCCGAGCGTTGCTCCCCAACCTGTTTCCGAGGCGTCGGAATACAACACTTGGTTGGGGTTCGGAATGTGAAGGGACATCCCTTCTGCAAACCTGAGAGGGTTGGCCCACCAAGAGAGGTCCTTCTTGATTTCCCTTGAGATCTCGAAGGAGAACTCTAGGTTTTGCGAACGACACCTCCAGTTTCGATGTAGAAAGAACTGGAGAGGTCTGAGGTGCAACCTTCCTAGAGAAAGGAATTGCTCCAACGAGGAGAGTGTCCCCCAACAAACTCATCCACTCCCTGCTGTGCATACTTCTTTCTCTAGGAAGGCTTTGACTTTCTCTGACCCTCGGGCTATCCGTTCTGGAGACGGAAAAGCCCGAAAATCCAGAGAAGCCATCCGAATCCCCAGATAGATACGATCTTGACTGGGGATCAACTGAGACTTTTGAAAGTTCACCAAAAGTCCAGAGAACTTGCCATGAAAAGGGTCTTTTGTAGGTCCTCCAAACATCTTTTCTGCGACTTGGCTCTGATTAGCCAGTCGTCCAAGTAAAGGGACACTCTGACTCCCTCCAAATGTAGCCATCTTGCTACATTTTTCATTAGTCCTGTGAAGACCTGAGGGGCTGTTGAAAGGCCGAAGCACAAAGCCCTGAACTGGAATATCCTTCCTCCCATCATGAACCTGAGGTATTTCCTTGAAAAAGGATGGATAGGCACATGGAAGTAAGCGTCCTGAAGATCTAGGGACACCATCCAGTCCCCTGGCCGAAGGGCCGCCAACACTGAGGATGTCGTCTCCATGGCGAACTTCCTCTTTTCTACAAAGAAATTCAGGGCGCTTACATCCAGAACCGGTCTCCATCCTCCTGAGGCTTTTGGAACTAGAAAAAGGCGGTTGTGTAAAAGCCCGCTGAGCAAGGGTCGCTCACTAGCTCTATAGCCTCTTTCTCGAACATTTGTTCCACTGCTTGTGTTAAAGCAAGGCTCATGATGGGATCCCTGTACCTGGCCACCAACTCCCTCGGAGTCGTTGTCAACGGTGGTCTTTCCGTAAAGGGAATCAGATATCCTTTCCGGATAATCGAGAGGGACCAGTTGTCCGCTCCTCTCTTTGCCCAGGCTTCCGAGAATCTTAGAAGTCTGGCACCTACTGGTGTTTGGAGGACTACTTCCCTACTTCTTAGCTCTGACAGAGCGTGAGAAGGATCTACCTCTCTTGAAAGGTCTATTACCTCTCGAGGTAGAGGCTCTAGAAGGAGGGCCCCCTCGAAAGGGCTCCTGTCTAGCTGGAGTCTCCTTCTTCGTCTTCGTCTGGAAGGAGGTCCTAGGCTTCCGTGCCGACTGCGCGAGCATGTCCTGAGTCGCCTTCGCAGAGATAGATCCTGAGATGTCCTGGATTATCTTCTTCGGAAATAGCAGAGGCAAGAGCTGCGAATACAGAAGCGAGGCTCTTTGTGCGTGCGAAACAGACTTAGTCAGAAAAGAGCAGAAGACTGATCTCTTCTTAAGGATCCCTGCTCCAAACAGGGAGGCTATTTCGCTCGATCCATCTCTAACTGCTTTATCAATGCACGTTAGAACACTGTTGAAATCTTCTGGCGAATAGCATCCGGGTTCTGAGTCTTCTTAGCCAAGACCCCCAAAGACCAGTCAAGGAAGTTGAAGACTTCCAAGACTCTAAACTCCCTTCAGCAGGTGGTCAAGCTCGTTCATAGCCCAGGTAGTCTTAGCAGACAAAAGAGCCGAGCGTCGTGCTGCATCTACCAGAGAAGAGAAGTCCGCATCCGCCGATGAAGGAAGACCCAGGCCTAGGGGTTCTCCAGACTCGTACCAAAATCCCAGTCTGCCCGTAAGCTTGGAAGGAGGGAAAGAAAACACAGTCTTCCCTTTCTCTTCCTTAGAAAGCAGCCAATCACCAAAACCTCTCAAAGCCTTCTTCATTGAGATGGTTGGCTTCATCCTCACACAAGAGGAAACTTTCGTCTTCTTCGAAGTCGAGAATAAAGAGAGAGGAGACGGAGGAGCGACTGGAGTAAGGGAGTCTCCAAACTCTTGAAGAAGGAGATCTGTAAGGATCTTATAGGACGAAACTGACGAGTCCTTCACCAAATCCTCTTCTGAAGGTTCAACTTCATCCACTGAAGAACCCTCCGCTTCTTTACGAGGGCAGTTAGCCTTCTCTAAAGAAGTGCGGCCTGTCCAGAGAGTGTCTAGTAGCAGACTGGCGCCTATCAGGGGAAGCACCCAAAGTTTCTGGAGAGCTCCTCTCGAATGAGTCCTTCCTACTCTGATGAGTGCGTGCTCTTTTGATCCTTAATCCTACTCCTAGAATTCCGGGCTTCCAAAGGGGAGCGCCTGCTAGGAGAGGAGAGCCTACTATGCTCAAGGCGCTTCTCAGGATCCATGCGCCTGTTCAAAGGAGAGTGGCTGCCAGGCGAGCTGCGCCTACCATGAGGCGAACGCCTACTAGGCTCTTGGCGCCTACTTACAGGAGAGCGAAACCCTGGAGAAGGTCGCCTACTAGGAGACCGGCGTCTACCATGCTCCACAAACTTCGATCCAGACTTGTGTGTCTCTTCAAAAGGTAGTCTCCCAGAAGAGACATATCTTTCAGGCTCTACACGCCTGTCCTGAACAGAGCGGCTAAAAGGAGAGCCGCGCCTATCAGGAGAAAAGCGCCTATCCTCCGCACCACGCTTGGGAGCGGGAGAGCGTCTACTTGGGGAGTAGCGCCTACTAGGCTCAAGGCGCCTAACAAAAGGCGAGATCCTGTCTCTTGACGAATCCATCAAAGAGTAGGCTCTCTTATCCGGAGAATGAAGGATCTTCGGAAATGAGCGAGAAGACGAGGCTGTACGCCTGTCTTTAGACGACCGCCTACTAGGCGCTAGATCCCTTCCTACTGGAGAGATGTAGTCACCAGGAGAAAGCTTCTTGGGCGATTGACGCCTGGAAGACGACAAGCGCCTGCCGAGGGAAGAGCGCCTCCTTCCATCCGCTGATATAGGGGAGAGAACCTACTCTGACTGAGACGGTAACACAGGCGAAGGAATCCTAGACTTCTTGACAGGGAGAGAGACGTCTTTCCGACGCGTTCCTCCTGCCAAGGAGCCCGCCAGCGCCGAAATCTGCGCTTGCAGTCCAGCAAGAATTCGAGCTGGAGATCTTGCAAAATCCTCCACCGGAGAAGAGGCTCGAAGCCTACTATGAGGCGAGAACTCCTGCTCCCTCCTGGGTTTCTTGATCTCTACACTTCCGGCTCTTCTGGAAAAACTTCCGGGCTGGAAGGAAAGGCGCCAGGAGCCTTCCAGGCTCTCTTCAGCGGTCGCGAAGAATCGAGGCGCTCCATCCTCTTCTAGGTGAAGGTGAGGAAGAAGAAGAGAAGCATTGGCGCAATACCTCCTTCTTCGCGCGAACAAGGGCAGCCTGGGTACGAGCATCAGGATCTACCGAGGGGACGCCTGATCGGTGGGAGTTCTCCCTAACCTTCCTGCGGCTGTTGACTTTCCTCCTCCACTGGGACTGGGAGTCTGGAAGAGGTCTAGGCCTGGAAGCATTAAGGAGCCGATCAGACGCACCCTCCACTGCACTGGGGTCACTGCACAATTCACCTTCACTACTCTTACCTTGCAACGAACGAATCTTCTTTTCCATGCTAAGGATCGTGGCTCTCATGGTTGCCACTTCCGTAGTCGTATCCTTAGGTTCGATGCAGGGCGCAGGAGCTGAAACTGGAGAAGGTTCTAATGCTACAACAGGATTTTCTTCTACCTCGCTAATACGAGACTTACTAGAACTCCTAGACGAAGCCTTTCTCACACTCATTACACGGGTTAACAAAAGAACATTCTTTCCCTCTACATTTAAAGCAAACTGTGTGAGGATCTACCGTAGCTTTCGGTAGTCTCACCTTGCATTCATCCATAGAGCACACCCTAAACATAGAAGATTTCTTAACCTCTAACTCAGACATCTCGAAATCAAAGAAAAATCCAAATCAATATCCAAAAACAATCCACAAATGCGTATGCCAAGCCAACAAGATCAGGTACTTCACCGAAAGTCAGTCCAAATAAATCCACGGCAACGAGAATTGAATAAAGCTGTCAGGAGGTAACAACCACAGGTGTAGTCGTCACTGGCGACAGAAAAATTCTGGCTGGAAAGGGAGATTGGTTCTTACAGCCGCCACCCAGCGGCGGGTAAGGTAGATCACCTGACCTACCTGTCGCGTGTGCCGCGAGTTTTGAATTCTGTCGTGACGTCAGAGACGTATAGCTAAGTATATATCTGACAGGAAAGTTCATGTACAAAAATAATGCTATTGCTACAGTGGTGATATCTGATTATGGCCCTGACCCTACAGTTCCAAATCTGAAAAATCCCAAAAACCAAAACACATCTGGCCCCCTGGAGTTCAGATAGAGGATTGTGTACCTGTATGAACTTCATGGATACTAAAATAATCAGAATTACCTATTAATTTAGTTTACAATTAGACAAAAATTATTGTATCAAGATAAGTATCAAATTACTGACCATGTCTGCACAAGGTAGATACCATACAGTAGTACAGTGAATGATGAACCCTCTAGTACAACATACTAAAACTAACCATTTTAGGTGAGTATACAACCTGGAATATATATAACCAAATATCTGACCTACTGCAAATTAAAGAAGATAGGACTCTAGAAATATGAGGCAGCCAGTACCTGATATTACAGTGTTGATGTCATATTCAGGTTCACTGGTTTACCTGATATTAGAACATTACAGCTAATACCCATCCTAGATTACCTGACACCTGAGATTAATCTGTTGAGTAATTTATGCAATCAAAAAGAATTTAATATCCTCACAAAAAGTCAGCCCATAGATGCTTTAGAATTTTAGATCTTAAACTGATAGGCTACTTAGATAATGAACTACATATATATATAGTATCATGAAATATATAGGCACATGATGGTTGATATGAACTGTTTGGACATTCAAATAAACTGTGTATCCTAAAACTGTCTAATCCACCTGGTGACTTATACCAAGGTGACAGGATACTGAAATAATGCATATCTTGAAATTTTCAGAATTATCCGCTAAGTTATCCGCTACATCATTAAAATATGAAATTTACTCTATTAAGCATCCTGAAATCAATTTATAACTACCTGATGGCTGATATTGAACTGATAAGTTCACTACTATTAGTTATAATTACATTGGCAAATTATATTGTCTTACAAAAATAAATGGTACTGAGACTTTTCTTCTTGAGTGGAACTTGATATTAATGTTAGTCTTGACAGAATCTTGAATGAAGAATGTTATTCTTGACAGAATCTTGAAATATTGTTCCATCTGCCCGAGATTCTACTCGCCAACTGTAGAATTCCTGGAAGAACGAGACAGGTTAATTGCATCCCACAAACTGGAAGATATCTTTGCTTACAAAATATTGAATGAAGGGCATCATTTGCTACAACAAGACCACAAACATCATGTAGTACCTGGGCACCTATTGCAAATAAGGGCTCATTGTGACAGGTATTATTTATGTCTCACTATTGAATGTCTGTAGTGTTTGATTAGGGGGATGTCATTAGATTTCTATTTAACCACAGCTACAGTAATTGTTGAAATACCCGTAATTAAAACTTTTGACTGTCATGCAACTTTTACTGAAAGCTTTTCAATTTGTAACAAAAACTTCTACATTTGTATTTGAGTGAGTTCCAATTATTATTACTGGGCCTACGTGAAACATTAATAAGACTATTCCATCACTTTCACATCTGGTAAAACTTCTTGATTTAGTATTCAATCCTCCAAGTATTTGTCTATTTGGCTCAATCTTTTAAAAAAATACATTACTGCTCCCCATTAATTAATTTTCCATGATACCCATAAACAACAAATTACAAACTACACGAGATTTAACCAATAAATATGGAAAAAATAGCAGGGAAAATGACACTAATTTGACAGAACTTAAAGATTTCATAACAATAACCCTATATTCTTCTTTTAATGACTTCTATTTCCTAAAAAATAATCTTCTTTTTAGGAATACGTATTCAAGGAGCTACAGGAACTGAAAGTCATATGATTCAATTTCACAATATCAACTCTCTCCGACTGCAGTACAAAACTTTAAATTTCAATATATTTAGCCTCTATAAAGAAAAACACCTATAAATCTGTACTTTAGTCTCAATCTAAACAATTACTATTTCTTTCCAACCAAAGTAAATCAGTTTTTCCTGACACCTTATTCCATGTTCATTGAACACCTATCTCTGCTAAAATATTATACTACTTCCAAATTTATCTATTATTTCCTTCAAAAAAATGCAAGCTGTATACCACCCAGAAGGATGACAAACTGGTTAGTTAATTCACAGGAAATTAAGGCTATTTGCCTTCCCAAGGTATAAAATGAGGGACATCATCAGCTACAGTAAAGGCTCCAGCATAATAACTGGGTTCCTGTTACCAAGAAGGGCACAGATGGGGTCTACCATTGTATAAATCTTAGTGAATGATCAGACATTTTTCTGAAATTCCATCTGGTCAGAACAAAAAGAACTGGTAATGAATTATTTTATTATTCTTTTTTTCTATCACAGTTCTCCTATTCGACTGGGTGGTTTTTATAGTGTGGAGTTCCAGGTTACATTCTGCTCCCATAAAGGGAGTTCATTATTAAGTAAACCTGTCTTGATTCAGTACAAATGACCTGCACTTGTAAAGATATCCAGTAATGTAATCCAAACATTTCCAGCACCATTGCAACCCTATTTCCTGATGCTCAACCTGACAAAGATTCAAGTAGAACATGGTAGAACCACCAAATCCTTGGCAATATTATCTACTCTGTTATGCAATGGAATGTTGCCAAACCCTGAATAGTGGCCAAAGCAGTTTTATTTTTTGAGTACACAATAAGTTACAATAAAGACTTTCAAAGACATTTTTCCTGATTTGGGGATGGGAATCTTGTAAGCCATATCAATTTACCTTTTCAACATCTTGGAGTAACATCTCAAAATTGACCACCTACCTATGACCTTCAGCCAAACGTATTTTGAAGCTGTGAGCGATTGTACTTCAAACATTTTAGACTGAAATTAGCCATATGAATAGATTCCACAACAGAAATTTAATAACTTTGAAAGTTTTTATTGCACCATATGAGGAAAACTCACCTTCACATGTATGTGCCAACTTCTAGTTATATTGCATCTGGACATGAATCAAATTCTTATAACAATGAAACAAAAATATCTTGAGCATTGTCAAGATAACACAAGACGAAAAATTCTTGGTTTTGTAAACATTTTCCTCTTCAAAACTTAAAACTAGAATTCCTTGAATCCTTCCATCACAAACTTCTCTCCTGAGCAAAATGTTCTTCCTGTTAATGCTAGTTTCTAATGGTATGGACAACTTTTTACATAATACAAAAGTCAGTATTTTCACTGCAAAAAGATCACAGCTCTTGAAAAAGTACTTATTTGGATGAAATTTTTAGCTCAAGTTTAACCATTATACACTTTACTGCAGACTCATCAATCATACACCATATTATTACCTTCAAAATACATAGTGTACTTTGAAAACAACCCAACTCACCTAATACCCATACTAACAGTGAGCAATTTTTCATGGGTTTTCGTATAAAACAAAGGAGTGACATGGTGGAACAGATTCAACTTTTATGCAGTATCAAAGGCAACCTTTAACTGGTCTCGCATACCACATCAGTATAACATCTCTCTCTGGTTTTGTCAATATCTCACCTTTACATGTTGTGGATGGAGGAGATAAAAAGAGCTTAGCCAACTTTTGTAAATGATGTATTGGGTCCTTCACCTTTCAGTTCCTCACTGTTCCTGCAGTTCTCTCAGATGCTCAGCATCCACAAAGAAGAAAACAAAAGAATAATCAGATCCAGATAATACAACTTAAATCACTACCACTAAAAGACATATAAATCCCAGTACAGTGGACCCCAGGATGGATATGCGGGAGGGAGGGAGGGACATAGGTACCACAGCTCCCCGCAAACCACTAAATCTCTGAATATTTGACGCCCCTCTAAAAATAGTTCAAACACCAAAGACCACCTCTAAAAATGCTAAAAATGCTTCTAACTACTCTAATTTTTAATATAAATAATGCATTTAGTCATAAAAATATGAAAATACACTAATTAATGAGTATTACTCAATGGAAAATTCTGCAAATATGCCAATTTTCCATATAAGGCAGTCCCCGGGTTACGACGGGTTCGGCTTACGACGTTCCGAGGTTAAGGCAGCTTTCAATTATATTCATCAGAAATTATTTCCAGGGTTACGACGCATGTTCTAGGTTACGTTGCCTACAAGGATGATCTGGCAGATGAAATATTGCATCAAAAATGCAAAATAATCAATATTTGAAGGTTTTTTTTGATGAAAAATGCAATAAGAATGCAGTTTACATAGTTTTCAATGCACCCAAAGCATTAAAAGTAAGGTTTTCTTAGGATTTTTGACGATGTTCCGGCTTACGACAATTTTCAGCTTACAAAGCATATCAAGAACAGAACCCCCGTCGTAACCAGGGGACTGCCTGTGTAACGTGGATATGTTCCACAGAAAAATCTACAAATACAAGGTGAAACTGTAAATCCTGGAGCTGAATTAGGTGAGGGCCCACTCTACTTTGAAAAAGATGAACTGTAAGAAAAATTGATAAACTTTCAAATGATACCACCATTGCACAGTTCCCTTCAAAGCATCATGATTATTGTTACTGAAACCATTTATTCTTGAAAAGGTGTACTACAGCTCAACAAAATTAGCTTCTTGAAATTGTAAAAAAATAGCCACAATGTGACACGTGGTAATTCCTTGTATACCTTAGGTCATCAAGCTCTGAATTACCGAAAAAGCTCGAAGTTCATACATTCAAATAAGGTTGTGCTATCTACATTACTTTTACTTCCAATACAATTTCACAAATACCTGCATCTTATAGCTGACCCTAACTTTACACCAGAATAGCTATATAAACACAGTTTCCTACTGCTGTTCCTTGAACAATGGATTTAACCTAATCCTTTTCAATACCTGATTCAAGATGAAAACTCTCCCTTTCAAAAGCTTTGTAGTTAAAAATGAAGTACATCTTCCACAGTTCAATACTAAAGAAAACTCTGAAATGAGACTGTTACATACAGGAACTAAGGACCCTTAGACTTATTACTTTAGATATCCTAGCTTGCACTATCTGAAACAAGACCAATGTATTCAGAACTCTGTACCCTTAGGACTGATATTTTAGATATCCTAGCCAAAATGACTGAATGTACCTTCATATTGAAATACCCAACACTATAGATTACTATTCATTCCAGTAACTGATATGCAGTGCATAGTAACTATACACACTTTGAGCAGTCCACTTCCAGAATCAAATTGCCACTGCATCTATCTTCAGTCTCTTAATATCCCATCTGAATGAGGCCTCCTAAAATTCTAAAACATAACTTCATACTACAGTACAGACTTCACTCACCCATAATAATGCAGGTCTCAATTACATAACCATTAGTCAGGTTATGGAGGAGTAATGATGGTAGTTCATATTTGACAATGTCTCCGGAGAGAGAGAGAGAGAGAGAGAGAGAGAGAGAGAGAGAGAGAGAGAGAGAGAGAGAAGATTGGTGGAGGAATAAATGGGAGTGGTTGAATGGCGGTCGTAACCGTGTTTCTATTGTGGCGCTCTGTTGAGATTATCAGTGGCAATAGTGTTACTGGAGTTGTTTGATTTTGTTTTGTAAAGTTGTTGCACGTGTGTCTGCCTGGTTGTGGTGAAGTTAAAGAGGTTGGTCGTGCATTTCGGTGTCTGTGAGTGGTGGTTGGGGGTAGCGCTGGTGTTGGCGGGTTGTTGTGCTGGTTGGGTGGGTTGCGGAGTCGTGGTTATTTCAGGCTGCTGGTGGTTCAGTTCTAGGCTTAAGTGATTTGTCCAGGTTGGTTAAGTGGTTAGTAAGGGTTGTGGTTCTTGGTTGGAGGTTTTGTTTGGGTTGAGATTATCGGCAGAGGTTGCATCTAGGACTAGCCGATTATCCAGTGGACAGCACGGCCTAGCCCTGAGTATCTGGAGCCTGAGGGAGATACATGTTGTTGTTTTGTTGTCTGTTTCAGTATGTCGTAGAAAACCAATCTCCTGCGGGGGTAAAAAAGTAACCGTAAAGGGGATAAAGGTTTGGGCTAAGGGGGAAATGTCTCGTCAGCTTGGTATGATTGACGTAACTGGAGGTAGGGAGTTTGCCTGGTTTTTTTTGACTTAGGCTGTTTGAATCCGCCAACAGAAAAGTTGTTTGGCATCCGAACAGGGACTTTGCTAGTGTAGCAGCTGCCAGGATGATTGGTCTAGGCTAGTGTGTATGAGTGGTTGGAGAAAATTTGGATTGGAAATGGAATGGATGTAGTGGAGGTGGAGAGGCTAAATGGAGCAGTTTTGAGGTTTCGGAGAGAGAAGTCAGGAGAACAATGGTTAGAGCGTGAGGAGCTGAAGAGCCGAGTTAGAGGAAATGAGAGGAATGCCTAAGGAGTGCGAAAGTGGAAATGGAAAGAAGCGAAAGGAGCGGAAAGGAGAGAATGGTTGAGAAAAAGGGGACGATAAAAATCAGAGTAATAAATGGAATGCCACGTGCAGGAGATAATGAAGGGGATTCAGGGAGGAGAGAGAGCGAGAGCAGTACGCGGTAGGCCTACTGGGGTATTTTGACGACGGACCAGTAGCCAATTAACGAAACAGCTGAAAGAACAAGGGGATGGATGAGGTACAAGTGGACGAAAGGTGATTTGGTTGTGATAAGTAAGGGAAAATATGGGGGAAGGACACAGGATAAGGATAAACTGAGGACGAGAATAAGAAGGGGGGCCTGGAGGAAAGGATGATGATTAAGGAGGAAAGATGGGCAAGTAAGGGTGGATGGACAGGATGAGACTAGGACTGAATACGGTTGGGGAACAAAGGGCATGAGAGTGATTAGATAGCGGGAGGTGGAAAACAGGTAGGTAGAAAGAAGGGGTAAAATAAAAAGAAAAAGAGGTTAATCAAGGAGTTAGGGATGTTTATGGAAGTTGATTTCATTGTAGTTCGGACGAGGTTAAGAGGGAATACAGAATTGGAAGTAGCAAAAGTTGAGAGGAGCAGAGGCAGAGAAGTCAAGAAGGTTACAGAGATGGGAATGAGATAGGTCACCCAGATGTGGCAACAATACGAGGAATATGGAAGTAGAGGACATAAGCGGGGACTTTTTTTAAGGAATATGAGAAGTATGTATGCCAGAAGTATGGGGATAACGGGGATAACAAGAGAGTATCTGGAAAAAGAGGAGTTGGGTAGCTTTTTGACAGGATCTTGTTGAGTATGTATGGGTAATGATTAGTGTAGGGAATGTAGCCTCATGAGTCTCAGTGTGTGGAAAAGCCAGGATTGTGGAAAACACGCAAAGAGGATAAATGAACTAGCGTTAGATAGGATAAAGAATAGTGTTAGATATAACGAGAAAACAAAAAAGGGAATTTTGATGAAGGCAAGAATGAATGTTGGTGAGTTGTTGTCTATGTATGTGTGCAGGTTGTAAACATTAGCTAGGAAAAAGTTTGGTGACGAAGGGATAAATAAGTGTAAAGAGTTAGTGAGGAAGTTGTTGGCGACTTTGCCTGGGAGTGTGTATGAGTTTGTAAATCTGAAATGCAAGGAGATAATGTGATGGATGAATGAAAGGTTGACGTGGAATGACTTTTTGGAAATAATAGAGGATTATGACTTAGATAGGTGTATGAAAAAGAGTAGAAGTGTTAGTGTTAGGACTAAAGTAGCTGAGGTTATACCAGAGTTTAAGAGCTATAGGGAGGCAGTTTTAGAAGGGCCACAGAAAATGGCAGAGCGAGTGGTTGATAGGAGCATTAGGGCAAGTAACATAAGTATGGTTAACCCTAAGAGAGATCGGAGTGCAAGCGTTGGAAGTGTAGGGTCAGTTAGTCGTGAACGAGAGCAGCTGTGTTTCTGATGTGGAAAGTCAGGACACAAGAAGAATGAATAGATGCAACACGCCTGCTGGATTGGGAAAGATTCAGCAGAGCTGACAAGGTCTTTAAGACCATAGCTTGGATAATGCGATTTATAAAGAATTGCAAACTATCCACCAATGACAGAAAAACTGGTGGTTTGACTCTGGTAGTTGCAAGAAAAGGAAAGGTCAAAACAAATTGTTCTCGTGCAGAGAGAGAACTTTCCAGAAGAATATAAAGCCCTGAAGAGGGAGGAAACAAACCCAAAATTGACATTAACTTGCCAGTTGAATTTTTTTTTTGGATAATAATGTAATGAGATGTAGAGGCAGGTTGGAACACTCGACACTGCCTGAAGAAGTCAAATGTCCTACTTTACTGCCAAAGGGTTGTGAACCTAGCCACCTGGGGGGGCAAACAAGTCCTTATGGGTACCGGTCCAAAGCCCGGATAAATAGGGAGGGTTGGTGTCAGGAAGGGCATCCGGCTGTAAAAATCTATGCCAGAACCAAAAAATGGAATAAGCCGAAATATGGAAAGAGGTAATGCTAGGGCGTACTCCGTAAACGACGCACAGAGACATAGCCCTAACACTGTTGTGGTAAGGCGAGGGCACGCATCAGGAGCGGGATGCAGCGAAAGAAGCGAGCTCACATTGGGTTTAGAGTATGTCAGCTAAATGTTGGGTCCATGACTGGGAGAGGTAGAGAATTGGCTGACTTGATGAGAGAAAGAAAGAAGATGTTATGTGTGTGCAAGAATGCCGGTGGAAAGGAAATAAAGCTAAAGAGTTGGGAGATGGATATAAGTTATCTTATAGTGGAGCAAGTAAACAAGGTAGAAATGGGAGCTGGCATAGTACTGTCTAGTGAACTGAAGAACTCGGTAATAGATTGCTAGAAAGAAATGACCGTATCAATCAGATTCAAGATATGTTATGGAGGAGAGATTCTGAATATTATAACCGCATATGCACCACAAGTTGGTTGTCACAGAAGAAGAGAAGGGAAATTTTCTGGAGAGACATGGATGGAATAAATGCAAGAACTGGAAGAGCATGAGAGGGTGATAGTTGGGGCAGATTTGAATGGCCATGTTGAAGTGAAAATGAGCGATTGGGCGGGTGCATGGGGGCCATGGAATTGGGGAGAGAAACCCAGGAGAGTGTAGTGGACTTTGCTGTGCCATTTGACATGGCAATAGTAAACACATTCTTTAAGAAGAAAAGGGAACACCTAATAACATATAGGAGTGGGGGAAGATTCTCCCAGTTAGACTACTTCTTGTACAAAAGGATAATCTGGTGGAGGTCAAGAACTGCAAAGTTATTCCAGGCGACCATGTAGCCCCCCAACACAGACTGCTATGTATTGGATTTGAAAGTTACAAAGGGAAAGAAAAACCAAAGCTAAAGGGATAAAAGGAAAATTAAATGGTACAAATTAGACGAAGGAAGGGGATAGAAGAGAGAGTTTAAGACGGGGGGTTTTGGAGGATATTGATATAGGGGATTGAAGATGTTCAAGAATGGTGGGCACGAAATGCAGCAGTAATAAGAAGGTATGGAAAGGAGCTGCTATGGAGAGACATCTGGTATCATATGGTGGGGAAGAAAAGGAGAGTTGGTGGTGGGATGAAGACATTGAGAAAGTAGTAAAAGAAAAGGAGGAGGCAAAGAAAAGATGGGAAGAGTCAAAGTCAGTGGAAGACAGAGATTGGTTCAGAGAGAAAAACAAGGTGGTGGTGGTAGCCCAAGCTAAAGCAAAGGCGTATGATGATGTGCATAATGAGCTGGGATAAAGGAAGGATTAAAGAAGATGATCAAGCTATCAAACGGGCTAGAAATAATGAGCAGCCCAAAAGATATTAAGCACAATCAACAAACAAATAAAGGATCAAGATGGTGTAGTACTTAGAAAGAGGAAGACATTTGTGAAGAGATGGAAAGAATATTTCAAAGGTTTGCTAATGAGAAAATAATAGACTAATAAGAGAGGATGGGCAGTGAACATTGGCAGGTAGATGAAGTTTTCTAGGCAAGAGTACTAAATGCACTGACGAAGATGAAGAATGGGAAGGCAACCGGACCAGACATGATTCCGGTGGATGGCATGGAAAGCATTAGGAGATGAAGGTAGTGGATATATTGTACGATCTTATGATAAAGATCCTTGAACAGGAAAAGATACCAAATGAGTGGCGGAGTATATTGAATCCCAATTTTTAAAGGGGAAAGGCGATGTCCAAGGTAGTGGTAATTATAGGGCATTAAATTGATGTCCCACACTTTGAAGATATCTGGAAAGGATGATAGATGCTAGACTGAGAGAAGAAGTACAAATAGGTGTTTGAAAGAGGCAGATTTGGGATTTATGAAGGGAAGGGGAACAACAGATGGTATATTTTGTCCGAGGCAAATGAAATGGAGAAATTCGGCCGGGGAAAGGAACAGAGGGACCTACATACGGTATTCATTGACCTTGAAAAGGCTTATGACCGAGTCCCGAGACAAGAGGTATGGAGGAGTCTGAGGGAGAAGATAGTGCCAGAGAAGTATGTGCGATTGATACAAGAGATGTACCGGAATGTATTTACCAGAGTGAGGAGGCAGTGTGTTGGGAGGGGGGACAAGAAGGTTTTGAGGTGAGAGTAGGATTACACCATGGGGTTGGCTCTGTAAGGACCATTTATCTTTAACATAGTGAATGGATGTTTATAGTAGATGAAGGTAAGGGAGACAGTACCATGGAACATATTGTATGCGGATGATATTGTTCTGCGTGCAGAGAGCAGGGAAGATCTGGAAGTGAAATTGGAAAGATGGAGACAAGTACTGGAGGACAGAGGAATGAGAATAATTAGATCTAAGACAGAATATATGTGTACCACCACTGAGGGGGATAATAGAGAAAGTATTCAGCTTGGTGGAGAGCACATAAGGAGAGTTGATAAGTTTAAGTATTTGGGATCTTTTGTTAACGCTGGAGGAAGTATGGAAGAAGTAGTAAAACATCGGGTACAGTCAGGCGGGAACAACTGGAGAGCGGCCTCTGGAGTTCTTTGTGACAAAAGAGTGCCGCTTAGGTTAAAAGGAAAATTTCACAAGACGGTGGTAAGAACAGCAATGCTGTATGGTACGGAAACAGCAAGCATGAGAAAAACAGAGCAGAAGAAGATGTTTGTGGCAGAAATGAGAATGCTTAGGTGGATGTCTGGGGTGACAAGAGAGGATAGGATCAGAAATGACTACATAAGGAGGTCGACTAAGGTGGTGGAAGTATCAAAGAAAGTGAAGGAGGGGAGGCTGAGATGGTATGGACACCTGTTGAGGAGAGATGAGGACCACGCTGGGAGACATACTAGGGGGGTGGAGGTGCAAGGAAGAAGAAGAAGAGGGAGACCAAAAAAGAGATGGAAGGACTGTGTGAGAGGAGACTTACATGAGAAGGGAATTGATGAGGCAGAAGCGCAGGATAGAAACAGATGGAAACTCATCTGAAACGGTGACCCCATATAAAAATGGGAACAAGCTGGGAAGAGAAATGCTACTGTACCTAGTGTCAGACAGGAGTTCTGGATTCCACAGCAGCAACAACTAGTCAAGAGAGTGTTACATCATTGTGTGATCTGTAAGAAAGTTCAAGGAAAACCATATAGAACTAATATAATACCCCCATTGCCGGAATTCCGGGTACAATGGAAACAACCTTTTAGCGTTACGGGGGTGTATTACACCAGGGCTTTATGGATAAAAGAAGGGAAGCAAATTCTGGAGAAGGTGTATGTCATACTATTCACATGCCCGATCACTAGGGGTATACATCTGGAAGTAGTTAGAAATCAGTCCGCTGACTCATTCCTCATGGCCTTCCAGAAGTTTAGCAGCTGTAAAGGCTTTCCTTCACTAATGTTGAGAGACAACGCCACTACTTTCGTAGCAGCATCTGAATATCTGAAAATGATGGCAGATACCCCCCTTTTTCAAAACCATCTGGAGAACATCGAGTGTAAGTGGAAATTTATACCAGCAAGAGCACCTTGGTTTGGTGCAATCTGGGAGAGATTGATCGGACTATTGCAGACCTGTATGAAGGAGGTAGTCAGTCGAGCTCTTCTCAGTTATGATGAATTATCCTGCATTTTGGGGGAATTGGAATCTATCATAAATGACAGGCCACTAAGCTACTCATCGGGGGACCTTGATCAGAAGGAGATTTTAACACCTAATCACCTGATCTTGGGTAGAAAATTAAGATCCTTTCCCAAGGAAACAATTAATTGGGAGGAGGTATCTGAAGATCCATTGTATAGTAAAACTGAAAATGTAGAAAAGCGATTCCTTTACATATCCAAATTGTGTGATCAATTATGGAAAAGATGGGAACATGAATATTTGATTTCTTTAAGAGAGACTCATCGAATTGGAGTCCAACATAATTCTTGGCCCAAAGATTGGAAAATGATCACTTCCTAATCCTTCACTCATTGCATTCCAAGAAAAGTCAAGATAACAATCAGGACTGCATACTGATAAATCTATCACAGAAAAGGTCCCAGTTTGAATATGAAAATGTGTTGGTTTTCCAGAGTTAAGGATTGCAAGCTCTTTGTCTTCAATAAAATTATAAATATTGTTTCCTAGGATGGGAGATTACATCACCCCACATGGGGTGTCTTCCATTAAAATTATAAATATTGTTTCCTAGGATGGGAGATTACATCACCCCACATGGGGTGTCTTCCATTAAAATCGCCAACAATAAGAAAAGACCTTGGAAGCTGATCTATTAATTCCTCTAATTCTCTAGTCAGATTATGATATGTTCTATTTGGAGGTAAATACAGTGAACATATGGTATATTTCTTTTTCAAAAAAATCTGAACAGCAACTACTTGTAAATCTGTTTGCAGTGGATATTTTTTGTGAGCTGTATCTCACCTAATCAACATAGCACTTCCACCATGAATCCCTACTTGCTCATCATAATCAGAATGATAAAAAATGTATTCTTTAGGACACATGATTTTCTGTCCAAGCATAGTCTCTTGCAGGGCAATGCATATTGGTAAGTTTTCTTTAATTAAAATTTGTAGAGATTCATATTTGGCTTGCATCCCCTAACAGTTCCACTGCAAAATTGAAAGCCTGCGATCCATTACGATTAATAATTAATTATCATCTTTTACACGTTTTAACCTGGGGATATTGCTCTGGATAACTATGGATTTCTGAGAGGAGAGTTCATTATTTTCATTTTCACTTTTATCTTTTCTTTTTTCTGATGTTCTCTGTCTTTTCCGGTGATCTGATTTGGGCCGAGTTCCATTGGATGTATTCAACTGTATTCCTTTAGGTATCTCTGCTGTACATGATTTAAGAACTTGTGGTTTTGGTTGCTGGAGTGATGTGCTATTTTCATTATTTCAAGAACATCCTGCTTTAGGTTTATCATCACTATGCTCCTCTCCACATGGCATTGTCTCAGCCTGGTTTGACTATGTGACTGCAGCGGATGGTTGCTGTTGTACTGCATGAGTAGCTGGCACTTGTACACTGGACTGTGGCTTCTTAATTACTGATGAAAATGTAACTCCCGGTCTTATTTGAAGTTCTAATACTTTCTTTCTAGCGTCTTTGAAACCGAAATCTTTTCCATGAACTTTAAACTGTTTGCACCTCCTTCTCTAAAATAAATTTCACGCAACTTTTTGAGGTATAGAAATAGTTGATTGGAGAATGGTAATTTCATTCGTGGGAGAATAGTCAAATTGACTATAGTAGATTCATTTAAGATAGATTCTTGCGCCTAACGAGAAACGTTTTGTTTTGGCGGCCCGTCTGATTGGCTGGTACCAGGAGGTTAGGCCACCTCGGCTCCAGGTCTCATTAGTTTTCTACTGTGGCTTAGAAAACTAGCATGTTATGTTTACATTTCTTCAATCAACCACACCTTTGCCTCAAGATAGGAAAATTTTGCTCATACCATAGGAGTCGTATTAATTTTACACTAAGTCATCTTTCCTGAATCAATGAGATAAAACACAAAGGAATTACAACAAGTAAAAGTGAAAGAGAAGCATTTAATTCTTTATACCTGTGTTTTTATTTATCAACGGATTTTGCATCATTAACGCGATTAAGATAAAATAAAACTTGTGTTTTCATACAACAAATTTCGCCCTGAATAATGGCTGGTGCCTGTTTCAGATTTTGGATGCGTGTAAAAATGTGAGGAGAAAATGAAGAATATGTCTTATTATGTTGCATCAGTAAATGATTCAAGTTTGACGGTATTGCTGAGAGAATGAGATCTACAAGGCGTCGTCATTGCGTTTATCTCCTTAGCGAGAGATTTGAGTTGCCAATTAGCGATATAAAAGGTTGCAGTTTCGACAATATTTACCATCTTATATTATTGCATTTTCTGAAAATAAATACACATAATTTCAATTATAACCTTCGAACATTTTAAATCCAATATCATATAGTATGTCTGGCATATCTGATAAGGAAAAAAAATAGTAATAATCAGATGGATGCATCTGGTATCGTTAGCTCAGACCCATGTGGTCCGCTGGGAATTCAACCCAGCAAGAAGTTGAACTCTGTGGAAAGACGACTTCACACTCTTCAACTCAGCCCAAACTTTAATCAGGTTGTTTCAAGATATTGTTTCTAATTTATTTTATGAATATATTTTCAAATGAGAGACATCAGAGACTTATTTGAGTGATATGAAATAATAATCTCAGTGAAGTAATAAACAACAAATAATTAAGAAAGATTGACTTCCTATCAGGCTGAGTCAAGTACGGCTACAAACATAATAAGACATATTCTTCATTGCTCTTCAACATCTTGGACACATAAAAAATCTGAAAGCCCAGAGTATTCCGGTGATTTTATTTTATGAAAATACAAGTTTAAATTCATCTTGATCGTATGACTTATTAAAAATCCGATTATAAATAAAAACAGGTGTAAAGATTGAAATTTTTTCTCTTCACTTTTACTCGTAATTCCTTTGTGTTTTATCTAATTGGTTTCAGGAAAAGATTATTTAGTTGTACATTTAATACAGAATCCTTTGGGATGACCAAAACTTTATTATTTTTTGGAAAACGTGAGAAAAATGAAGAAATATAAACATACTGCATGTTTTCCAAGTCACAGACGAAAATATGACACACACAATGAGCGAGCGGCCTACCTCCTGGTACCAGCCAATCAGAGGCCGCCAAACAAATGTCTCGTAGGCGCAAGAATCTACCTTAAATGAATCGACTATAGTTCGTTTGTTCCATACTTTTTGTTTTTTTTCCCCATTGTTTCTGGTGTTCGTTTATGGACGGAAAGTAAACTGAATGGTTGCCGTTTTGTTAATATTAAATGTAAATTCTTAACTTTCCCCTTTTTGTATTCTAATTGAATAATTAATTAATTTAATGCTAAATGTATTCTTATAAGGAAAAAACAGTTTTGTTTGCTTTTTCCGTCTTTATTTGTTTTTCAACGTTGTTCAAGAGTTTCGGACAAAGTGAAAGAAAACAGAGTTGTTGACTGTTTTTGATCCGACAAGGAGAAGAGTCTTTTGGTACCTGTCGGACAGAAGAACGGGTGTTCTTTTTCTGCCGTAAAGAGTGAATTAAGGATATAAATTCGAAGTTAAGAAGAAATTGTTCTGGAAGACGGTGCAGGTAAGTTGAAATATAAAGACTTGCCTTATAATTGATTTGTGTTAGATAATTCTAACATATTTGAATTTTAATCTTTTTTACTCCGTAAGATTTCAGTTTACTTTTCGTCTTGTTTGTTTTGTTTTTCTTTGGCTATGACACTTGTTATTGGGCATAGCTGGGTGCGGAGGTTGTCCGAGTCATGCTTAAGAGAATGTGACGGGTTTAATTACATCTGTAAAGGGGGCGCAACTCCTTTGAAAACATCAAGGATGCAATGTAGAGCGGTATTTCGCTAATACCCCTGAGAGGTCTAGGCCTAGTCGCATCTTTGTGTTCTTGGGCAGCAATGATTTGGATGCTATCAGTACTGCGGAGGTATGGAAAGTAGAGCACTGTTGTGAGGCCTTTGCTGAATTACTGAAAAAAATGGTGTCCTGATGCTAAACTAATTTTTGCCCAAATACAGGATAGATTCTTTTTTTAACAACTGTGAAAGTTTTGATGCACTGTGGCAGGATTTCAAGGCAAAATCTAATAAATTCAATAAGTGGTTGAACAAATGAAGGGGCAAGGATAGTTTGTTTCTAATGAAAGGGGTTAAGGGATTTTCCGACCCACGCCTTTATGCCAGGGATGGAGTACACCTCAATATTGATGGAAATGTGAAGTTGGCTCGGAGATTGGGCTGAACTTCTAGTATGATCAAAGGGCAGGTTAAGTTAGTTTAGCTGTTCAGTGTCAAGTATGTAATTTTTTTCTCTTGGCTCATCTGGTTTTGTAATGTTTAGGGATTTTTTGTATCTGTGTTTATTCCTTTAATTGAAAGGAGCAGTATTGGTCCTTATTTATACTTGTATTAATTTAAGTTTAGATTAAGTTAGTTTTAGGTTAAGTTAGTAACCTTTTAATTTAAATAACCTGTTCATTAGCCTAGCTGATGTTAAGTGTAATCTAAATTATTATTGATAAAGTTTGAGGTAGGCTAGCCTAAGTTTTGCTGTTAGCATAGTATGCTGTATTTTATTTTTTCATTAGGAAGTAATTGATGATAACTTGCTTTGCATGACTTGCTTAAGTTAAGTTTAGATTTTTTTCTTTTGGTAATTTAGTAGTGGTTTATATCATTGTTCAAGATGATGATTCTGAAATAAAAAAGTTAATTAAAACGAGGGCCTATGTTAAGGGTTTAATAACTTCTTGATGTTAAGAATGGTTGACTCTTTAAAGGACGATCAAATTAATAAGTCCATTTGTTACCTAAGAATTCTTTATTTCATTAAAAATTGATGCATAATTTAGTAATAGTTTGAAGACTTTTGAAATGCAAGCATTTGTGAAATTGCTGCTGAAGATGAACTAGATAGTATTATGCAAGCAGCAAGAGATTATCATTATGAAATACAGAAAACTCGTCAGAATTTAGAGTAAAATTTGACAATTTGTTTGGAGGTAAGAATACTCCTCAAATGGTTTCTAGTAAAATTGTAAAAATTATCTCTCCCTCCTATTTAAATTCAGAAGTTTAAAAACAATGCAGTTTAATCCATTTGCCTATTTTAACTTTAAGAAGGCTTTTAATATTTGGCTGGTATGCCTAACTTAACTAATGCTCAAAGGTTTATTTATTTAAAGGGTTATTTGTTAGGTGAAGCATTAAGTATAGTAGAAAACATTACAGTAAATGATGAGGGTTTTGATTTGGCTTTAAAGCAATTAGATCTTAATTTTCTGGATGAAGACAACATAACTGATCAAGTAATAGGTAAAGTTTTTGAACACTTCTGAAGTAAAATCTCTAAGTGAAGTAGAATCTTTGGTTAGATCTTTGAATAATAAATTCATTGACTTGAAGGGACTTGGTATAGATCTGATTGAAGTTGATTCGGCTGCTCTATTGCAAATTAGCAAAATTGTAATAGGAAACTTCCAAGAAATTTTTTTATAGAACTCTCTAGAACTACAGGATCTTCTTATCCTAAGTTTAACCAGTTGTTAGATAATTATCTGAGTATTATTGCATGCCTTAACTTATGGTCATAATGAAAATTCTGGTGCAAAACCTAAAGTTAAATATGAAGGTAAAGACCGTAATTTCCAACAATCTAAGTATAGTAATAAATCTACTGCTAGTAATGACTCGAATAAAGTTCAATTTACCAGTAACCTTTATCTTCTGGTAGATGTAAATTTTGTAAAGAAACAGGTCATAACTCTTTTAAATGTACTAGGTTTGATACTTTGCAAGCTACGAAGAATAGAGCTGAAGAACTAACTTTATGCATTAAATGTTTAAGTGATAGGCATAGGGCCTTGGAATGTCCGGGAAAGAAATCATTTTTACCTTATAAATGTTTTTCTTGCAATAAATCTGAACATCATGGAGCAATGTGTCCTCATGCTATTAAGGATTTTGGTAAAAAAAGTATTAAGTTGTCAATCAGGGTCTGAAATATTTGTTCCCTTCATTACACTCAAAGTTGGTAGGGGTAGGAAATCTTTTAAATGTTGTTTTCTATTAGACACTGGAGCCCAGTTTAGTGTTATTATTAAACAAATTGTTGATTGTAAATTAGGAGATTATTGTGGTGCTCCTTTATCTAGGTTAGTTTTTTCTTTTGGGTTTCCAGCCCTAGAGTTATGTGAGGGATTTTCATTTGGTAGCTGATTTAACAATGCCTTGTGGGATAAAGTCTAGTTGTCTTTTTTTTGCATTGGAGAATTTTAATCTTTCCCTCCAAATTCCTATGTTGCCTTCTGTAGTTAAAAATTTGGAATCTGCAGGTTATTCTGTATGTAATAATTACCCAGAAGGAATTCTGAAATTGTAAATATATTAGGTATCCTAGGGAATGATATCCTTCAGGAATTTAGTCAGTTAGATTTAGACTCTGTAGTTATTTAATATTAAGGTTAGAGTAATTAAGTTGGCCAATGGGGTTATTCCATTTGGTACAGTAGTCAACTTTGTTCATCCTTCACAAAGGAAGCTTTTTTATGAGAGAATTGATTCTTATGAACCTTGTGTTAGAGATAAACCAATAAGAGAGGTAGAGTCTTGTCCTATAATGATAGCAATAAAATCTTGGAAAACCCCCCCCCCTAGACCAAGAGGTAATGGTAAAGCTGAATCTGTTAGGTTTATTCCTAATAAGGGAGATTAAATATGTACCTTGAATGTAACAGAGAATCTAGAGTTTTTTATAATTCTTCCCTTAATTTGGAGATTAAACAGACTTCTGAGCCTGATAAGATTAGACTTCTGGAATTTGTTCCTCCTAAGCAACTTGGAAAACATAAATTATTAGTAAATTTTGCAGTTAATCCAGTCGGCTATAAGTTCGATCCATTGAATGATATCTTTCCTGATTCTTGTGTCGAGTATGGACTCGACAATTTCTATAACTTGGAATCGATTGGGATTAAAGATGAAAATTCCCTTCCTTATGAAGACCAACAAGTTGCTGAATTTGCTAAATCAATTTCTTTTCATGAAGGACATTATCACGTTCAGTACCATGGAAAAAGGATTTAATTGAAAAAGTTCCTAACAATTTAAAGATTTCATTGGCAGTTGCTGAGCGGATTACTCTAAATTAGAAGATCAGGAATAATATCCTCTAAATATGAGGAAGTTTTTGATAGACAGGAGGAGCTTGGCATTATTGAGCCTGTTAAAAATAAGAAGCCACAGGCCAAGTATTCATTCCTCATCGTCCTGTCATAAGAAATGATGAAAATGCCACCACTAAAATCCATCCTGTATTCAATTGTAGTTTAAAGGTGGGAAAAGCTCCTCATTAGATGAAGGCGCTTTTCCTGGTATTGATTTTGATGAACAACTTGTTGTCATTGTTTTGTATTTCAGGAATAATGATTATGTAATTGTAGCTGATATAGTGAAGGCTTTTCTCCAAGTTAGGTTATCTTTAGAGTCTGATTGAAATAGATTTTGTTTCTTTAGAAAGATAAATGGAAGTTCGTTGCTTATAGGTATAATACCATAATTTTTTGGATTTGTAAGTTCTCCTTTTATATTGAATTATATTATTCAACACCATTTGTCTAGTTATAGAGGGAATGAAGTAGCTTCTATGATTAAAGACAAATTTTATATGGATAACTTGGTGCTCTCTTCTAATCAGGGTAGCCCCAGGCACTCCATTTATTATCAATTCTATTAAGGAAATTATGAATTCAGGGGGGTTGCCTTTACGGGAGGGGGTTCTAATTGTACTGCTTTGTTATCTACTCTTGATGAAGATGAAAAGGTAGCTTCTTCTGAAATGAAGATTTATGACTCTAACCAGGATACCTTACAATTAAAGGTTAAGCAATTGAACAAGGGTGCTTCCTCAAAGCGTCAGATTTTGTCAGCTTTGTCTTCTGTCTTTGACCCTATTGGCAGGATTGCACCTATAATGCTGCAGGGCAAGCTTATTATCGTAAGTTGTGCCAGCAAGTTTCGAACTGGGATGAAACAGCAAGTGCTGAAATTGCTAAGTTATGGAGTAAATTTTGCAGTTCTTACAGTGAGGTTAGTCAAGCTTCTTTTTCCAGACAAACTTATAAAACTGATGCTCCTATCAAACTGTTTTTGTTTGCAGATGCTTCGAAGGAAGCTTATGGTTGTACTATGTATTGCTGTGCAAGGTGGTCATAGTTCCCTGATATTTGCTAAAACTAAGGTTAGCCCTATTAAGGAGAAAACTCTCCCGACTTTAGAACTTTTGGCTGCTCAATTAGCTATGAAGTGTTTTGATACTTTTTTGAAAATAATCTATTAAATTGTACTAAAATTGAAAGCATATCTCTTTTTATAGATAGCCAAGTAGTTCTTAGTTGGATTCTTACTAATAGGGCTCCTAAGAGAAAACACATTTGTTGAATGAATAGGTTGAAGGAAATTTCTAATCTTGTTAGATAGGATTCTGATAGATTTTGTAGTTTCATTAGCTTATATTCCTTCATCTAGCAATCAGGCTGATTTACTTACTAAACCTTGTACTTGTAAGCATTTTCTTGAAAATTTCAGTCTTTGGACCAAGGGCCTTCTTGTTGAATTCTCCCTGACGAGTGGCCTAAGGTCTTTTGGGTTGTATTCCTGATAATGTGAAGGGTGACTTAATTTCTCCTGTAATGTTTTCCTAAAAAGGAACCTCTTGTAAATATTAGTAATTTTTCTAGTTTTTCTAGACTTATAAGTGTAGTTTTCTAAGGTATTTACTGTTGTATATAAGTTTAGGAAAATTAAGCTGAAGCGTGTTGAGGCAGCTTCTAATTACCTTCTAAGGTTAATGCAAGAGGAAGAACTCTCCCTCTGAATTATCTTATCTAAAAGAATAGAAATTCTTTAGTTGAAGTTCCACCTTAGTTAGGCAGTTTAAGTTTTTGTTTCTGGATGATAATGGTATAATGCAAACTAAAGGTTGGATTGACAAAAACATCACTTTAAAATTTGATATTGTCAATCCTATTCTTGTGGATAAGAAGCATCACCTGACCTGGTTGTTGATTTATTATGCCCATTGTAAGTCTATGCATATGGGTTTGCAATCCACTCTTAGCTTTTGCGCATGCATGGTTTGTGGATTGTGAAGGCTAGGCAAGCAGTTTTGTCTGTCCTTAAGGATTGTATTGTATGCAAGCGTTATAATGCTAGCACAGTGAAGTATCCTTCTTCCTTCTTCGCTTCCTTCTTCCAGGGTTAATTTGAGTGTGCCTTTTGCTCATACTGGTGTGGATTATACAGGCCACTTACATGGAAAAAAATTTAAGGCGTACATTCTTATTTTTCACTTGTTTCAATACAAGAGCAATCCATTTGGAAGTTGTCCAGTCTATGTCAACCTCGGAATTTGTATTAGCTTTCATTAGATTTTCTAATAGGTTTGGTGTTCCTGTTGCTGTTAATTCAGATAATGCCAAGTCCTTTGTCCAGGCTGGTAATATAATTGAACAGTTACTTACTTCTTCCGAGTTTGAGAAGAAGTTTAGGGTCGCTTCAATTTCTCATAAGACTATCCCTGTGTACGCAGCGTGGTACGGTGCTGTTTGGGAAAGATTAATTAAAACAATTAAGCATTGCCTTTTTAAAACTCTTGGTAGATTTACTCCTTCATTTTCTGAATTTGTCACTTTCCTCTCTGACATTCAGAAAATTTTGAATAATAGGCCTTCAACTTATAGATCTTGTGAAAATGAGATAGATATCATTTCTCCTAATCATTTCTTGGTTGGCAGATTTATTCCTTCATTAATGTTTGGTGATTCTGAACAAGTTCCTGAGTGGGAGTATGGTGAGGAGGATGAGTATTCCTTCTCTCCTTGCTCTATCTTTGGAAACTAGAGAGTGGACTTTATGAAAGCTTTAAGGAAAGGTGGCTTTCTGAATATTTAGTAAGGTTTGAAAGGAAAAAGAAAAAGATAGATCTTCTTTTCACCTCCAACCAAGAACAAAATGGGGAACAAAAAGGGGAAATTGCTCTCTTTAAATTACCTTCCAAATCTAGAACTTATTGGCCATTGGTTAGAATTGTTGAAAAATTCAGTCTGATAACGAAGGTGTTGTACGTACTGTTAGTATTGTTAAGCCTGATAAAAGTGAAAGTGAAATTAATGTTAGTTTTTTAATACCTTTAGAATTATATTCTGAGCTTAATGATCGTAATTTATATGTTCAAATTGAAGAACAAGAAGAAAATATTAGTGAGTTGGAGACAGATGAAATACCTGACACTGGAACTCTTTTGCCCAATGAAACATCTACTAGGCCTACCCGTAGTACTGCTCTTGCCTCCAGACCTGAAAACCTAATAAGAAGTTTAGCTCGGGAGGGTAGATTGTAAACAATGGTTTGTTTTGTTTATAAAAGTTGTCTTTTGTTGTCGAGTTAATCT
>NC_087214.1:9566653-9710730 GCF_015104395.2 Macrobrachium nipponense | reverse complement strand
AAGAAGCTGTACACGAAATATCTTTTCAAGAGAATGTTTCGACATCACAACACAAACCTCACTTGCGTGAATTTTGGAAGGAGCATTTCGACATCGTCATAAGCATCCGACTCATCGACCAAGCTTGGCAGGAGGTTTCGAGGCGAACCTTGAATTCCTTGTGGAGGAAACTCTGCCTGATGCCGTATCCGCCTGAGACTTTGAGGGATTCGACGTGGGCGAAGCTGGTGCTGCAGATTCAGAAACAGTTGACGATCCTGAAACTGTTTTGCAACCAGATCTTGACGAGAACGTTGCACTCAGCAAGTCCATGGGGCTGGTCGTCGACGAGGACGACATCAACGACCTTCTCGAGGAGACACCAAGAGGAGCTTACGACGGATGACCTGAAGGAGTTGGAGGCCATGCAACATAAACGTTGTTCAAGAGGAGTTCTCTAGCAGCGGCGAGGAGGAGGAGGGCAACCCCCCTATGACAACGGCAGAAATTAAGGATGTTTTTTTTTTTTTTCTAGCCGCTTTTCATAAAGTGCAATCGTTTATAGAAAAAGACACCCCGAAAAGGCTCACAGGTCGTATGCTTGCGCAGTTCGATGACGTTTGCCTGAGTCGTTTCAAGAACATTGTGAAAAGTAGAAGCAATCTTCCTTGGATAGTTATTTTTTTTAAAAGAGGCCTTTAGCATTAGCAGGAGTAAGCAAAAAGGAAGAACCAAGTGATAAAAAACAGAAAGTTGAAAGTGGTGATGAAGTTAAAAAAAAAACAAAAATTAAAAAAAAAAAAAAAAAATGTAAAGTATAAAAAAGAAAAAAAAAAAAATAAAAAAAAAAAAATTTAATCAAAAAAGACAAATTTTTTTTTTTAAATTTTAGTATTGCAATACACTCCCTGAAAACCTGAATTAGCCCTGGTCACTGACCAGCCTGAACTATATCCCCACATATTTACCCACTAAGTGGGTAATTTAAACTGTCAGTGTTACCAACGCTGCAGGCAAAAATCTAGTCAAATGAGTTACCTGTGTTACCGTTGGCAACGCTCCCGCAAATACCTGCCACCAGTGGCCTGTCTCCTCATTCCTCAATTGTTTTTTGTTCGCCTTGCTGTGCGGATCAGTCCCACATCAGGCGAACTTTTGGTCATTTAGCCCGACCCCACTCAAAGAGTTTTCGCATCTTGGTTACAAACTACGAATTTTCCCGTTTCACTTTGGATAGCTACTTTGTACTCGCTATGGATAAGTTAGGAAATAAACGTCATCGCCCTCTACAAATGCCTCGACGATCGAGCCTTCTACTGCTGGATATGTTGGTGCTCATCGGCTCTAAAATAACGTTGTCGCCGACTGCAAACACCTCTGCTGCTACTTCATCTACAGTTCGACGATCGAGCCTTCTACTGCTGGATATGTTGTGCTCATCGCTCTGCACGCCCTTCAAGCATAGGATGAGTACCGCACACATGATCGAGGTTCTTTTCGTTATTTCGTGTAGGAAGGTTTAGTGCATACTTGTCAGAGATGTTTGTCTTGGTCAGGAGACAACGAAACATTAGTTAGTTATTCCAGAAATTATTGGACAGGTTATCATCTAGTATGTTAAGCATATTTCTAGCCTGACGAATAATTTAACCAAAATAGAGATGTGGTACTAGTAGTATAGTGAATTCTAATTGTTCTTTTCAGCCCCCTGCCTGTTCCAGAACCAGCCCTAACGGGTGCTGGGGGTAATGGAGAACCGCAAGCCTCGGAGTGGGTAGGTTCTGCCAGCCCCCCTGGCGCGGAGCAGGCAGTGTTGGCAGCAGATTTCCCCTCCCCTCGATTTGTGAAGTTCTCAGGATGATGAAAATTTAGGTCAGATACAGACGAGTAGGGATAATAGGCTAAATAAGTGTTTTTTTTTAGGAATAGAAGTGCAGCTTCTTCCGGTTGGTTTTCTATTATAAGTTAGTAGTTTTTATAGAGGGACAGTGTCCTTAGAGCCTCTTGGGTGTATTTCTTGCTTGCGAGTTCCTTGCGTCAAGAATCTTTTAGTTTTAGGCCATGGTTGGCCGTTCAGATCTGGTTTCGGGTCTGTCGGGTTCTGAAGGGTTGAATACTTATCCTTCGTCTTTAAGGTTACTTTCCTCTACTTATACGATAGCGTAATTTTTAATGTCAACTAATTCTCGGTTCAACGCATATCGACGTACGATAATTCGTTATGTAGAGAAATCGAATAAAAATTAACTAGGGCTAGCCTAGTGTTCACGATGATATATCGTATGTATTTACAGTAGCCTAGCCTAGCCAAAAGTATTCGCTGTACTACATAACGGTAGAGTGATTTTTATAGTGGCTAACGCTTTAGGCTCAGGTATTCTGACTACGGATAATTCAGTACAGGTGTAATTGAAACGAACGAGAATCCGAATCTTAGTATAATTCAGTATGAATGTAATCGAACAGAATGAAGATCAGATTCTGTGCGACTAAAGCATTTATTGTATTGTATGTACCATCATATTAGCGTAGTATAAATACTAACTCGGCAGTCATTTACGCTCTGGAATCAGCTGATGGCAAATACGGGTTTGCGTCGCCGTATCCACCTCATTCTTGTCCTGATTGGCTAGCGTAACTAACGTAACAACTCTTCCTTACTTTGGCCAGGTTTGTCGTCTTGAAGATGTGCTTTCTTGAAGGAAACGTGTTTTCAACTATGTTGGGACATTTAACATAGTCAATACTGGTATCTTGTGGCATATAATTAGATGTCAGATACTATAAGGAATTTGTTGTATGACGTCTTCATACGTTTAACAGACTAATGGCCGTCAGTAATTACATTGTGCTTATGTCAATTACAGTTACAAAAGAATTACCAGTTGTATTATCAAATTACAGTGACAACTGAAATTATTATTTGGCCTCATAAAGTTAATTTAATTACCTTAAAATATGTAATTTATTAATTTTCAATTAAATTGAAATAAAATGTAATTGATTACTTTTCAATTAAATTACAATTACACAAGCTTGTCAAAACAGCACTGTTGTAAGGAGGCGTGGCTTAGACAGACAATGATGCCGGCTAGTCTATTTTCTTGGCTCCAGATTCAACCATATCACTTGGTCTCGGCTAATGTTTCTGTTCCTAGTTACCATAATGAGTATCTGGATACTTAACTTATGAAACGAAGTCATGCTGTTCGTCTTACGATGTAATTTAAGGCCAAAATTTGACTAATACATCTCATTGGAAGCTAGTTTTTCCCTCGGCTTAGATGCGTAAATTTAGCGATTCCGTTCGTTTTTCACTCGTTTTCATAGGTATTACGAACCTTACACTTGATTAATCTTTATCGGTGTGAAAACAACAGTAAACGAAGCTCTTTTCATGCTATTACTTTCTTTATTTTACCACAGCTGCGTTTGAATTCATTAATCAAAAGCTTGGGACGCTCTATCCAGGTTGCTGATGCACGTAATTTTGCCTTATCAGCTTCACTACATTTATAACATGAATACAGTAATTACCGTCGCACGCGGATGAATACAATAAACAGACGTTGTTATCGGATTCGATTACTTTCGCACGCCGATCAATACAATAAAGTGATGTTGCTATAGGATTCGATCGTATTAGCAACAAAGCTTCTCGTTTTTCAGGTGTTCATAGAATGCTGTACGCAGTTATACGAGTATATTATCATTAAGATAATACCTTTTAACTTAGAAGAGGGTGCAAATTTATGGAGGTGGAGATGTTAGACGATTGTAATTCTCTCTCTCTCTCTCTCTCTCTCTCTCTCTCTCTCTCTCTCTCTCTCTCTCTCTCTCTTACTTTCCTGATTTCATTTTTTTTCTCTACTATGCTGTTTTTCCACCCTCTCCTAACAATTGACTCATTGTGCAACAGAGAGGTTTTTCTTCCTGTTACACCTTTTCAAACATTTTTCTGTCAATTTCCCTTCAGCGCTGAATGACCTCATAGTTCCCAATATTCGGCCTTTGGCCTAAATTCTGTTTTAAACCCAAATACAATCTCGCTGTCTGATGCACGATGCTGCCTATGCCAGCTGTGCGAGAGATATAGGAAGACTTATTTGCAATGTAATTCCGATTTTAAATACTAACCCTATCGTAAAATCGAATTAACGCAAGTCAATTATGGTAGCTTCATTACGGACTGTATTCACGACCACGTCTTGAATAATTTCATGATTCTCTAATGTTTTCTTTGATTATCATGGGGAACAGAGTCGGTCTAGTTTTCTCTCGCCCAGTTTTTCTGTTAAAACTTATAATGTCTTTACACAACCTTCTTCAGCTGCTCATTCTTCGGATGTCGCTTCGGAGTCTTCTCGCTCATCCTGTTTTTATTTACCAATATCACAGTAGAGCCAGTTTCATTGTTTCATCCTGAAATTTGGAGATGATTTCAATCTCTCTCTTCTCTCTCTCGCTCTCTCTCTCTATTTCTCTCTCTCTCTCCATCTCTCTCAATCTCTCCTCTCTCTCTCTCTCTCTCTCTCTCTCTCTCCCCGGGTTAAAGGAAATAATTTGTTTGGAGGGGCTGCCTTCGTAGCACCTTCCACGGGTCCTGTAGTTCTCAGGCTGCTGATGTTGATGCGTTCAAGGTGTTCCGCAAACTCCGTATTTTCATCCTTACTTGTTTTGAGACGTAATGTGTCCTCCGTAGTTCTTGAGGAGGCTACGGCAGTTGGAGATTCACCTGCGCCATCGTTGACTGTATCGATACCGGTTGTCACCACCCACTCCTTTCATAGGGTAGTTTGTAATCTTCCTTCTTCGTTCCCATTTATATACCTTAGGAGTGTGAGATGTAACATGCTTACCGCGGTAATTGCTGGGGGGGGCTACGGCCGTTCGCAGTTCGTCTGCATCGTAATTAGCACCTTTGTTTTTGCCCTCGGCGCCCCCTTCTTAGGGTAGCTGGTAATTCCTTTTGCGGCTCCCATTGGTTCCGCAGTTCGTAACCCGTTATTAAAGCACTGTACCGCACAGTTGGTTCTCCACCTGCACAATGTCGGCGCTAGGTGTTCCTGTGGGTTACTCTTAGTGACTTTTCTCTCTCCTTATTTTCTCAACTTTTTCCTGCTGCTTTTCTGTTCCGTCCTTATGGGGTTTTCAAGGTGGGTTCGACCTTGATTCCGTGTCTGGGAGTACTTCTTTCCCTCACTTGCTCTGGACTCCAGTCTAGGTTTAGTATGTATTAGTAAAGGGGGTTAGTTGGATCGCATTTTGCGACTACTTCGCTCTTTAGGGGTGTTCCTCGCCTATTGTAGTCGTTCTGATCTCGGGTCATAGTCAATGGTGAGTGCGGAGTTTCGCAGTAAATTGAGACTGGTTCAAGGTTAGGTCATCGTCTTGGTTGGTACATGTTTGGCGCAACAGTATGGGAGTGACTTGCATGCGTGGTCGTTCATCGCCAAGGTATATTCGGCTCAGGCGTAACGTTATCGTCACTGGGTAGTGAGGGTATCCGTAGTCGAGTGACTAACTCTTACAGGTTTTTGCGGAACTGGTGACAGACAGTTCGCTCTTGTGACTGGTGGACAGCGGTCGGAAAGCAGGCGTTACATCATGATGTCTGGGCATTGGAGTGCGGGATTGCGCAGTCGAGTACGACTTGCACAGGAGTTTTATGATGATCTTGTTGGTATATCATTGCGCAATCGGTAGGCTCAGATATGATGGGATCTTATGTCGTTTGGTATCGAGCAGCCAGGCGTAGTAGATTCCGGGTTCGGCTTTTCTCCTTTTTTCTTGTTCCGGTGTGGCTGGACAGGTCTGACAGAGGATAGATACCTTTGAAGAGAGACTCGTTTGCTAGTTGTGGGTTTTTTTTGTTTCTCCGGCGAAGGAAGCGAGTATAACGGATTGTGGACTTTGTCCATTCTATCTTTCCGCATTCCAGGCTCCGGAGGGATCTCAGTTAATTCAAGTAATGTTTGATATGTTGTATTCAACCAAACCAGCAGTCTCTCAAACATCAAGTAGGGTAGTCTGGTTTCGGTGAGTCGGGCAGTTTTTGGGGAATGACTTAAGCTAGCATCATTTTTCTGTATGAGGTAGCGGGTAATTCCTCTGCCGGAGATTTGTTTTTACTCCATGAATAAGAAGTATAGCTTATCACATGGGAGTACTTCTGACTCAGATAGTACCTTAGACTCAACACTGACTTTGAAGTACTTTTCTTTGCAAACATCCTCACCTACTCAGCTGGACAACCAGGTGAGGAGATTTGTTTTTACCTCCATGAATAAGAAGAATAGCTTATCACATGGGAGGTACTTCTGACTTAGACAGTACCTTAGACTCAACACTGATGTTGAAGTACTTTCTTTGCAAACATCCTCACCTCCGAGTTTAGATAACTAGGTGAGGATACATGCTTTTATACATGGTAGGTTGCTTATGAGTTACCTGCGTATGTTCCGTGGACAGGTCGGGCTGAATGAGATTGACCCCGCCTCCGACTAAATGTTGTTAATCGGGCTAATTCAGGTGTTCAGGGAGAGTATTGCAATATGAAGTTTTCATAATAAAACTAATATTGTAATACTACCTGAACACCTGAATGATTCCCATTCCTCCCCACTTCAATTTGATAGTGAATGATTCAGTTGAGGAATGAGGAGACAGGCCACTGGTGGCAGGTATTTGCGGCAGCGTTGCCAACCGTAACACAGGTAACTCATTTGACTAGATTTTACCTGCAGCGTTGGTAACACTGACAGTTTAAATTACCCACTTAGTGGGTAAATATGTGGGGGATAATTAGTTCGGGCCTGGGTCAGTGACCAGGGCTAATTCAGGTGTTCAGGGTAAGTATTACAATATTAGTTTTATTATGAAAACTTCATTTTTTTAAAGTTAAGTGTTACAGTTTTGTTAATGTGTTTCGTAAATTTTAGTTTAGTTTTCCTTAAATTTTTTATGTGGTTCGTAAAGTTAAGTGTACGTACATATCTGCCGTTGTCCTCCTCCTCTGTCACCACTTTCGGAGATAGCCTCACTCAAAAGGTAAGCTTCCACATTTTACTACATACGTACAGTATTTGTTGTATACCAGTACACTAATACACTTTATTTACAGGTGATTAGCATTACGTTATTAAGTTAGGTATTGAATGGTCCAATTTGTTGTAGTATTTCATTGTTTATAGGTCAATTTAGCTTTATTATGAAAATCTACTGGGGTGTTTTTGGAGGGCTTGGAACGGATTAGCCATTTTACATGTAAAATGTGGTCCAAGATACAAAAACCTCATGATACGAAGGGCGCCTCGGAACAGATTAATTTCGTATCTCGAGGTACCACTGTATGTATTCTCATATTATATCATAAAGTACTAACAAAGCGGTCAGTGTTTTGGATTAGAAATAAGCTGATGGCGAATACAAGTTTATTTCTCCGTATTTGTCTCAATTCGGAGTGAATTGCCTTTCTTCTAGTTAGCGTAAAATATCTAGATACTTTATTTTATATAAGACAAGGTAATTTGTCATTTTACTACGTGTTTTTAAGTCGAAATATGAATTAAATACATCTTTTGAACTAAAAATTTTTTTTTTTCGTTAACAGATTGCGTTGTGAGCATGTGTATTGTGTAGAAATATTACGTGATTCCGTTCGCTGTTTCCACTTCATTTCATTGTAGTATGAACCTTTATCGTTACAGTACGTATCTTTTATCAGCGTGAAGACAACAGTAAAATATGTTCTTTCAAGACTTGAAGTTTTGATTAAAATGATTTTCTCTCAATTTTGTCTATGGTTATGTTTGATAGTGTAAGTTTACTGGAGTTATATCTTTGTTGCCAATGCACGATAATAGTACTACATGGCTGAAACTCGAAACTTCGGTATAATACCTTCAAACTTGACCGTAAACAAAATGAGAAAAATGTGTTTTAATCAAAACTATTGGGCACGAAAAGAACTCATTTTACTGTTTTCACTCCAATTAAAGATAAATATGTAGAGCTCGTAGTATTCTGATGAGATAAAGTGAAAATATCGAATGGAATCCGTTGATTTTGTTTACGCAATAATCATGCCCCAGTGCCATCTATTAACAAAAAAATAACTAAATTTCGTTCACAAACGATATGTTTTTAAGTGATATTTCCATTTGAAAACACTGTATAACGTAAAATAACCTTGTCTCATATAAATAGAGTATCTTGAGATTCATTGGCGCTAACTAGAAGCAAAAAAAGTCGCTCTGATTTGAGTTCAACAGTACAGCAAAACAAACTTACTCGCAATCGTCCTCAGCTGATTTTCAAAGCAAAACATGATTGCTATGTTTGTATTTTATATTACAAACAAAAAGTAATATGAAAATACATATAATATTATTGGATGCAGTGAAGTAAAACAACTTTTTAAGAGATGCATATCCATTATGTTGTATTTATCATATGATACTAATATATGATTATTACATAACGCGAATTTTATATCTCATGTAAGATGCGACCCCCTTAAAATCAGCTCCAAAATTAGGGCTTCAAAAGCCGCATGATACGCAAGTATATACGGTATTTGTGGGAAGTTTGCTGCTTTGAGTGAAATGAAACAACATATTGGTTTGATCATTCATTCTGTGGAAGGACTGTTTAGCAATTGGGGATTCAGGAAGAACAACTGCCTGCCTTCAAGGGCTTTTACATTCGTAAGTTTGGCACTTGGTGTGGATTTAAGTAGCACTCATTTAGACTCCTTAGTATGTAGATGAACAGGGACATCCGAATGATTACTACTACTTTGTTGGCAAGCTTGAGCAGTGGATGTTTCCTTAAATTTTGCCTAATTCAGACTCATACGCCTGCCTCTCATATCTACTCTAAATACTATTGAGCAATTTCAAGTTCAAGAATAGCTTAGTGTCTCCTGTAGTGCCCTTGTAGTCTCAGGGCAAATGATTTTCAGAATTTCCAATGCTCTCGGTATATGTGTCATTCTTCCATTGAGAAGAAATCAACTCTACTACACCAATTCCATACCTAGCGCTGAATGACTTTCTATGGGTCCCAGTGCTTGGCTTTATGCCAAAATCACATTATTCCATTCATTCCACAATTCCATACAGTTCCATTAACTTAGGCATCTCCTTAACTGCTTGGAGATGTTAGAATGTCCCCCCCCAATAATAAGATTTTCAAGTTATCATAGGATCTGTCCTTAATTTAAAACTGCCATGGCCTGGGGTGCCATAATAGAGGAATTTTCAGCACCTGGATTCTTGTAGACGTCAATGTTTTCTGTTTAGAGGAGATGAGACTTTTCAGTCTACTTCCAAAGTTATTGTTCCATATGTACTTTCCTTGGTATTGCACCAGGTACTTTTAGATCTTGCTGAGGACCAAGACTGTAAGGTGTTGAGATTGAAGCCCCTTCATCTCTATATCAGTCTCTCTCTCTCTGGAGTTTAGATGCGGGTCTAAACTATCTTAATTTACTGTAAGACCTTTTATTTAGCACTAGCAGTAGTTAATAAGTAAATATTTATTGTCAGCATCCTTCTTTAAGCTGGTGTAAAGGGATGCTATTTTAGCTTTCTGCTGTAGAGCTGAGGGTGATGTTAAGGCTATGCTTTACAGCGCCTTGTAAGAATTCCAATGTAACCCTTAGTGGGAAGAAGAGGAACTTCTCTATCCTGTTGGGTCATTTAAATTTAAAGGTTAAACCATAACTTTTTGTTTATCATATTTTTAGAAACCTTGAACATCTTTGTCTAAAGGTAAATGCTGGAATAGGCAAAGTTAACCTTTGGTTTTGTGGTTTTAAGAAAAACATAGATGTTGCTGTCAAAGGTTAAGCCTGGATGAGGCAAAAATCAACCTTTTGTTTTGTGGTTTTAGAGAACCTAACTATCTTTGCCAATGGTTAAGCTTGAAGACAAAGTTAACTTTTGTTTTGTGGTTTTAGAAAAATAAGCTTGAAGACAAAGTTAACTTTTGTTTTGTGGTTTTAGAAAACCTAGAATGTATTTGTGAAGGTTAAGCCTGGAAGAGGCAAAGTTAACCTTTTGTGTTTGTGATTTTCTAGAAGCTGTCAAGGAACACAAGGTCCTCTGTGACGTATTGGATAGCTTAGTGTGCATGAGAACTAGCTCCATATCTTCTACGTTTATTGAAAGTAAACATTCATAATATGAGCAGCAGTTGCAACTTCATTTAGTGTTAAGTCAATTTGTTGCTCCAGAATAGGATTGATGTGACACAGTATAAGTACAATTCGGTTTTTACCCGATCACTACCTAAAGTATACAGAATTGTGTTTGAAAACAGTAAAGCCCTTAATCCGCTACTAGTATTGGGTAGTCTTTTCCTGAACCAAAAAAAGAGCAAATCTTTAAGCTCTTTTGTTTAAATCCAAGTTTTAATATTTTGGGGAGCGTGAAGGTACAAATTTTGTATAGGAGCATACCTTTATATCATAAAGGTATTTATTTTAAGTGACTGTCATTTGATAGGGCTTTTGGACCCAGGCACAGGGGTCCCTCATACGCTTGCGTTTTCATCTGGCTGATTGAAGCGGTTTTCTCTGCAAGGCTGCTCTTTGCTGCATACGTATGAGAACCTTGCTCCCTGAATCGAATCCAACTTCGGGTGGTAGCAAAATCCACCAAGGATTCCAGATCAGGTGAGAATGTTTTGGGTTTCGTACAAGAAACTTTTAGCTCGAATGGCTGAGCGGAATTTTGTCTAGCTGCTCTACCCACCATCCTCCTCTTAATGTGGGAATCAGCTAAATTTAACAGAAGGTAAGATTTCATCTAAAAAAATACAAATTTTCATAATAAAATTTATTATGTGGATACTTACCAACTGTTAAAGTGACCCACCCATCCTTCCCACAACTTAGTGGGCTGTCAAGGAGAATTCTGACAAGAGCTAAAAGATTCAAAACACACCTGGTGGAGAACAGGTAAACTAGACAGTCATCCAGTCATCCGGTCACCCTCGAGTAGTGGTTTCCTTCACGTGGTGAGGGGGTAAGGGATTCTGCCTTCAAGTTTGCGAAGGCCGGATCCTGACGGAACGCCTACAAAAACTTTTGGCATTAACTTGCGTGGACATTTCCACTTTCGAAAAATTTTTCTGCTTGGGTGAGTCTGGGAGGGGTTCGTGGTTTGGAGGGGGTTTGCATTCGAAGCTAATTGTGGGAGTTGTGGTGGTGAGTCGCCACCCAATATGGTTTGGACCCAAGAGATGGTGATGGGATTTTCCCATTACTATCTTAAGGGTGGAACCATCTCCAGGGATCAGCCTGTCGGAATCCAGGGGGGGGGGGGGGCTGGTTTTTGGGATGGGACTCCTGGCTTTTGTCCGGAAGCCCACCAATATGTTTGGAGTGGGGAGTATGTCCACATTAGTGGGGGTAGAACTCCCAGCAGGCAGATTGGCTTATACCTGGGCCACTGCAAGCATATTGGTGCTATCCCGAAAGGGTAGGGTATGGGGCAGACCGTGGGGAAGCAACTTCTACGTGTGCCATTGGTGGAGAATGTCGGACCCTGTCTAGTCCGCGATACCCTGTTGGTCTTCCCAAGCAGTTGTGTGTGTGTGTGTGTATATTCCCCCCCCTTTTTTTATCCTTCAAACTAACATGGATAATATGTCTAGTACATTGTCCCCTGGATCCCCCGACTCTTTGGCACCATTGACAACCTTAGGCTTGGATAAGGACCTCCCTTTGCCATCCCCAACCTCCTCCAATGAAAAACATCAAAGATTCTTTGATTGTTACTACAAGCCCTTATGTAGTTCAGAACAGAGGAAAAAATAGCAGATTTAATAATAAGAAATAAGAATGCTAATCCTGATATTGGAATTTTACTTGGATCTCAAGAACCTGAGACTTATAATAAATACCTTTCTCTTGATCTTGACAAAAGCATAAAAGAACTGAGTATATTTGATGTCCATAGAGATATTGTAAAATGCATTGGCAGAGAACCAAAGATAGCCTCTCAAGGTGAAGGAAGCTTGCTGTGGAAGTTTCATCACCAGATGAAAGTAGAAAATTACTGTCTATTAGTGCTGTAGAAGGAAGCACAGCAAATGCACTCCTCACAAACAATGAATCATTCTAAAGGAGTAGTGTATAGTACTGAACTCCTAACTTATTCTGAGGACACTCTCCGAAAAGAATTGGCTGAACAAAAGGTGGTTGATGTGAGACGAATCAAGAAAAAAGTATTGGGAATATTACATCCACACCCTTCTTCTGATACTCACCTTTGATTGTTTGAGACTCCCTAAATTTCTGAAAGCTGCATGGCTTCACCTGCCAGTTAGACAGTATATTCCCGCTCCCAGAAGATGTTTCCATTGCCAAATGTTTGGCCATTTGATAACAACATGTAGGAAAAAAGAAAGGAATGAACCAGCCATATGCTTTAACTGTGGCAGAAAAGAGCATGGGAATTGTGAACTTACTCCATGCTGCCCTAATTGTGGGGAGACCATAATGCAGCACATAAATCATGTATCAAGTATCTCATTGAAAAAGAAACACTTTGTATCAAGACTCAAGAGCGCATTACCTTTAAAGAAGCAAGACAAAAGACTTTGCAGAAATTCAACACCCAGAAGTCATTTGTAGATGCAGTAAAAGGAAATGAGGACAGACAAAAGAAATTGAATCTCAAAAAGTGTAATGAAGATAAAGAAGAAAAAATGGATGCTGGGAAAATTGTCAACAAGAGGACTTTAAGTGAAGAATCTGTAACAATGCCTGAATCAAAAGTCAAGCACCTTGAGAAAGGAGATACATCCGTAGAAAAAGTTGATTCAAAACAAAAAATGAGTAAACCTTCACCATCCTGTGGTTCAGCTGACCCTCATAGAACATCGGAATTGATGGAAAATAATGAGTCATATCCCACTATCTTATCATACAACACAGCAGCAACAAATGTAGAACCTAAGGCAAACAAAATGTTAAACTCAGTTCAGCTTGGTTTAGACAATAAAATTAGACTAGCTGAAAATGATAAACCAGATACTGCAAGGGTCGAAGATAATACTAAAGATACTGCTGTTTCAAATACCATCATAAGTGATCACTTGGTACATTCAAATGACCCTCTAAGTACTCCTTCGACATCTGGAACTGTACCAAAAGTCCGTCACAAAACTCAGATGTCATCTTCGAAGAAAAAACATAACAAAACGATCTTGGACAGGGATCATCCTCTAGAAAATAGGTACTTTCTCTGCTACATTGCAATGGAACTGCCAGGGACTTCGCGCCAAATATGAAGAGCTACTATGTTTGATTAATACTTATAATCCAGTATGCTTAGCATTACAAGAGACTATGCTAAGCAACGACAAAATGCTTACTCCTAAAGAGTTTTTTGCATTCCACTCCCAATTCCCTATACAGGGAAATTCGGGTGGAAGTGCTCTTCTTGTAAGACGAGATATTGCTCACTCAAAAATACAGTTGCAAACTCAATTACAAGCTGTAGCTGTCAAAATTCACTTAAAAAAGACTTAAATAACCCAATACTTGAACGACAGTTAACACACTTGTATGAACAGCTACCCCGACCATTTCTGATATTGGGAGACTTTAATGGTCGACATGAACTTTGGGGGTGACATTTTAACAAATCAAAGAGGAAACCTTATCTTATCATCAATAGAAAATTCAGATATGACCCTTTTGAATACTGAAAAAACCCACCCATTTTCACATTCAGACTGGTGCATTTTCATGTATTGACTTATCTATCACCAGTTCTGATACATTCATTGATTTCAACTGGGAGGTATTGGAAGATCTATACGGCAGTGATCATTTTCCAATTGTCATCAGAACTGAGAAATATGAGCCAGTATACAGAATGCCTAGGTGGTGTACCAATAAAGCAAATTGGCCCCTTTTCGAGGAACTCAGTTATACTGAACTAGATGCAAAAGATATGCCAACAATAGAAGAAGCAGTGTTCTATTTAACAATGATTTTTATGTTTGCAGCAGAAAAGGCAATCCCAAAAACCAGTGGAAAATTGCATCGGAAGCCTGTTCCATGGTGGAATGTTCAATGCAAAATAAGACATAAAGCCATGAGAGCAGCTTTTACTAGGTACAGAAGACATCGCTGTGAATGCTACTTGATCTCCTTTAAAAAGGCTCGAGCCAAATTCAGATGGCAAATAAAGCATGCGAGACGAGAATCATGGGCACTTTTTATATCAACAATTACCTGGAAAACACCTATGACCAAGATCTGGACAATTATTAAGAAAATAGCAGGAAAGTACAATCCTAGTCCCCTTCCAGTTTTAAAAGTCAACGGTGACTTTATAACAGTCTCAAAGACGTAAGCAATGTTTTTGCAGAACATTTTGCAATGATATCAAGTAGGGATGAAAATTCTCCATTCTACAGGGAGAGAGTGTTAGCAGAGTCTGAAACACTTGATTTTACCTCTTTTTAAATCTGAATCGTATAATATGCCTTTTACCATGGAGGAATTTTTATTTGCTCTTAGTAGCAGTAAAAACACTGCACCTGGACCTGATGAAATTTTATATGAAATGATCAAGAATACTTCAAAGGAAACAAAATTTTTTATTTTAAGTATTATTAATAGAATTTTTAAGGAGAGTAGTTACCCTAGTGTTTGGGAAATAGCGACAGTTTTACCCTTTGTCAAGCCAGGGAAAGATTCATCTGTCCCTACAAGCTATAGACCATTAGCTTTAACTTCCTGTTTTTGTAAACTTATGGAAAAAATGGTAAATTTTAGGTTGGTATGGTTTTTATAATCAAAGAAGATTATTTCATCATCTCAGTGTGGCTTTCGCCGTATGCATTCTTGCACAGATGTACTGATACGTTTGGAGAATGCAATTTGTCAGGCATTTGCTTCCAAGCAGGATTATGTGGCGGTTTTCTTTGACTAGAAAAGGCTTATGATACTACCTGGAGGCATGGAATTATGAAAGTCTTGCATGAAATTGGTCTGCGTGGAGAACTACCACTTTTTATTAAAGTCTTTTTAAAAAACCGGTATTTTAAAGCCAGAGTAGGTAGTGCTCTGTCTAATTTGAAAGAACAAGAGGAAGGAGTACCACAGGGAACTGTGTTAAGTGTCACTCTGTTTGCCTTAGCCATAAATGGGATAGCCTCAAAAATTCCAAAAGATGTAATGTCAACAATGTTCGTTGATGATTTATCTATTTCGTGTGCTGCATCTAAAATGTCTGTTGCAGAGCGAAAACTCCAGTTGGTAATAAATAAAGTTAACAGTTGGGCAGCTGAGCATGGTTTTAAATTTTCCTCTGCCAAAACAGTTGTTATGCATTTTTGCCGTATCAGAGGGGTTCATCCAGACCCAGATCTGTTTTTAAATGGACAGAGACTCACATGCATACAGGAAACAAAGTTTTTTAGGCCTCATCTTTGACAGCAGGTTGACATGGGAAGCTCATCTCAGGAGCCTCAAAGTCAAATGCATGAAGGCCTTAGATGTTTTAAAAGTCTTAGGTCATACAAATTGGGGGGCTGATAGAAAGCACTTGTTACATGTTTATAAAGCAATAGTTGCTTCAAAATTGGCATATGGGTCAGAAATCTACTCGTCAGCTACGACAAGGAGATTAGATACTTTGAATGCAGTTCACCATGGGGGAATTAGAATTGCAACAGGAGCCTTTAGATCCTCCCCAATATCTAGTTTATTAGTGGATGCAGGTGAACTGCCCTTAGATTTGATAAGAAAATTTGCCCTGTTGAAATATTGGTACCGCATACAAAGAACTCCTGAGTCCTTAGCTTACAATACTGTTTTTAAAGGTAATTTTTGTATATATGAAAAATATGCTTCATATCCAAAGCCTTTTGGATACAGGGTAAAATGTGCATTAGAGGAGCTCAATGTAATAAAAGGAAAAGTAATTCCAGCAAAATTTTCAAGATTCCCTCCATGGAAGTTGCCCTCTGTGAAATATTGTAAATGGTTTTCTGGTTGCAAGGCAGACTGTTCAGATGATATTCTTAAACAGAAATTCCTTTGCCATGCTGAAAAACATGGTAACTCGAGGCAATTCTTTACCGATGGCTCCAAATCCAGTGCAGGCGTTGGTTTTGGAGTGGTATACCCTGACAGTAGTGTTAGTGGTGCATTACCAAGTTTTGCTTCTATTTTTAACTGCTGAACTTTTTAGCATTTTAACAGCCCTAAAGAAAATTGTAATGTTAGAAGGAGATAATTTTGCCATTTTTAGTGATTCCAAGAGTGCCTTGGAAGCTTTGGCATCTTTTAATCCAGTACACCCTGTGGTACTGGAAATAACAGAGTGGTTGTTTTTATTAAAACAAAAACAGAAGGTAGTTAACCTCTGCTGGGTTCCTTCACATGTTGGTATTGTTGGAAATGAACGAGCTGATGAATTGGCTAAGTTAGGTACATCAAAAAATCCAAAAAGTATAGCAATTCCCTGTTCAGACTACATTCCTGAAATTAAAAAGACTGTAGAATCAGTTTGGCAATTCTATTGGACAATAGAGAGTAATAATAAAATGAGAGAACTCAGTGATGTAATCAACCCCTGGCTTTATATGTTAGAAGACCGTCGGAGAGAGACTGCATTATGTAGGTTACGGATCGGCCACACATGGATTACTCATGGGTTTTTAATGAACAATGACCCTGAACCCTTTTGTGAGGATTGTCTTGTTCCCCTCACAGTAAAACATTTAATAGTAGAATGCCCCAGCTTAATATCAGCAAGGAACCGTCATTTTAACGTAGTTGGAAGAATGGATCTTAAACTGGATGCCATTATAGGCAGAGATTTTAATGAGGATAAGCTTTTTAGTTACCTTCGAGAAGCAGGTCTTCTTGAAAAAATTTAGGTTAGTTTGGTCAAGATGTTTGAGTTTGTGTATGTGTTAGTATGTGTCAGTGTATATCATTTGCTTTTAAGTCTTTTTAGATCAGGAAATTTTTATCTACATAAAATTTACCTCCAATTGATATATCTATTACCATATATAATGTTTTAGTACTTTTAATATCTATTTATTTTGACAGAACTCTGTAGAATTTGGAAGTTTGCGGGGTGCCTATGTTGCTTGTATTTTGTTTACAATTAATTTGAAATAGGTGTGTAGGTGAGATAGGTATTTCGTGTGTTTTTGGGTTCTCTGTAGTTCTCTGACAGATTTTATATAAACATATTTATAGCATTTTAATTGACTTTTTCCCTTGCAATGATACGGCGTCAATAACCTCGTCATTGCGACGCCAATAAGAATTAATAAATCAATCAATCAATCATCCGGTCAGCCATTCAATTTTTTGTCTTTTTGAATGCCAACTCTCCTAATCGGCGGGGAGATATAGCTAAATATAATAGATAATAAATTTTATTATGAAAATTTATATTATAAATACCTAAGATTTTTTTTTTAAATACTTACTTTCCTTTCCATTATATAAGTTGCCTTTGCTACATCCTCACATTCAGAGTGGATAGAAGTAGACAGATCGGCTACGAGTGTTTACATAAACCTATCGGTCCCCTGGTGGAGGTTGGGGAAATTTATTTTAAGGTTATAAGCAGATATGTACTTAATAAAGTGGTGATGATGATACTACATTTTACATTTAAAGAAAGTAATGGATGGTAAAGATGTCTTGAGCAAATTAGGATAAGCATTGGTCTCCTTATATCCAGTGTGGGTTGATTACACTAAATTTCTTGCTGTCTTTCCTAGTGATGGATCAAAACTTAATGAATTTCTTACATTATTGCAAAATAAATTAGATCAACAATCTTGCAGTAGGAGAGCTGATGCATTTTGTAATCTGGAAAGTTATTTATTCATTTTTTCCTTTCAGTACAAAACACCATATTATTCATTCAGCTGCCCCAAGGACGAAGGAGTTGCAAAAACAAGGAAATCGTGGAGGATATTAAGACATGAAAGAAGCTTTTCAAAAAAACCACAAATGGAAATTGACAAGAGGATCTGCCTGTTGAACCACATGAAGATAAAGGTTCTCCCAAAAAAACAACAGGCACAAGAAGGGTAAAAACCTTGTGGCGGAATCAAAGCTAAGTAAAAAAAAAGCAAGCAAACTCCCAACAGTTACGTTAATCGTACAAGCTGACAACATTTCCCACAGCCACACTTTCCCCTTAACGTTACTTTTTACCCGCAGGGTAATTGGTTCAACGACATACGGAAACACACAACACACAAACACATACTCACCTCAGGCTCCAGATACTCAGGACTAGGCTTTGCTGTCTGCTGGATATAGGCTAGTGGAGATGCAACCTCTGCCGATAATCAGAACAAAAAACAACCAACCAAGAACCACAACCTTACAATAACTTAACAACCCAAGAATCACACAACCCAACCCAGCACAACAACCTGCCAACACCAACGCTACCCCCAACCACCACTCACAGACACCAAAATGCACAACTAACCTCTTTATCTTCACCACAACCAGACAGACACACGCACAACAACTTTACAACACCAAAATCAACCAAAAAACACAACATCAACTGACCATCAATGGATAAGACTGCTGCCCAAACCACTGAATTCCTTACTTCTTACGACTCCCGTAACACTACTGCCACTGATATACACAACAGAGCATCACATCAGACACACGCTTACGACCACCATTCAACCACTCCCATTTATTCCTCCACCAATCTCTCTCTCTCTCTCTCTCTCTCTCTCTCTCTCTCTCGGAGACGTTGTCAGATATAAACTACCATCATTACTCCTCCATATTACCTCCCCCATTACATTTGACAACGTCTCCTTACACTCGCAACATCCACACTAAATCGCCTTTCGCAACACCCAAGGATGCTCGGATGCAGGCTCCCTGGATCTGTTTGAGGACCCTCATACATTCTTTCAGTTACATCGCCATTCACTTCTTCCAAACCACTTTCATTCAAGCTCCCATTATCTCCCTGTTACGGACCGAGAACCGCTCAACAATTGACACTCGGTATATAGAAAGAAACTCAAACAGAACAGAAGTTTATTTACAAGCTTATTAACAAAGATAAATGCAGAATGGTGTCTCTTATTTACATAACAAAATTAGATCTGACAATATGTGAAAAGGGGGAAACAATGCAGTATTGAAATACTTGCTGGCCAGTTTTGCAGCTGTTGAAATCTGTGCTCGAAGCGAGGGCTTCACAAAATGGGTCAGTAGAAACTTCAGATGGCTTTATATCTTCGTACTGCAGGAAGGAATGAATGCCTTAGTCTTGAAACTTGAAGGACGGGTTACTCCTCAAAACTACTTGTAGGACGTTTCTTCTCTGAAAGGCTTACTCACTCGACGTCAGGATCTCTCTCTCTCTTTCTCTCCGACTACAAACTGCAGACTTTACTTCCTCTCTTATCCTTCGTCTCTTCCTTCTTTTATCTCTGATGATCTGATTCTCTACTTTCTCAGTCATATATACGTCGATCTTGGGGTGTGGCTAAAAGGGCGAAACTTAACCAGCAAATGTCACCGTCCCTCGACAGGAACTTTTTAGAAGGTTCTCAACGAAATGTTACATCATATTACGCAGAGTTTCTGACGACGGCCGCGTGCTGGAGTTCCACAACACCTGAGTGTTCTCGAACAGTCATGAGAACACACGCCTCAAACACATGCGGGAATGCCTCCTTGCTGCTGACCTACTCGAAGAAGATACATTTTCCTTTACTTTAATATATGTTTCTTCACTATAGAGTGATTACCATGACACTCCCTCACTACCATCCTCCCAAATCCCATTCACTACTTCATCAATATCTTCTAGCTCTGGTCCCAACATCTCCTCTATTTCTGCTACCACACCACTCAATTCATCCATACTTCTGTCAAACTCTTGCAAAGACTTATCCATCCTATCAGCTACCTCCTTACTACTCAGTTTCCTTCCCACTGAAGTCCCATTTATCCCTGTTAACCCAAACCCACATACACTACAAGTATCGTTCATTCCCTCTAAGTCATCTGTAGCACACACTTGATCAACCGTTTGCACCCTACCACCAACCCCCTTACCATGCCGTTCACGCTTTTCCTTTCCATTTCCTTTCTCTACACTCTTCTGCTTTCTTCCATACTCAACCAACACAAACTGTCGATCTCCCAGACCCATTTGTTCACTGACAGTTGGCTCATACTTATTCACCCTCAACCATTCACTCATCGCATTCTCCCGAACATACTGTGGTACTTCCCTCCACCTATGGAGCTGGTTATGGTGTGCCCTAACCTCATCCATTCCCCCACCTACTCACAATTTCCCCAAAACATAACTTAATCCACTCGGTCCCACTTCCAAAATCTCAAAAGGCCCTTCAAATTTCTCTCTTACTTTATTCACATTCATTCTTCCTCTCTCAACCACCTCTTTCAACACCTTATCCCCAATCTTAAAACTCAAACCTTTCACTCGCTTTCTTCCACAAAACCTGATCACTTTCTGACAATCCTTTCAAAATTCAACACATACTTACAAGGAGACATACCTATGCTCTTCTGCAGTGTGGCGTTATATACCCACACTGCACGTCCTACATACATATCCCAATCATTATCGCCCTTACTCATCATTCGCAAAATCACAGTCATTGTTCTAACAGTCTTTTCAGCCAAACCATTCGCACTGGGCATATATGGAGTAGAACACACATGCACAATACCCCATCCCTTCAACATTTCAAATTCCCATCCCACAAACTCAGGTCCATTATCACTCAACATTTTTGCCAGCTTACACACACACATGGGCAACATCACTTGACCCACCATTCGTGCAACAGTTTCACTCCTCTTATCTTTGATGGGAACCACATAGGCAAATTTACTCATGTGATCCACCATCCCAATCATCCCCACGTGTCCTCTCGCAGTCGTAGGCAATGAAACAATCAATCACAAGCATTTCAAACGGCTCTTTCATCTGCAATTGCAACACAGGGGGACTTGCATGCACACTCAGATACTTTCCCCTCTGACAGTCTTCACACGTAACAGCCACATCCATACAAATCTTGTTCAACCCAGCCGCATACAATCTCTCTCTCGTGCACTCCCACAACTTATTTTTCCCCATATGCCCAAACCGATTGTGCACCAACAAACACATACTCACAGCTGACTCAACAGAAAACACCGGCACATACACCCCTTCCTGATGTAAAAAGTACACTATGTTTTTACACACTACAAACCATTTAGCAACCCTCTTATATACATCCAACTCGCATGGCCAATCTTCCACACGCACTCCTCCCACAACACATTGTCGCAACACTTACCTCCAGGTACTTATCTTGCATTTCCTCAATCTCTTCTTCACTCAACAAATCGTTCTCACTCCTAGCAATATCAATCATACCCACAAAGTTTACTACAAATACATTACTATCTTGAATCCTATCTACTTGTCTGCCCCCATTTCTAAGAATTCTGTTTCCTATATCTACGTCTATATCATTGATTCTCAAAAAATCTATCCCTATCAAAAAGCAAGATGGCATATCATTTTCTCCTATAACTATAAAGTTATGTATTACTTCAAGATCTAACCTAACCTTTAACCATATCTCTTCCCATACTAAAACACTTCCTTGTCCTAACCCATGTAAGCTTACACTTGTACACTGCCTTTTCACTTCCCAATCGCATCTCTCAAGTTCACTCACCACTGACCCACTCACCAAGGAAACTTGTGCCTCTGTGTCAACCAAACCACAGTACTCACCATCATTTATTATGACAAATGTCACCATTTTCTCTCAAGTCCCATGCATACACACATTCACTACCACGTCCACCTGGTTATCCACATCACAATCATCCTCACCACATTCATCCTCAATTATTTCCCCATTTCCACAATTCTGACTCAAATCCCCTTCACAGTCCCTTTTTGTAACCGACCATTTTATGAATAGAACTTACCTGGCAGTTATATATATATAGCTATAGCCTCTGTTGGTCCGGCAGATTTTTCAAAACTCGCGGCAACCGCCGAGTGGTAGTTGTTCGGTTAGGTAGTTAACAACCCTTACAGGGTGGTACTTGGAATCATTCCCGTTTTCTGTTCCTCAGATCATCTCTGCCGGTTGGACTGACAACATCGTTGCTAGTCCACCGTCGGGTTTTTCGCTCGCTTCCCTGTGTCGCTGTATTTTTGACTGATAATTGGTGATGTATACTGTGGATTGGCAATCGCTTTTGTGGCTTGTTCTTTTGATTGTTCTTTGGATATGATGTCTCGGAAGCATTTTCAAGTGTGTGTGAATGAGGAATGCAAGGTGAGGTTGCCGAAAGCTTCGGTGGACCCTCACACTGTTTGTTTGGGGTGTAGGGGTTTTGAGTGCGCTCTGGATAAAAGGTGTAAAGAATGCGAGGTTTTGGATGTAAAGAAATGAATGGAGATGAAACGCTACGTGCGTAGATTAGAATTGGATAAAGTAAGGAGGGCTTCTAAATTTAAGTCTAGGTCTGTGAGTGATGTTAGCCTAGACCTTTCTTATAACCCCTCAACTCCTTTAGAAGTAGAACCTTCTCCTGAGGTAGTAGCCCCTGCTCCTTCTACAGGACCTGTAGCTACTTTGGATGACCCTCAGTACGTCAGAATGGCGGCTGAGATGAAGGACCTTAAGGACCAACTTGCAGCCTTGAAGGAAGGTAAGAGTGCAGGTGAAATTAGTGATAGTGCTTGTGAAAGTGCAGTGGAGGTGGTGACTGATCGATCCTGTCACGCCCCTAGGTCTAGACCTCTTACCAAGCTCCCAGGACCAAGGGAGAAGGTACGTCGACGACCGCAAGGGGGTGAGAGGAACGTATCCTTGGTCAGCCGTCGCCTCAAGCAGTCCTGTTGATATTTCCCAGGCTGCTTATGACCGCCACGGGAAAGGCGTGTCGGACGTGGTAGTGTCTTCTCCGAGCCCCTCTCCTAGACGCAGATGGCAGTATGAGGAGTCGAAGCCAACCAAGAGAAGGTGGATGCAGCAAGCTGACCAGACCCGTACTCGCTCTCCCCTTTCAAGTAGATGGAGTAGCCCAGAACCTTTTCCTTCTGACGACGATTGGAACGCCTCTCCAGCTAAAAGGTCAAGACCTAGAATGGACGATTCTCCGCAGGACACATGGAGGGAGGAGAGATCTCCTCTTCCTTCAGGTTACGGAGAACTCTCGAGAGATCCTTCTCCTGCTACCAGCATGGCTCGGCAGCCTTCTCCTTCGGAACCGCAAGACCCAGCAGCGGTTGCGAAATCTTTCATGACCGTCATGCAAGACCAACTGGTTTCTCTAGTGCAAGCTTTTAGCCGCCCTCCCCCCCCAGTTGGGCAGACATAAGGACGACAAGTTACCAGTGAAGAGGTCAAGGAAAGAAACTCCTGCAGAGGTTTCTTCAGTTGGTAAGAAGGAACGGAGTTCCTTTCCCTTTCGGGACTGCAGACAGCACCGTTCTCGCGATGAGAGGAAGATACGTCACACTTTGCCCAGGGAACCACCCCTCTCTCGGCACCGCGGAGTTCCTGGCACCATTCAGGGTTCTTCTCCCGACTCTCGGTGCCGTGATACATCAAGCTCTCGTTGCCTCGCCTCTCCATCCTCTAGACGAAAGGAATTTTCTTCCTCTCTCCGATATATTGATTCCTTTGCTTGACACGACGACACATTCAGTTCACGCCGTGAAGACAGTTCACGCCGTGAAGACATCAACTCTCGTTCCCGACAGACCAGCACTCGACAAGACGGTTCCAGCACTCGACGACAGGACGCATACAGCTCTCGATGTCAGGACACATCCAACTCTTTACGTCAGGACGCATCCAGCTCTCGACGTCAGGACGCAACCAGCTCTCGGCGTCGGGACGCATCCAGCTCCCTACATCAGGACGCATCCAGCGCTCGACGCAAGGACGCATCAAGTGCTCGACTCCAAGACTTGCCCAGCTCTCGGCTCCAGGACGCATTCGTCTCCCGACGTCAGGACGCATCCAGTTCTCGACGCCAGGACGCATCTGGCGATCGGCTTTACTCCCCTGACGCAGGTGTACAGCAAGAAGAGAGTGATACTTGTGCACACCGGATGGATGCACAAGAGACCTCCGACTTAGTTCCTTCAACTCAAAGGGAGACTAAGGAGTTGGAAGGAATTCTTGAATTAGAGGATATTTCGGAGGACGAAGATAAACCTGCTAATGCGGCTGCCAATTATAAGGTTCTCTCGCTCCCTCCTTGAGCTGTATGGAGAGGAGTTTAAACCGGCTGCTCCTTGTTTTCCTCAGTCACAGTTCATCAGAAAGAAATCAAAGAAACAGTCGGCTTTCATCAAGATGAAGCTGTCGATTTCGGCAAAGAAGGCTCTAGTAAGGATCAATGACTGGCTTAAAGAATGTAGACAGGCAGTCAAGTCAACCTTCTCGTTTCCACCAGCTAGGCTTGCCTCTAAGGCGGGCATGTGATATGAGACTGGAGAGGCTCTTGGCCTGGGAGTACCTGCCTCCTCCCAGGGGGACTTCTCCGGCATAGTAGACTCATCTAGGAGACATGCCTTCAATTCTGCCAAAGTGATGTGGTCTATGACGGAGCTAGACCACCTCATCAAAGGAATCTTTAGGTCTTTCGAGGTGTTCAGCTTCTTAGACTGGGCACTTGGGGCTCTGACCAGGAAAGCAGAACCCATACAAGCCACAGGAATGGAAGACCTAACCAGTATTATGGCCTGTATGGATAAGGCGCTAAGAGATGGAGCAAACGAGATGGCTTCCCTGTTTACTTCGGGGGTTCTGAAGAAGAGGGCTCTGTTATGCTCCTTCACGACCAAAGCGTTTACAGTCGCACAGAAGGCAGAACTCCTATACGCCCCTCTCTCGGAACATCTTTTTTCTGAGTCCCTGCTCAGGGACATTACCCATTCTCTGACGCAGAAGGCTACGCAAGATCTTCTGACATGCTCTGCAAGGAAGGGTCTACCGGGGAATCCGTCATCTTCGAAAGAGGAGGAGAAGAAGGTTCTGCAGCCCTTTCGAGGTAGAGCTCCAACTAGGATGGACTTCTGAGGAAGAAGGCAGGAGACGGGCAGTAGAGCGAACAGGAGTACGTTCAGAGCCTGCGCTAGGAAATGAGACACCAGTCCTCCAGACAGCGGTAGGAGCAAGGCTGTCACACTTTTGGCAGGCCTGGAAGGAAAGAGGGGCGGACGCCTGGTCCCTCTCAGTCATCAGGGAGGGGTACAAGATCCCTCTCATGAGAAAGCCACCACTTTCAAGAACACCGAGAGCCTTAGTGGCTCAGTACTCGGACGCTGTGAAACAAGGGGCACTCCTGGATCTAGTAGACCAGATGCTGGAGAAGGGAGCAATAGAACCTGTACTGGAACTAGAATCCCCATGGTTCTACAATCGCCTGTTTCTAGTGCCCAAGGCCTCGGGTGGATGGAGACCCATTCTGGATGTCAGCGCACTGAACGTCTTTGTAGAAAAGACCGAGTTTACCATGGAGACGACTCAGTCGGTGCTGGCAGCGGTCCGTCCAGGGTCCAGGGGGCTGGATGGTGTCTCTGGACTTGCAGGACGCTTACTTTCATATCCCCATCCACCCGACTTCAAGGAAGTTCCTAAGATTTGTAGTCCAGAACAGGTGCTTCCAGTTCAAGGCCCTTTGTTTCGGCCTCAGCACGGCCCCTCAAGTTTTCACCAGAGTAATGGCAAACGTAGCGGGATGGCTCCATCAAGAAGGGATAAGAGTATCCCTATACCTCAACGACTGGTTGATAAGGTCCCAGTCGAAGAACAGGTGTCTGGAGGACTTGCACAAAATGTTTCTGATGACCCAGGAGCTGGGTCTCATCATCAACAAAGAGAAGTCCCAAATCGAGCCGAGTCAGACGATTCTTTATTTGGGGATAGTTCTGGACTCAGCTCTTTTTCGGGCTTTTCCCTCCCAAGAAAGGCAAAACAGGTTCCTCGAGAAGGGGCAGGAATTCCTGGGGAGAGAGAAGTGCTTGGCGAGGGATTGGATGAGTTTGCTGGGCACCCTCTCCTCGTTCAAGCAGTTTGTCTCCCTGGGAAGGTTGCATCTCAGACCTCTGCAACATTTCCTTTCAAGAGTCTGGGACAGGAAGAATCAGGAGGACTCCTTTTCCTTTCCCATTCCAGCGGAGATCAAGAGACATCTGAGTTGGTGGCTGGATCCGTCGAAGTTAGGGGAAGGAATCTCCCTGCTCAGGAAGAACCCAAACCTAGTGTTGTTCTCAGACGCTTCGGAGTCAGGATGGGGAGCAACACTGGGGAGGCGGGGGGCGGGGGGGGCGGGTCAGGCTCTTGGGAAGTGGAACAGAACGAATGGCACATCAACAGGAAAGAGTTGATGGCCATTCTGTCAGGATTGAAAGCCTTCAAAGACTCTGTTTCGGGGAGAGTAGTAGAAGTCAATTCAGACAACACCACGGCCCTGGCTTACATAAAAAAGCAAGGAGGGACTCATTCTCTGTCCCTGTACGAAACAGCAAGAGAGCTCCTTTTGTGGGCAAAGGAAAATGGCGTAGAGCTTTTAACAAGACTTGTGCAGGGACAGAAGAATGTAAGAGCAGACATGCTCAGCAGGAAAGGGCAAGTTCTGCCCACAGAATGGGGCCTCAACCTTCAGGGAAGCACAGTAGACGCCTTCTTGATGGATTGGACAGGGATAGACACTTATGCGTTCCCTCCCTTCAAGATCATCAACCTGGTCATCAAGAAATTCGCTCTCCTCGAGGCAGGGAAAATGACCCTGATAGCTCCATTCTGGCCAGCAAGAGAGTGGTTCACAGAGGTAGTGGAGATGCTAGTGGACTTTCCAAGAAGCCTTCCTCCAAGTCCAAGGCTTCTCAAACAGCCCCACTTCGAGAGGTATCATCAAAACCCCCTCGCTCTACATACTGACTGCCTTCAGACTATCGAGAAGCTTGTCAGAGCGAGAGGCTTTTCAGTGTCCTCAACCTCTACCTCTGTGAGCCTCTACCTCAACCTCAGTGTCCTCAACCTGTACCTCTGTGAGCCAGATAGTTGATTTTCTATTGTTCCTCAGGCAAGACTCTAAGCTGGCCGTATCCACCATAAAAGGATACAGAAGTATGTTTTTGGCGATCTTTAGGCACAGAGGCATAGATTTATCACAAGATAGAGACTTGAAGGATCTCTTAAAGTAGTTTGAAACGACTAAACAGATATTAAGACCACCGGCTTGGAATTTGGATGTGGTTTTGAAGTTCTTATGCAGCAGGAAGTTCGAGCCCATCTCGCAAGCGACCTTTAGAGACGTAACTAAGGAAACACTATTCCTGGTGGCTCTTGCCACAGCAAAAAGGGTCAGCGAGATTCAGGCAATAGAGAAGCAGGTGGGCTTCAATCAAGACGGAGCAGTATGTGCGTTAAGGCTCGACTTCCTCGCTAAGAATGAGAACCCATCCAAACCCTGGCCGGGGACGTTTGAGGTTCCTAACCTCACAAATTTAGTGGGCCAAGAGGAGGAGAGACTCCTCTGCCCAGTTAGAGCCCTCAGGGCATATTTATCACTGACAAGAAATTTAAGAGGTTCATCCAGTTCTTTATGGTGTTCAGTTAAGGATCCTCAAAGGCCCCTCTCGAAGAATGTGTTATCATTTCTTGAGGGAGACGATAAGAGAAGCTCACCTCTAATGTGAGGAGGAGAACTTCGGTCTGTTAAAAGTGAAAGCTCACGAGGTGAGAGCCATTTCAACATCACTGGCATATTGCAAGAACATGTCAGTTAAGCAAATAATGGACTCAACATTTTGGAGAAGCAACTCTGTGTTCGCTTCTCATTACCTCAGAGAGGTAAGAGTTGATTACGAAAAGTGTTACACTTTGGGCCCATACGTAGCTACGTCTTCGTTATTGGGTAAAGGAGTTACTACCTCCCCTCAACCTTAACTATGGTACGGTATGCCTGTATTTGGGGTTCGTGTTTTTATGGTTGTCCGAGGAAGCTGACTTGTGGGAACAGCACCCTCAGTTCTAGCTAGATAGGTAAGATATCTAGTCTGCAAGGTTAGGTGGTTATGTTGAGTAAGGTTGCAAATAATAAAAGGGGAAATAGGTAGTGTAGAAGTCTAGTCACATTGTTGGTCTCGCCCCGTTTGACACACTCGAGTGAATTGTTTCAGCATAACAGGTCTCCACCTGACTGGCGCTCCTAAGGGAAAAGACTCAAGAGGAAGGGACCTTTGAAGTCAGCGACCTTAGCAGGTAAGGAATCAAGGTGATTACCTACGCCTTTTAGTTGTTTCCCAACGATGTTGGCTGTCTTTCACCCACCTCCAAATGTGTGAATCAGCTATATATATATAACTGCCAGGTAAGTCCTATTCATAAAAATGAAGTATTTATGATAAAACAAAGTTTTATGAATACTTACCTGGCAGTTATATATATATAGCTATAGCCTCTGTTGGTCCGGCAGATTTTTCAAAACTCGCGGCAACCGCCGAGTGGTAGTTGTTCAGTTAGGTAGTTAACATGTAAAGGGTGGTACTTGGAATCATTCCCGTTTTCTGTTCCTCAGATCATCTCTTGCCCGACCTGTCTCCTGAGGGGAGGTGGGTGGGACTTAAAATATATATATAACTGCCAGGTAAGTATTCATAAAACTTTGTTTTATCATAAATACTTCATGTTACTACCATGTTCCCCACACAATCATCAAAACCCCACGTTCATTACCTGTACGTGCTCACCCTTCCTCAATACTCAACTAGTCTGTCCCATCCAAAAAACAAAAACACTTATGCTACTTCCTTCTGCACATCACTCATCAACTTCACTCGCACCTCGTTTGCACTACCGGGTACCTGTTCAACCAGACCCTTACCTTCCAAGTCTTTCAATGCTGAAAACAAACATTCACACACTCATCCCCTTCAAACCTGTCTTTTATAACTAACCCCTCAGGTACCATATTCGGATCCCAGTCACTTTTCACAACACCACTGTCCTTACCATGCATCCTAGACATTGTATCAGCAATCACAATTTTACTCCCTTACACGTAGTATTCTAAGCCAAAATCAAACTCACTCAAATCCTCAATCGTCCTCGCAATCCTAGCATTCACACTTTCCTTCTTGATCATATACACTAACGGCCGATGGTCCATCCTTATGACAAATTTTACCCCATACAAATACACTCAACGCTTTCACACAAAACCTTATTGCCGCAAACTCCTTCTCAACCACTGAATATTTCAGCTCTGCTTTATTAAAAGCTTTACTCAAATATGCAATCACTCTCAATTGTCCCTCCCCGTTCACCTCTTGCATCTTCACCAAGCATCCTCCCATACTAAACTTACTCGCATCAGTATACAACTCAAGCTTACTGGCATCCTCACTATAGTCTGGAAAAGCCAGGGTGACATCTCTAGCAGCCTCCTCTTTCAATCTCTCAAATGCTCCCACCATTCGCTCATCCCACCTCAGCTTAGTACAGTTTTTCTTCCCAGTCCATTCAGTCAACGGCTTCCCTATACCCGAACAATCCCTAACAAACTTCCTCCCGAACTCAATCAAACCCAAAAAACCCTTTAACTCTTCCTTATGCCAATCACACTCACCTTATGACCAAGAAATTCCACCTCCCCAGCCAACCACGTACACTTCTCAAGCTTCACTTTCACTCAAACCTCTTTCAAGTGCTCCAACACCTTCTCAACAGTTCTATATTCTCCTCAAGAGTCTCACTTGCAATCAAAACGTCATCTATAAACAGTCACCTTCCCTCTATCAAAACAAGCCAAAACTACATTTATCGCCCTCTGGAAGGCAGCAGGTGCATTAGCCAATCCAAAACTTAACCTCTTGAATTGATAGCGACAGCTACCACTCGAAAAAGCCATAACATGCCTGCTCCCTTCCTCAAGAGGCATCTGGTAATAGCCCCTTACCTAATCTAATTTCATGAACACTCATCCCATGCTTCTTGTACACACAATCAGACACCACATCATCGGAAATCGCTCCTTCACAGTCACTTCATTCACCCTCCTGTAATCCACACACATCCTCAAACTCCCATCTGGCTAACTTACTGGGACTATGGGACTATTCCAAGCACTCACTCCTCTTGATCACTCCTACTCTCAAGTTCCTCACACTGTTCCTCAATCTCTTGGGTAATAGGCGCAGAAAAGTGTCGGGGACGCTGATATATGGGGGTATTGTCTTTTAAAACTATCTTGAACTCCGGAAGCTTAGATCCCCTAAAATCCTTGTCACGACGACTCAACGGACCTCACCTATCCTTCAACATCGGCATCAACCGCTCCCTCTCGTCGTCACTAACATTTTCATCCACCTCAATTCTTTCTCTCAACTCATCATACTTCCACTCACCACTTTCTTTCATGCTACCTGTCATCAACCATTGCACCTTAACATATCTTTTGTCGTCCTCATTCACCTTCATATATAACAACCCTGCACAATTACCTTCACATATACCCCGCACTTGTTTTTTCCTAACACTCGGCAAAGAGACTACAAAAACCCGAGGATCCATATTTAAAATCCCATTGTACACATGCACGCTCGCTCTTACCAACTTGTTCGCATCCACACCCTCAACCACATATGCACACTTGTCACCTTTGACAATCCCAAGACTCTCCGGCCATGCGACTTTCACACTAACAACTTCGACTTCTTGCAGCACTTTTACACTTTTGCAACCAACGGCACTCCCTTCCATATTTTATGGTTTACCCCTCCATCCCTATCCAATTACGTACAACTCTCCATGTACATTCCCCTTCTTATGCAATTCAATCATATTCGTGCTCGGACAGACCACCATCCCACACTTCTTCAGGAACCTGTACCCTAACAACTTATCATACTTATCACTCATTCCCTTGATCACATAAAAATCACTTTCATCCATCACCACCTCTTCGATTTCTACCTTTTCATGCAACATTCCCACCACAGGCATGCCTAAATTTCCTATTCCTCATACCTCCCGTTTACATTTCCTAATTTCACACTCACTCCGCAACTTGTCACATCCATTCTTAAAAAGAACACCGACACTGCAACCGGTATCAATCAAAGTAATCAAACACACACCTTTGCACCTCACTTTTACACTCATACATTTATGAGCTCTTCCTCCAAACCCTTTTTCATGCAACAATCCTTCACACACATGCATCACTCTTACTGCCCGCACACTAGAGAACCCGTCCAACTGAATCCCCTTTGTACCTAGTTTCCCGAATTCCAAACCTGACACATCCTCTTTCGTCTACCCACACTCGCTACATGACCTTCCATTCCACATTCAACACATTTTGCCTGCTGTTCTTTACACATCCTTGCATAATTCCTGTTCTTCACGCAATTACGTACTGCAAACCTTAGTCACACAGGTACCCCAACGTCCACTTGCTATATGCCCTATTTGCCCACACCTTTAACATTTAATATCCCTATCTTTCTTACATTCACTAAATGCCCCATTTGCCCACACCTGAAGCATGCTCCCAACCCCCACCGACATTCATTCTTCTTGTGTCCTGACTTTCCACATCTGTAACACTGCTGCTCTCGTTCACGACTAACTGACCCTACTCTTCCAACGCTTGCACTCCGATCTCTCTTAGGGTTAACCATACTAACGTTACTTGCTCTAACGCTCCTATCAACCACTCGCTCCGCCATTCACCTTTGCCCTTCTAAAACTGCCTCCCTATCGCTCTTAAACTCTGGTATAACCTCAGCTACTTCAGTCCTAACACTAACACTTCTTCTCTTTTTCATACACCTATCTAACTCATAATCCTCTACTATTTCCAAAATGTCATTCCACGCCAACCTCTCATTCGTCCATCGCATTTTCTCCTTGCGTTTCAGATTTACAAACTCATACACACTCCCAGGCACAGTCGCCAACAACTTCCTCAACAACTTCCTTACAAACTCTTTACACTCATTTATCCCTTCGTCCCCAAACTTTTTCCTAGCTAATGTTTCCAACCTGCACACATACATTGACAATGGCTTACCAACATTCATTCTTGCCTCATCAAAATCATGTAAGTCCCCTATGTCCCTACTACCATATTCCTTGTATTGTGCACATCTGGCATCTGGGTACCTCTCATATACACAGCCTCTCATACTTCCTGCACACTCTCACTTTCACTATTTTCATTCTGATCCCTCTTAACTTCGTCCGAATACAATGAATCAACTTCCATACTAACATCCATGCTCTTGATTACGCTCTTCTTACCCTTCTTTCTACCTACCCGTTTCCACTCACCGCTATCTAAATAATTTTCAGCCCTTTCCCCAACATATTCAGTCCTAGTCTCATCCTGTCCGTCACCCTTACTAACCTTCTTTCCCTTAGTCTTCTTCTTTTCCTCAGCCCCCTTCTTATTCTTGTCCTCAGGTTTATCCTTATCCTGTGTCTTCCCCTTCTTTCCCTTACTTATCACACCAAATCACCTTCGTCACTCGTACTCTCATCCACTCGCTCTTTCACTTTCTTTACCACTCCTGGCCTGTCACAAGACCCAGTGGGCCTACCTCCTACAGCTCCCTCTCCCATGAATCCCTTCATCATTTCCTGTATCATCTCTTGTACTGCATTCATCATTACCCTAAATTTTTCGTCCATTTTCTCAACCATTCTCTCTCCCGCTCCTTTCACTTCTTTCATTTCCACTTTCGCACTCCTTAGCATTCCTCTCATTCCTCTAACTCGCTCTGCAGCTCCTCACACTCTACCCTCAACCTCGCATTCTCCACTTCCAATTGTTCTCTCACTTCTCTTTCCAACCTCAACTCCTCCTTCAGCCTCTCCGCCTCACATAATCCTTCCATCCCAAATTTTCTCACCACTCATGCACACTAGCCTAGACCAATCATCCTGCAGCTGCCACACCAGCAGTCCCTGTTCGGGCGCCAAAAATTTCTGTGGCCGAATCAAAGCTAAGTAATAAAAAGCAAGCAAACTCCCCACAGTTATGTTAATCATACAAGCTGACAACATTTCCCACAGCCACACTTTCCCCTTTACGTTATATTTTACCCGCAGGACAATTGGTTCAACGACATACCGAAACACACAAAACACAAACACGTACTCACCTCAGGCTCCAGATACTCAGGACTAGGCCGTGCTGTCCACTGAATGTAGGCTAGTCGAGATGCAACCTCCGCCGATAATCACAACAAAAATAACCAACCAAGAACCACAACCTTACAACAACTTAACAACCCGACAAATCACTGAGCAGACAAACACCAACAGCCCGAAACAACACGACAACCACACAACCCAACCCAGCACAACAACCTGCCAACACCAGCACCACCCCCAACCACCACTCACAGGCACCAAAATGCACGACCAACCTCTTTAACTTCACCAGAACCAGACAGATACACACACAACAAATGACTTCAATTAATTCCTTACTTCTTACGACTCCTGTAGCACTCTGCCACTGATATACTCAACAGAGCGCCACAACAGACACACACTTACAACCGCCATTCAACCACTCCCATTTGTTCCTCCACCAATCTCTCTCTCTCTCTCTCTCTCTCTCTCTCTCTCTCTCTCACGCAACCCTCGGAGACGTTGTCAAATATAAACTACCATCATTACTCCTCCATAACCTGACTAATGGTTATATAATTGAGACCTGCATTATTATGGGTGAGTGAAGTCTGTACTGTAGTATGAAATTATGTTTTAGAATTTTAGGAGGCCTCAGTCAGATGGGATATCAAGAGACTGAAGATAGATGCAGTGGCAATTTGATTCTGGAAGTGGACTGCTCAAAGTGTGTATAGTTACTATGCACTGCATATCAGTTACTGGAATGAATAGTAATCTATAGTGTTGGGTATTTCAATATGAAGGTACATTCAGTCATTTTGGCTAGGATATCTAAAATATCAGTCCTAAGGGTCTTGTTTCAGATAGTGCAAGCTAGGATATCTAAAGTAATAAGTCTAAGGGTCCTTAGTTCCTGTATGTAACAGTCTCATTTCAGATCCTACGAGTTTTCTGTAATATTGACTGTGGAAGATGTACTTCATTTTTAACTACAAAGCTTTTGAAAGGGAGAGTTTTCATCTTGAATCAGGTATTGAAAAGGATTAGGTTGAATCCATTGTTCAAGAAAATGCAGTAGGAAACGGTGTTTATATAGCTATTCAGGTATAAAGTTAGGGTCAGCTATAAGATGCAGGTAGTATTTGTGAAATTGTATTGGAAGTAAAAGTAATGTAGATAGCACAACCTTATTTGAATGTATGAACTTTGAGCTTTTTCGGTAATTCAGAGCTTCACAGAGCTTTTCAAGAATAAATGGTTTCAGTAACAATAATCATGATGCTTTGAAGGAAACTGTGCAATGGTGGTATCATCTGAAAGTTTATCAATTTTTCTTACAGTTCATCTTTTTCAAAGTAGAGTGGGTCCTCACCTATTTGCGGTCCACGATTTACAGCTTCACCTATTTATGGATTTTTCTCTGGAACATATATCCACGTTATATATGGAAAATTGACATATTTGGGGAATTTTCCATTGAGAAATACTCATTAATTATTGTATTTTCTTATTTTTATGATTAAATGCATTATTTATATTAAAAATTAAGAGTAGTTAAAAGCATTTTTAGCGTTTTTAGAGGTGGCCTTTGGTGTTTGAACTATTGAAACAGGGCAACTATAAGCATTTTTAGAGGGGCATCAAATATTCAGAGATTGAGTGATTCGTGGGGAGCTGTGGTACCTATCTCCCTCCCTCCCGCATATCCATCCTGGGGTCCACTGTACTGGGATTTATATGTCTTTTAGTGGTAGTGATTTGAGTTGTATTATCAGAATCTGATTATTCTTTTGTTTTCTTTTTTGTGGATGCTGAGCATCTGAGAGAACTGCAGGAACAGTGAGGAACTGAAAGGTGAAGGACCCAATACGTCATTTACAAAAGTTGGCTAAGCTCTTTTTATCTCCATCCACAACATGTAAAGGTGAGATATTGACAAAACCAGAGAGAGATGTTATACTGATGTGGTATGCGAGACCAGTTAAAGGTTGCCTTTGATACTGCATAAAAGTTGAATCTGTTCCACCATGTAACTCCTTTGTTTTATATGAAAACCCATGAAAAATTGCACACTGTTAGTATGGGTATTAGGTGAGTTGGGTTGTTTTCAAAGTACACTATGTATTTTGAAGGTAATAATATGGTGTATGATTGATGAGTCTGCAGTAAAGTGTATAATGGTTAAACTTGAGCTAAAAATTTCATCCAAATAAGTACTTTTTCAAGAGCTGTGATCTTTTTGCAGTGAAATTACTGACTTTTGTATAATGTAAAAAGTTGTCCATACCATTAGAAACTAGCATTTACATGAAGAACATTTTGCTCAGGAGAGAAGTTTGTGATGGAAGGATTCAAGGAATTCTAGTTTTAAGTTTTGAAGAGGAAAATGTTTACAAAACCAAGAATTTTTTGTCTTGTGTTATCTTGACAATGCTCAAGATATTTTTGTTTCATTGTTATAAGAATTTGATTCATGTCCAGATGCAATATAACTAGAAGTTGGCACTTACATGTGAAGGTGAGTTTTCCTCATATGGTGCAATAAAAACTCACAAAGTTACCAAATTTCTGTTGTGGAATCTATTCATATGGCTAATTTCAGTTTAAAATGTTTGAAGTACAATCGCTCACAGCTTCTAAATACATTTGGCTGAAGGTCATAGGTAGGTGGTCAATTTTGAGATGTTACTCAAAGATGATTAAAAGGTAAATTGATATGGCTTACAAGATTTCCATCCCCAAATCAGGAAAAATGTCTTTGAAAGTCTTTATTGTAACTTATTGTGTACTCAAAAAATAAAACTGCTTTTGCCACTATTTAGGTTTTGGCAACATTCCATTGCATAACAGAGTAGATAATATTGCCAAGGATTTGGTGGTTCTACCATGTTTTACTTGAATCTTCGTCAGGTTGAGCATCAGGAAATAGAGTTGCAATGGTGCTGGAAATGTTTGGATTACATAATAATGAACTCCCTTTATGGGAGCAGAATGTAACCTGGAACTCCACACTATAGAAACCACACAGTCGAATAGGAGAACTGTGATAGAAAAAAGAATAATAATATAATTCATTACCAGTTCTTTTTGTTCTGACCAGATGGAATTTCAGAAAAATGTCTGATCATTCACTAAGATTTATACAATGGTAGACCTCATCTGTGCCCTTCTTGGTAACAGGAACCCAGTTATTATGCTGGAGCCTTTACTGTAGCTAGTGATGTCCCTCATTTTATACCTTGGAAGGCAAATAGCCTTAATTTCCTGTGAATTAACAAACCAGTTTTTCATCCTTCTGGGTGGTGTACAGCTTGCATTTTTCTAAGGAAATAATAGATAAATTTGGAAGTAGTATAATATTTTAGCAGAGATAGGTGTTCAATGAACATGGAATGAGGTGTCAGGAAAAACTGATTTACTTTGGTTGGAAAGAAATAGTAATTGTTTAGATTGAGACTAAAGTACAGATTTATAGTTGTTTTTCTTTATAGAGGCTCAATATATTGAAATTTAAAGTTTTGTACTGCAGTCTGAGAGAGTTGATATTGGGAAATTGAATCTTATGACTTTCAGTTCCAGAAGCTCCTTGAATACGTATTCCTAAAAAGAAGATTATTTTTTATGAAATAAAAGTCATTAAAAGAAGAATATATGGTTTTTATTATGAAATCTTCAAGTTCTGTCAAATAGTGTCATTTTCCCTGCTATTTTTTCCATATTTATGGGTTAAATCTTGTGTAGTTTGTAATTTGTTGTTTATGGGCATCATGGAAAATTAATTAATGTATTTTTTCAAAAGATTGAGCCAAATAGTCAAATACTTGGAGGATTGAATACTAAATCAAGAAGTTTTACCAGATGTGAAAGTGATGGAATAGTCTTATTAATGTTTCACCTAGGCCCAGTAATAATAATTGGAACTCACTCAAATACAAATATAGAAGTTTTTGTTACAAATTGAAAAGCATTCAGTAAAAGTTGCATGACAGTCAAAAGTTTTAATTACTGGTATTTCAACACTTACTTTAGCTGTGGTTAAATAGAAACCTAATGACATCCCCCTAATCAAACACTACAGACATTCAATAGTGAGACATAAATAATACCTGTCACACCCAAATGACTTAGGTCAGTCGTTAGCACACCAAACCATTAACCTTATGAACTGATGCTCTACTCTCTACTAAATGTTTTTGTTTTTTAAGGCTTTTTCGTTTTTTACAATTTTGGGTAAAGGATTGTGTACCTGGATTAGCTGTTGACTAGGAGTAGGATGAGTGAAATCTTTGTCATGATTGAAAAAGATGTACATACACTGGTTTCCATCATTGTAAGGTCTTGAAGTTGGAACTACTATTATATTAGCCTTAATTCCTAATTTGTTTCAACTATTAAGATTTCCAAGTCATTTTAGAATGAAATTTGTTGTAGATTATATGTCCTGTAACATTATAATATTCCATAAATGCTGGTACTTGGACATAAAGGCTTAGTATAAGAGGCATATCACATATGAAAGTATTGACGTGTTTACAATTCAGGGTCGGAAATGCGTATTAATTTTTTTCTGGAATTTGTTAACAGATTGAGAATTTGCATTTTTTTCAAGCAATTAAATGATTCTCTAATAAATCTGTACAAAGTATACCATGAAAATAATACCTCTTTCCTAACATTAAACTTGAGTTGGTTGAATGTTAATACTTTAGTTATCAAAGAGTATTTTATTAAGAGCATTTATTATCATGGTATATCTACATAATTCAAGACACTGTTAGTATGTAAAGGTTCCAAATTTTAAGTGTTACTTTAAGAATATTTTTGTATTCTTGAGGAAAGCATTTTAGATCAAATATTTATTAATTAAACTCAAATAATAGTGTTACATTTGATTGTTGTAAATAGGATATATGAAGCTCATAGTAGCTATAATTCAGTAGTTCATGAATAATGAAGAATAAGCTTTATTGATGTTATAATTTGTTTTTGGTTGTTATGGATGGTCAAGTGAAAGTGACATTGTAGGTTAATGAATTGTAGTCGTTAAAAGTGAATGCATTATTTCAATGATAGGTTTTTTCTGACAGTGACAATGTAGGTAACTGGATCTCTTAATTGAACCAAAATTTAAATTCTATGTAAAAGTAAATTCAAAGAGTGTTCTGTTATGGAATTTCAGTATTTGTTATATTTGAATTAGATAGCAATGTCAGTCATGAGAAAGTTATATTCAATGTTGCAGTGCTACATTGATTGGTAGAATTCCTTGGAACGATTCAAAACTTCTTGAGAACTAGTTAGTATCTTCCACTAGAAGACTTAAGTAAGTATTTTTGAGACTTGTTTTGAAAGGGAAATTAATTTCACAGTAGATTTCTTGGTTATTAGGATTGTAGCCGTTTAATTACCAGCAGTTATTAAGCAAATCACACACATTTCCTTCCATGGAAGTTCCCATGAAAGAATTAATTGTCCTTGAAAGACGTAAATGAAAGCAAAGTTAAGTTGAAGTTGAACAGTAAAATGAGGAAAGAATAAATAGAGTTGGTTAAATGAAAATGGACATTTGATTGTTAGGGATTTTGATGGTAGACTTATTTGCCTGAGGAATGAACCCATGTTAACAGGTACCCATGTAAATTATGTCATTCCAGGAACCAGGGAAATTTTGGGTTGTTACCAAAATGCTTGACAAGGGAGTTCTGTCTCTGCTAAGAAAGTAAATTGGAACAGTTTTTGTGGTTGCACTATAACATGTTAGATCATAAATACTTCCCCCTCATTATGGGACCACCTTGACTTGGTGAGGAGTCTCTCGAACCTCGGGAATTTCTTCCTAGGTTTGAACCCGAGAGTCCCATATGACATTATATATTTTTGGAATAAAATATATGGATTTTTCCACTTTTGTCAAAATTTTCACTATCTAATAAATAAGAACACATATCATAACTTGGACTGGAGTTAAATCCGAAGCTAAATACAGGCGGCCCTCGGTTAGCGGCAGGGGTTCCGTTCCTGGTCGCCGACGCTAAGTGATTTTCGACGCTAAGCGATTTTAAAGCCTACGGCCACCACACACCTTCTTTCGAAACTCTAGACCAGTCAAAGGTGCCATAATCCCACAATGGCGCAATAAGTAAAATTATATTTATGCAGTATAGTACTATAGAATTTACTGTACAGTACATTATAGCATTGTAAATACTGTAAAGTGAAAAAAGCCTAGCTTTAATCCTTTAGGTGTCTAGAGTATGTAAAGATATAATAAAGTTTATACAGGGTACAGGGAGCTGTAGTGTTCAAGTTACGATCATTAGTTTTACGATAGTCTGATTTTATGAGAGATCAAATTACAATGGCCTAACTTTATCCATCTTCTAGTTACATAAGTTCAATAACAGCAAAAGATAATGATGAAAGTATGGTTTTAAAGTTATACTCGTTGCGTGAACAAGTACAGCCATGAACAACCGAACGAGAAACAATTTTTTTTTTCTTCAAAGTACAACCGAACTGGATAAAATCCGTTTGGCTTGTATTTCAATCATCATACTACACTACACTATTACCGTAGTTGTTATAAATGGCATTATGTATAGAATAGAACTGAGATATCTTAATGTAATAACTTTATTCGCTATAGATCAAAGATCAATCGGGATATATACAGTTTAATTTAAACGTAGTTATAACTGAAGCTGAGAAAACTGTTCAAGCTGCTAATGACTATTATCGTACATCGGCAACAAGGATAAAACTGCAGTAAATGTATGCCATCAAACACAACCGTAGATAAAATTGGGATAAAATCATTTTAATCAAAACTGCTGTACTTGAAAGAACACATTTTACTGTTGGTTTCACGCCAATTTAAGATAAATAATGTAAAGTTCGTATTACGATGATATAAAGGATTATTGCGAACGGAATCACATAATTTTTTACGCAATAAATATGCCGCCAGTAATCTGTTAACGAAAAAAAAAAGTAGTTCACATTCACAACGAGACATGTTCAATAAATATTTCCACCTAAAAACACGTTGTATAAGGGTAAGCGCTGAATGGCCTTTGCTGCCCCAGTGCTTGGTGTTACACCTAAACTTTATAAAACCAACCAACCAACGTTGTATAAGGAAAAATAACTTTGTCTCATATAAGTCAAGTATCTAGATATTCGTTTATGCTAACCAGAAGCAAGAGAATTCGCTCAGAATTGCTTTATGGCGAAACAAACTCTTATTCACCATCAGCTGATTTCAAACCACATTGGCTGCTGCTGCGGAATACTGGCTTAGATTTGCTGTAGTATTTTATAATACAATAATATGAGAATGCATACAATATTATTGGATACAGTGAAGTAATGTATAACTTTTTAAAGGGTTTATGGAAAAGATGCATAATTAATAAAATGACACCATGCATTTTTCGGAACATGAAAAAACATCCCCTGACAACATGGAGCATAGTTACAAAGGCTGCCTTAATTTGTATCATATTTACCGTATATACTCGCATATTATGCGACTTTTGAAACCTAATTTTGAAGCTAATTTTAAAGGGGTCGCATCATACACACGGTATAAAATTAGCGTACCGTCTGTGCTTTCCCAAATCGGCAGATTGCGATAGTTACTACCGGAGGAAAACAGTAGATCTTTTAAAAAGTTATGCTTTACTTGTACTTCACTATATCCAATAATAGTGTATGCATTCTCATATTACTAGTATATTTTAAAATACAAAAGAGCGATTGTGCGCCATTTGCATTATTTTGGTTTATACAACATATGTTTAATTGTTCTAGACTAACCATCTATAATTTCCAAAGCAGTTGATTAAGGCACAATACCGAAGGATTTTTTACTTTTTGTTTTGCTCGGTAAAAGAAACATTTGTTACTTGAACTATTATTTTTATTTTAGGATACACAGGTAAGTGAAAATTTATTAAAGTAAAAAAAATGCATAAAATTAATAAACTAAAATCCTCCAAAGTCGCTCTCCGTGTCCGTATCATCAAATACTGCTCCAAATTCTTTGCCATCAAGGCAGTCATCATATTCGTCATCTTCCAGATCTTTGATCATTTCATCTTCATCTCCTGCATCTTCATATAGGACATCGTCAATTCAAATGGAAGGTATAGTCTTGTCACCGTGGCGAGCTCTCTGGTGTGGCTTTTAAAGATCTGCCCTTATGCTAATTTTACAAAAACAACAACTGCCTGCATGTGACAGACCTTTGAATGTCCTTGAGACAAATCCCGAGGCTATAATTATAAGATTATAAGGGGTTTTCATTCCCAGGTACTTTAATCTCCTTCCTACAGCTGTCCGAGCGAGAGCTTTTTTTATGGGACAACATAGGCCCGCATTTTGCATTTTCCATACCTTTTTATTTTGTATACGATTGCCCTTTCTTGGCTGTGGAGTTGATGTCTATCCATGGCTGTGAGATGACCAGGAATACCTTGTAAGTCGGTGTCAAAGTCACTCCACACTTCAGTCAGGCCAAAACTTTTCCATATCGCATTCAAGCAATATTCAGGCATTGTTTCCTATCTATTATTTTGTCAGAGAGAGAGAGAGAGAGAGAGAGAGAGAGAGAGAGAGAGAGAGAGAGAGAGAGAGAGAGAAATCTGTCTGTATACGATTGTTTATTTTCTCACTCGTCAAACTTACTCTTATTCTTTATTTCATATTTCCTTGCTCACCAATTTATTCTATACCTGCAATATTAAGAAATCAAGATATTTGTAGAAGGGAGAACTGCCTCCAGACTACAGTCAGTATGGATTTAAACGCATGTGGAACTGGTTGAAATATTCGCAACAGCACCAAAATGAGATGCCATGTTGATAGAAAATCTAACTCCGTTTCTTGTTATTGCATAAAAAAACTTTATCAATTGTGAACCTACGTAATTGATTTAGAATTCTGCGTAACGGAAAAGATAATATTTGATATGTGTAATGGGAGAAATGTTTTTATCTCTGTTGTTGTTATAAATTTGGCAGATATGCGATCAAACATGTGGGAGGACCAAAACAGCCCAGCCAGAGAGCCCAACTCATTTTGTAAATACTATTGTTTGGCGTGCTAGGCTTACCCGATTCACTTGTGTGTGCGCTTTAGCTGCTGCTACTGCTACTCAAATAATCGCATTTTTCTTACTAATCCCAAGAGTTGACCATGGAAAATCCCAAGATTAACCAAAAATCCCAAGATAATAAAATAATTGACATATGCCCAGCCTTGGAGTCCTAAATATTTACTGTCTTTCAGGAAAAGATACTGATAAATTGAATTGACGGTATCTTTCCTGAGAGAGAGAGAGAGAGAGAGAGAGAGAATATTTAACCAGTGGGCATTAGTACATGTGCAGGCAGTGTATTCATGCTTTTTAAAAATTGTGCAGTACAGGTAATTCATATCTGGAAGACAAAAAAACAAAAATATGAATTTTGTTGCTGTCAGTCGCATGGACTAAATTTACAAAGAGCAGGGAACAAATCTTGACATTCCTCGAGAGATAGAGAGATGAACCAAGGCCATCTAGGATGAACTCTCTCTCTCCCCTCTCAACTATACTGTAAGTGTTAACTTGAGTCTCTGAAACCAATAGGTATTAGCACACGCGCAACTGTATGTGTGTGTGTATGGGCATACTGTTAAAAAATGTGCTGTACCTATAGGTAATACCTACATCTTGGAACATAAAACAAACAAATAAATTTTTTTTTTGTTAGTCGCCGGCGATATAAAGGGTATGACCAGCAGAGAGAAAGATTAACATTTTTCCAGAGATTAAAGAGCTGAATTTTGCTTTGAAGGTATGTCAACCGCGTTAGTAAATAGGTATCATCTTCTAAAGAAAATTTTTTTTCTCTTTTATTTTTGCGGAGAATCTTCAAACCATTTTGCATTCAAAGTAATGAGAAGGAATCATTCTATTCTTCATGTAATCAGTAAAAAGGGATTTTGACGTAGGAAAAATCTATTTCTTGGGGAAGACCTGTGTCGTCCTATGAAAAATCCCTGTTATTCATTTTTCCCAGTATAAATAGCTCTATTATATACCAGAGAAAAAGCTAACATAGTTATGCTGAGGTTACTACCCCCAGCGCGATCACCCGAAGGGTGTCGGTATAGTATAGGGCTTCTGCCATTTAGAAGATTCCCTTCAAAATCCCTCTCTTTTGGTGGGAGCCGTTACAACGGAATCCCACTACTCGTCCCCGCTCGCCACTACTACTACTACCGAAGCGCCATCTTGCATTCCTGATTAGATCTATAAACTTGGATTAGTCAGGGTGGGAAGAAATGTTAGTAGGGCTAGGGTTCATAGGGCGACACAGGTCTTCCCCCAGAAATAGATTTTTCCTACGTCAAAATCCCTTTTCTGGTGTTGACCTGTGTCGCCCTGTGAAAACATACCAGAGAATGCTATACAAGTTTTTAGTGTAAAATTATATGTAAAACCAGGTTAATGACATTCAGAGTAAAGAATTATAAATAGTTTTACTATTTAATCTTAACATTATATCTTAAACTTACTATCTGTAAGAAATGATTTCTTAATATATTCTTAACCATAATAGTAATACTTATATAATACTTAAAATTGTACATAATATGAAGTTATTGGTCTTAGTTATGTGTCTTACAGTCATACAGACCAATCAAAGCAATACACTAATACTTAATAGCAATATTAATTATATACATATTGTGCAATCTTATATACTAATTCGGTAATGGGATCGACAACAAACGTTTTGCCTGGTCCGGAAAACAAGGTATGGTGGGGAGTTTGAGCGAGTCATGCGGGTAGAAGGGTCATGCAGAGGGAGATAGTTAAAGGAATAGTCTATTCAAAGGTTTCTAAGGAGAACCGTCAGTTTGTTCTTCAGGAACCGCCACAGTACCAGCTGCCACTGCTGAAAATTTTAGGGCCTGTAAATTTTTGAGATAGTGGTGCTTAACACTGTTGGGGACTTCCAACCTGTGTACTTTTTTAGGTCTCCAAACTTCATATTTTGAAAATAATTAGTTGATGTGGCAACTGCCCGGATATCATGGACATGTGGAACTGAATCTGGGTTGGCTTGTTTAATAAAATAAAGAATCTGTTGCCTAATTCCTCTTAAAGTTATCGTGCCCCCTTTTTCTCTAATAAAAAGAGAGCCCGTTGTTATTTGAGATGTTCTGGTCATAAAGGTTTTAAGTGTATGAACCGGACATAATGATTCATCTTCTGGAAGAGGAATAATTTCCCAAGGAGTCCACCTATTTTTGTGGATCCTCATTTTTTGTTAAAAATTGTCTATCTGGCGAAAGTAAAACTTTCCCAGATTGAAGGAATTCCACATGCCCTGGATTTCTAGAAAGTGCTGATAATTCAGATATTCTAGCGCCCGAGGCTAGCGCTACTAAAAACAATGTTTTTCTTAATAGCGCTGAATAAGAACAATTATCATTGTCTAAATCTGATGCCAGTTTAAGGACATCGTTCAGGAACCATGATATTGATTGAGGACGGTTGACCGGTCTCAAACGTGCACATGCTTTTGGGATAGATGAGAAGTATGTGTGTGTTAAATTGATGCTGAAACCTATTTGAAAAATCTTTCTTAGGGCAGATTTAATTGTGGTAATAGTACTGACAGCTAGGCCTTTCTCATGTAATGATCTAAAGAAAGAAATGGTAAGATTAGTATCCATCTCTTGTACATTCATATCATTTAAAAACATAGCTAGTTTCTTAACTGCGGAGTCATACTGTCTAATTGTAGAATCTCTCTTATCCGATTCTACAAATAGAATGTTTAACGGATCTATTTTCGCTTCCTTTTGTGCCGTGAACTTCATGAAGTCCATAAAGTTAGGGCATTCAGAATTCTTGAGGAAGCTGACACAGTTTGCGTTTGTACTGTTTGTGTTAATTTCGGGGATGGAATCTTCTGAGGTTTGAGTTTCATCTCCATGATAAGTGGATACCAATTGCTCTTCGGCCAATTGGGTGCCACTAGTGCCAACTGGCCTCTGAATAATCGTAGCTTGTGAAGCACCTTCAAGAGGAGGTTCACTGGTGGAAAGAGATAAATTCTTTCCCATTTGTTCCAATCTAGAGATATTGCATCGATCGCGAAGGCATTGTTGTCTATATTGAGAGCTACATAGCAGGCTAGTTTGTGGTTGGACTCCGAGGCAAAGAGGTCTACCTGGAGGTCCGGAATCTGATTCATAATCCATTTGAATGAATTGTTGTCCAGTGACCATTCCAATTCCAATGGGGTCATTCTGGACAAAGAGTCTGCTATTACATTCCTTACTCCTGCCAGATGAGTTGCTGACAGATGCCAGTGGTTCTTTTCCGCTAATAGGAATATTGCTATCATTACATGATTTACTTTGTTTGATTTGGACCCCTCTTCTGTTTATGCAATGGACGACTGTAGAGCTGTCCGATACGATTTGAATGTGGATCTTCTTGGACGGTTGTAATTTTCTCAATGTCAGGAACACTGCCATCGCTTCCAATACATTTATGTGGAATTGACTGAATGTTTGTGACCATGTCCCTTGAACTTTCTTGAGGGGTGAATATCCCCCCCAGCCGCTCAGGGATGCATCTGTGTGGATGATCAGAGATGGGGGAGGAAATTGTAGCGGAACTGATTTGGATAGGTTCCGTTGTTTCGTCCATGGAATAAGTCTCTTATTCAGAATATCTGGAATTCTTGAAACTTTGTCTCTGAATTTGAGATTTGCTCTTGATCTCCAAACCTGATTGATATCTTTTAATCTGGTTTTTAGTAGAACATCTGTCACTGATGCAAATTGAAGGGAGCCTAGGATTCTCTCCTGTTCCCTTCGAGATGACCGTCGTTTTCCGACAAAGCGTTTTGTAGCTTTTACTATCTCTTTGACCTTTTTGGACGGTAGAGATAGCCTGTGTTTCTTCAGGTCCCACTGAATTCCTAACCATTGGAACTGGGATTGTGGAGTCAGTCTGGACTTTGCCATATTCACCTGGAAGCCTAGAAACTTTAGAAATTTCAGTACTTTGGATGTTGACCTTCGACATTCTGCTTCATTGTTTGCCCAAATTAACCAATCGTCCAGGTAGGCTACTAAAAGTATTCCTTTCTTCCTCAATTCCTGAACTACTGTCTCCCCTAATTTCGTGAATACCCTGGGTGTTATATTGCGTCCGAAGGGCATTACCTTGAATGAGTAGGCTTTCTTGCCTAGCTTGAATCCTAGGTATGGAGAGAAGTTTCTGGCTATTGAAACGTGATAGTAAGCGTCTGTAAGATCTATAGAGGTGGTGACGGCCCCACGGGGAAGTAAGGTCCGTCCGTACCTGTGAGATTGTCAGCATGTGGAACTTGTCGCAGTGAATGTAGGAATTCAGCTGAGACAAGTCCAGGATTACCCGTCTTTTGTTCGAGTCCTTCTTTGGGACACTGAACAATCGTGCTTGGAATCTTATGCTCTTCACCCTCTTTATGGCACGTTTCTGAAGAAGATCCTTTGTATATTCTAAGAGGTCCTCTGTTGGTTTTTGGAAGAAGTTGACTGGAGGGGGAGGGCCCTTCTCCCACTTCCAGCCTAGACCTTTTGATATTATACTGTGGGCCCATGGACTGAAGGTCCATCGACCCTTGAACAAACAAGTATAGTCTCCCCCCTAACTGGGAGATTTCACTGGTTGGAAGCTGGTCTAGCTCCTCTACCTCCTCGGAATCCTCTACCCCTGACTCTGCCTCGCAGTCTGGAGCCTCCTCTGGCTCGACTACTCCCAGCATGTCTGCTATATGGGCGAAAGGCACCTCTCGTCTCATATGCAGGATTATATGCTGGGGAAGCCACAACTTGCGATGAAGTCGAAGGTTGAGGTTCCGAGGTTGGTTGAACCAATACATACTGTTGTGGTGGTGTTACCTTTGAGGTGGACGGCACTGCCTGCATATATCCATGTGGACGGGCCGTCTGGTAAGGGTTATACCTTCTCGCCTTCTTTTTAGGTGCTTGTTGATGAGGGGACACATCAAATTGGCGCTTTACAGGAAGACCCCACCTCACTCTCAGACTTTGATTAACCCTAGCTGCTTCGTGCAATATGGAATTTATCTCCTCTTTGGGGAAGAGGTTTTCTCCCCAAATGGATGATTTTATAAGCTTGTTAGGTTCATGTTTGACCGTGGCTCCAGCCAAAACATGTTTCCTACATGCCCTTCTTGCAACAGCGAAGTCATTTAGATCTGATTGAAAAGTCTGTAAAAGACTTTTCGTTAGGACCCGAAAGACTGGTTCGTCCTTATAGGTCGTGGCTAACAACTCCGCCGAGGTGACGGAGTTGATAGTCCTGGCTAACCTTGTCCTTGCCTCAAACTCCCCCTTGATCAAATGGTCGGGGAGTTTGGGCAAACGTTCGGAGAACAAGTCCGAAGCGCAATCCGGCTCCAATTTACCAGCAGTAAACGTTGCCGGAGCGTTTATCCAAATGTCTGTTCCTGTGGGGAAAAGCTACAATCATGACTATTTTTTTATTGTATTCTACATAAAAATGCGCACATTTTCATATATAATACTCCATGTAACGGCTAATTTAAAATGGTAAAAAAATTATGTCAAAGTGACTAAATAATTTCCGAGATGTGTCACAGATACTTTTTAGTGCGGCAAGAAAGAAATTCGCGCTTGCGCGCCTGCGTAACGATTGTAAACAAAACAACACCTTGATTCGTGAACTCCCAGCATCCCCCAAGGCGCGTGATTCAAGAGTTTTCGGCTGGTAGGCCTAAAAGTATTTTTCCGCGAATTTAAAAAAAAAACTTTTGTATGTTGACGTAAAATACGTCCAGTCGGCACCCGAGAGACAAAAAATGTCGACGTAAAATACGTCCAGTCGGCGTTTAAGGGTTAATAACAAACAACAAGATAATATAAAGGTACAAACTAATTCTCATATCAATAATGCTGAACCCCAAAACAAGCATGTTGATATATCCACCAGTACCACTAACAACATTGAAGATTCAGATATCCATGGAAAAGAACTTCCAATAGAATAGTAGTCAAATAATAATAATAATAATCGAACTGACAAAAAGAAAAGAATACTAGAACAAACCCCACCTAAGGGAAAAAAAGTGAATATTGAAAATTACAATCAATCCAAAGAAACTCCAACTACACCAGGAGAACATTTTAAAAAAGATATTATACTAACCTCATCACAAATTTCTCGGCTACATCATTTGAACATAATGAAATGTCAATTGAAGAAAAGGTTAGGTGTGTATTTGTAAAATATGTTGGAACTTCACTTTCATTGAGACAACACAGATTGTGTTTCATTATAGTATTCTCTATGTTGATTCTGGGTGTTTCAGTGGGGTTATTAGTATCCCCTAATGGATTATGTGCATTAAAATCTCCTACTATAAGTAGGGGTTCCTGTATACTTTTGCTAATAAGTTCAGAAAAATCACTAAAATTTGCATTGAAATTTGGTTGGTTATATAAATTGTAAATAGTGATTTTACTTTTGTCAGGCATATACAGTTTAATAGATGTTATTTGGTATGGCATAGATGGTATGTCGAAAGGTTCATATGTAATGCTATTATGAACGTATATGGCTGTGCCTAATTTTCCACTGTCAGTTGGTGAATAACAGGCAATTTTATAGTGTTGGATATTTGTAGGGTTATTTCCTATATGTTGTAGACATAAGCACATTGGGTTGTGGTCATGTATGATTCTTTGTATAATTCACCCAGATGTAGTCGGGTTAAGAGACCATTTATATTCCATTGAATGATTTTATATTCCATTATTAGGAGGAATTGGTGTTAAATTCTGTAAGTTGATTGCTGATTTTACTTTGCCTCGTAGTTTATATGCACTTGAATTTATTTGTGGTTTTTTAATCGTTGTATTTGTATGTTGGTTATTAGAGTCTGCAGTTGTTTGTTTTTCATAATTGAATATTAACAAGTCTATTTTTGATTTTATAATTTCCTTTTTGTATTTTAAGGATTCAGAACATAATTTGTTCTCATGGTGTGTTAAAGGCCACCTCCTTAATTTAGTAAAATTGTCTATACAATTTCGTACTGTGTTCTTTTTCTTGGTAGTTACTTGGTTATATGTGTAAGTGTTTACATAATAATAATATGGAATGTTAGTCCATATATATAAAAGATTGCTTGCAGGAATGTGATCAGACTAGAGACGCTAAAGATGACGTATACAATAAGTATGTAGGCTAAGATAACATGCCGTCACCTGTAGTCATTCAATTGTTTATAAACATTAGTCCAAGCTCCCTGCTTGAGACAACTACCCCGACCTATAATTCAAACGGCCTACGTGATCTGTAGCGTGTCTCATTTTGATTGTGTGTTCGTATGAAACTATGTCATTTGTATGTATGTTCATATGTTCGAACTACTGTCTGTTCCTTCATAACTTGTAACAGAGATGGTAGACAGGAGAACAGAGTTAGCTATCGTCATTAGAAGACCTGTACCTCTTTACCTAAGCTTTATCATGTAGAGGAATAGGATTAGCCATCATCATTGGCAGAAGCGATCAAGCTATCGTTATTAGAAGACTTGTACAATCATATCTGATCTTCAGCATGTAAAACTTCAGAAGAATATATCTATTTTTATATTTCGTGTTTTCTACAAGAACCTCCTCACCATGAGTTTAACACATCGTCGTAATAACTAACAAGATAATACCGACTTCGTAAGTGATCTACAAACCCCCAGACACTCCATTGAAGATGGAAGTGCAATACCAACCGACTTAGCGTAAGATTATCGCTAGTCTAACATTACCTCATAGGGCACCTTATCATACAAGGCACAAGCCCTAATATATGTACTTACAAAGCATTCATTACAACCTAAGACGAAGCATGTTTGGTAATGTTAATTATTGGTTCAGAAGTATTTGGTCTAGCTTTAGAAATTTCTGGTTTTGTAATTCTATTGGTCCTTTTCTGTAGTGATAAGGACTGTTGGTTTGAAGGGTTATTTGTTTTGTTGTTGTTAATAGAATATTTGGGTCTTGTGGATGGTTGGGGGGTAATGGTTATATTTTGGTTTGATTTAATGGTATGATTTTCATTAGTATTATTTGATGGGAATTGTAAAGAGTGATCAATTGATTTTTTACTGTCCAGATGTTGGCTGTTTGATTGAGATTGAGGGTAATTGTGTATTTCCACTTGTGATGAGGTTAGTTTAATATCTTTTTTAAAATGTTCTCCTGGTGTAGTTGGAGTTTCTTTTGATTGATTGTAATTTTCAATATTCACTTTTTTTCCCTTAGGTGGGGTTCTTTCCAGAATTCTTTTCTTTTTGCCAGTTCGATTATTATCATTATTTACCTCCTCTTCCATTGGAAGTTCTTTTCCATGGATAACTGAATCATCTATGTTAGTGGTGGTATTGGTTGTTGTAATATCACTTTTATTTTGGGTTTCAGTATTATTGGTATGAAATTTAGTTTATGTTTATATTATCTTGTTTGTTATTGTGCTGCTTGATGGTAGTGTTTAACACTCGCCCCAGGTTTTATACCGACACCTTTCATATAGGTGAGCGAGTCAGAGGCTTCTGACATGTCCAATTTAGCAGTTCTCTGGTATTATAGCAATATTTTACTAGAAATAGTGCTAAAGCAGATACATTTCACGGGAGCGATGCGGCTTCCTCGCCCAGAAATAGATTTTTCCTACGTCAAAATCCCTTTTTTACTCACTTTGAAAAGGTGGGTGTTTCGGATGGATTATTAATTCCTCTTACTTTTAGTTCAAGTCTGGCTTCCATGACTGACATTCGTCCTATTTATTAATAACTGAAGTTCTGTTATATTGGTAAAACGATCATTCTTTAGATTTTGCGTGATGGGCTAGTCCACAATTAATACATTTTGGTTGATTACAGTTCCAATTAGTGGTATGGTTATCTGATGCGCAGACTGCACATACTGCCTTATTACGGCATTTTTTGTATGTGTCCATACCTTGAGCACTGTGTACATTGTAGTGGTTTTGGAACGAAAGGACGAACTTCTCTATTTTGTCCAAGAATTTTTATTTTAAATGGTAAGTCTTGGCCTGTAAATTTTATGTTGGCAATGTTGATATTTTTATTTTTGTCTTTCCTACTTGAAATCGAGTATATTTCTAAATCGTGGATGTTGTTATATCTCAATTTTAAGGAGTCTAGCAGTAGTTGTTTTGAAGTGAGCTCCTGCTCGCTATTGTGTAGGATGATTGTACCCTGTACGTAATTCAATGTTTCGTGACTTGTAATTGTTACTTTTATATTATTTGTTTCTGTTATACTTAAAAAGGCAGTAGACTGCTTTTTATTGGTTACTTGGATAAGCCATTCATGGTCCTTGATGTGTCTGCATTCCATGTCTTGTGTTGGATATATGTTAAGTAATTTGTTTTCTAGTATCGCTGCTGAGATTTTGTTGTCAGCTTTGAGGACTAGAAATCTTGACCAGTTATCTGGTCCAAAGAGAGTCTACTTGAGACTCAGAGGTTTGGAAAAACTAACCACTATTAATAATAATAATAATCTGGTCCAAAGAGGTCATCAAAATGTACCAATGTGGGATTAAGTCGGTAATTTTTGTTACTTTTTGGTCCTTGTTTTATGTATGTTGCTTGTCTATTATGATTTTTATATTTTTTCTGTATTGTTGGGAGGATTATTTGTCTCTAATTCAGAATTATTGTTCATCGTATATGGATCCATTGTTACGATATTGGAGTTTACCAATTTATTTTTGTTTGTTTCTTTTTTATTTATGCACTCTATTTGGTTTTCTGGCTCTGCTGCTTTACTTGGAACAGGGTGTTCCTTTGTATCATTTATAGTACTTTCACTACTTGTGGCAGTACCATGGAAATTCGCGAGTGACATGCCAATAGTCATCAACTGTGCCAGAGTTTTTCCATCATGGGGCCCAGGGGTACTCAAATCATTTATTTCAGTATTCATAAATTTGAGATGGGATAAAAAAATTTTTTTTTTAAATCTTGAAAAGATATCATTGGCCCTTCGCGAAGTTAAATCTTCCGCCATTGGCACAAGTGAGAAAGGACTCCCAAATGTCCGCATCCCTACCCTATCCCAAAAGGGGATGGCATAACATGATTAGTATGGCCCAAGCGTAAGCAGAACCCGCTTGCTAGGACTTAAGAGTGTTACGATAATACAATTATCCCCATCCTAATCACATTATGGGCAAACTGGATAGAATGCCGAGAGTTCTATTCCTAGAACCAGGCCCCCCCCTGGAATCCGTGGTCCAGCTCCTCAGAATATAGTTCTGCCTGAAAAATAGGTCCGAACATCGTCGGGTAGATGATGGATCTACCACAGTTCTCGCTATTGAGCTTCGGATTTAACTCCACATTAAGCCATGATATGTTTTCTCATTTATTTGCTTTCAAAAATTTTGGCAAAAATGGAAAAGTCCACAGAAGTTAACTCGAAAGTATATAATGTCATATGGGACTCTTGGGTTCGAACCTGGGAAGAAATTCCTGAGGTTCGAGAGCCCCCTCACCATGGCAAGGTGGTCCCATAATGAGGGGGCACCAGGGGAGCCCTGGACAAAACTCGCTTATGAATATCTGGGAAATGAGGTGGGAGATGGCCCAGATAAAGGTCCCTCCTCTTCTTGCCGACAAAGGTACATAGTACAATTAACCGAGACGTTTGCTTGATGAGCTGAGCCCATCGACACTGATGTGATGAGGTTATCGAACAAAACGGGATCGGAAGGAGTATACCCGTCCTGTTTTAAGAAACCCATGAGGCCCGAGAGCATCCACATGGTATGAGACAGAGCTTCAGATTGATTCCTATAGGTGTCTTCCAAAAGGGCCGCTTCTCTCACCAAAATACCAATGAGTCTGTTACCCGGTACTTTGGGAAGGAGAGCTTCCACTGATTCGTTCAGAGGTACAGTGGTACCTCGAGATACGAGCGTCCTGGGATACGAGTGCTTTGAGACCCGAGGTGGAATTCGGTCCAAATTTTGCTTTGAGACCCGAGCTGTGTCCCGAGATCCGAGTTGGTTCGGGGACGCCACCGCTAGTTGGCGTTCGTGGGCAGCATCAGCTAGGAGCATCCCACGAGCTCACTCGCACGCGTGACCGACAGATTTAAGTTGTGTTTGTGAGCTGTACTCGTGTTTTCGCTGTTTTTTCACGAATTAGTGAACTTTTTTTACCTACCATCATGGGGCCAAAGAAAGTTCGTGCAAAGGAGAGTGGCGAGAAGAAGAAGAGAATGCTGTCGATAGAGGTAAAGCAAGAAATAATAGAAAAACATGAGCGTGGTGTACGAGTGATGGAACTGGCCCGGGTGTATGAGCGTAGCACATCGACCATTTGTACCATCCTAAAGCAAAAGGATGCCATCAAAAGTGCAAAAACAGCTAAAGGAACTACAATTCTGTCGCAATTAACCCTCTTACGCCGACTGGACGTATTTTACGTCGACATTTTTTGTCTCCCGTGTGCCGACTGGACGTATTTTACGTCGACTTACAAAAGTTTTTTTAAAATTCGCGGAAAAATACTTATAGACCTACCAGCCTAAAACTTTTGAATCACCCGCCTTGGGGGATGCTGGGAGTTCACGGATCAAGGTGTTGTTTTGTACCATTGTAAATTAGCCGTTACATGAAGTATTATATATGAAAATGTGCGTATTTTTATGTAGAATACAACAATAAAATACTCATGATTGTAGCTTTTATCAGTTTTGAGATATTTTCATATAAATAACGATAATTGCCAAAATTTCAACCTTCGGTCAACTTTGACCCTACCGAAATGGTCGAAAAACGCAATTGTAAGCTAAAACGCTTATATTCTAGTAATATTCAATCATTTACCTTAATTTTGCAACTAATTGGAAGTCTCTAGCACAATATTTCGATTTATGGTGAATTTATGAAAAAAATAAAATTTTCTTTACGTCCGCGCGGTAACTCTTCCGAAAAAATCATATGTGCGATTGTGGTAATGTTTGCACCATTTTAAATTAGCCGTTACATAAAGTTTTATATATGAAAATGTGCGCAATTTCATGTAGAATACAACAATAAATAATTGAAGGTTGTAGCTTTTTCTAATTTTTGAAATATTTGCATATAAATCACGATAATAGAAAAAAAACCACGTTCGGTCAAATTTGACTACCGAAATGGTCGAAAAACGCAATTGTAAGCTAAAACTCTTACAGTCTAGTAATATTCAGTCATTTATCTTCATCTTGAAACAAATTCGAAGTCTCTAGCAAAATATTTAGATTTATGGTGAATTTAAAAAAAAATCTTTCCTTCCCTCCGCGTGCGGATTCTCCGCCACAAATCTCCGAAATACGTACGTCCCATTCTCGGAATATTTGCTCCGTTTCATATTAGGCATTTCATAGAGTTTTATATATGGAAATGTGCGCAATTTCATATAGAATAAAACGAAAAATATTTGAAGGTTGTAGCTTTTCCTATTTCCGAAATAATTGCATATAAAAAATATATATATATAAAAAATTTGACATTCAGTCAACTTTAACTCATCAGATATGGTCGAAAACTGCATTTGTAAGCTAATACTCTTACAGTATAGTAATATTCAATCATTTTTCTTAATTTTGAAAGAAATTGGAAGTCTTTAGGACAATATTTAGATTTATGGTGAATTTTTGAAAAAAATATTTGTTTACGTCCGCTCGTTACGAATTCATGCATTATTTTGTGATAATATTTTCTCTGTGTTGCTTTTATCGTTTTACTATGTGTTATATACCAAAATGATTGCAATTTAGTGTACATTACAACGAAAAAAAAGTAACTTGTTACCTTTAACCGTTTTGCGCACAGCGCGATTTGAATACAATTATATATGAAATTTCGTTTTTGCACTATTGTATATAGCATTATTTATATATGATAACGATAATTTTTTTCATTTCTGATGGTTGTATACTAAACTTCAGGCAATGACAAAAAAAGGAGCCAAAAATGAACTCTTAATCTTGAAAACTAAGCGCGCTGTGATTTTTTGAAAAAAATATTTTTTCCGCTTCCGCGCTCACTCCGAAACCCCTCCGGCACACGGGAGACAATTTTTTATTTACCGCTCCGGCGTAAGAGGGTTAAGGACAAATGTCCATGAAGAAATGGAGAAGCTGCTCTTGGTATGGGTGAAAGAGAAGGAACTAGCGGGAGATACAGTGACGGAGAGTATAATTTGCGAAAAGGCTCGCGTTATTTACGCAGATTTGAAGAAGGAAGAGGCATCAACTTCAGAAGGGGGAGCAGAAGACACGTTTAAGGCAAGTCGTGGGTGGTTCGATAATTTTAAGAAGAGAAGTGGCATTCATTCGGTGGTGAGGCATGGCGAAGCTGCGAGTGCCGATGTAAAGGGAGCTGAAAGGTACATCGTCGAGTTCGCTGAGCTTATTGAGGAGGAAGGCTACATCCCGCAACAAGTCTTTAACTGCGATGAGACAGGATTATTTTGGAAAAAAATGCCACGGAGGACGTACATCACCGAAGAGGAGACGAAGATGCCAGGCCATAAACCCATGAAGGACCGTCTGACCCTTGCATTGTGTGCAAATGCTAGTGGTGACTGTAAAGTAAAGCCACTGCTAGTTTACCATTTCTGAAAATCCTCGAGCGTTCAAGTCACACAAAATTCTGAAAGAAAAACTGCACATAATGTGGCGCGCGAATGCAAGGGCATCGGTTACGCGGCAGTTCTTTACAGATTGGGTAAACCTCGTCTTCGGTCCTTCAGTGAAGGAATATCTTCAAAAGAATAACCTCCCACTGAAAGCCTTATTAATTTTGGATAATGCTCCAGCCCACCCACCTGGTCTTCAAGATGACATTCTCGAGGAGTTCCAGTTTGTGAAAGTCCTCTACCTCCCACCCAACCGGACTTCCATCATGCAACCAATGGATCAGCAGGTCATTGCAAATTTTAAAAAGCTTTTCACAAAGCACTTGTTCCGCCGATGCTTTGAGGTGACAGAGAACACCAAGCTTACCATTCGAGAGTTTTGGAAAGAGCATTACAATATCGTCGTATGTTTACGTATCATTGACTCGGCATGGCAAGAGGTAACGAGACGAACCTTAAACTCGGCATGGAAAAAGCTATGACCTGATGCTGTTTCAGAGAGGGACTTCGAAGGGTTCGAACCCCAAGCAACGGTGGAGGAGATTGTGTCCCTCGGAAAGTCGATGGGTCTGGAGGTAGATGAGGGCGACGTCAACGAACTCGTCGAGGAACATGAGGAGGAACTCTCAATTGAGGAGTTGAAGGAGCTGCAGGTGATGCAACATACAAAGGCCCTGCAAGAGATTAGTAGCAGTAGCGAGGGGGAGGAAGAGCCGGAGGAAGTGATTCCTACAAGTCAAATTAAAGACATGTTAGCAATGTGGGAAACACTTTCGAGTTTCATTGAACAGAAACATCCAGAAAAAGTTTCGACTAGTCGTGCTTCAGCGTTATTTAATGACACTTGTTTGACTCATTTCCGGAACATTCTAAAAGGGAGGCAGAAGCAAAGCTCTTTGGATAAATTTTTGTTAAAGAGAAGCGCAAATGAAAGTGCTGAAAGTGATTCTAAAAGGCAGAAAACAAGTGCTGATTAAACTTACGTACTATCGCTTAGGTTAAGTTTTAAGTTTAAAGTGCATTTAGTATTTTTTCAAATTTAAGTTAAGGAAAGTGCAAATTTTTATTAAAGTTAAGGAAATGCAGTTTTAGTTTACATTTTAATGTTATCATTTTGTGTTCGAAAAAATGCTGTTTACGTAACGGGACTAGCCCCTCCCTGCTCCCTCCTCCTCCTCCTCCTCCTCTGCCACTCGCCTCCGTTAGCCAGCCGCACTCGCCTGTCAGCAAGGTAAGATTACGTGTTCTTAACTTTTTGTTGTGTTACGTAACTTTGTTATTCATTGCTAAATTTTCCGTAACATTTTTACTAAAAGGGAGGCAAAAGCAAACCTCTTTCGGTAACTTACAAGAAAAGCGCAAGTGAAACTGCCGAAAGTTAAAAGTCAGAAACAAAGCGATTAATTAAACTTACATTTAAGAAGTTTAAAGTTAAAATTGCATTAGGTTAATTTCTAATTTCTATTAAAGTTAAGGAAATGCAGTTTTAGTTTACATTTTAATGTTCATTTTCTGTTAGGAAAATTCCTGTTTACGTAACGGGACTAATGTAGCCGTCCAGCCCTCCCCCTCCATCACTCGCCTCCCTTAGCCGCCCGCACGCGACTGTCACGAAGGTTAGATTAAATTAACTTTTTCTTTTCTTTATTTTACTTTAATTCTATTCATTACTAAAATATATTACTGTATAATTTTTTTGTACTATATTTCTACATTTATATCTGTGTTTTCTTCATTATTTACGATGGTTTGGGGGGTATGGAACGGATTAAATACATTTCATTTAATTTAAATGGGAAAAATTGATTTGAGATCCGAGTTTTTCGAGTTCCGAGCTGGTTCCGGAACGAATTAATCTCGTATCTCAAGGTACCACTGTACTCTGAAACCCGAAGAAGGGTTACCCGGTACGCCATACAATGGCCTACGACTGGGAATAAAAGCAGAGTCCTGCCTACCCGCCCTCACTACCGCAGCTAACCGAGAGTCCGCCTCCATTAGGGCTTGTTCTACATGCCCAAAGCAAGGCAACTTACATGATGGATGGGAAACCAGCAGTTTGGTCGAAAAAAGTTCTTCAAACATAGCTTGGCTAGGTTTAAAGTGTTCCTCATCGACTTTCGACTGAGGAAACAGAAGGTGAATGAGGTTTATCATTCTGCGATACTCGCTGTCTACCGTCACCGGACAGCTTGGTAAAGGAAGAGGAGGACCTTCGTCTTCGACAGAAAAATCTCTTATCTGCATCCTTCGAATACACTTGAGCAGAAGGAGAAGCAGAGGCAAGACCGACTCCCGGAATACCACCCTGACGAGACGGAGAACCTAACCTTCGCTGATCTACACCTAAGGACTGAAGATCGGGAGAAATGAAAACCGGAATTGAGTCGACCTCAAGTGGTTGCGCAATATCAACACCTCTACCAAGAGATGCGGAAGCTACTGATCGATTTAAGGCTTCTTGCAGAAGCAAAACACCACTGGAGCTGCGCAAACCTAGCGCTTCACGACCTTGGTTCAACAACCTGGATTGAACCGAACTAATATCTAAGGGCGATCTTCCCCGAACATACGAAGAAGCCGCATCCCCAGCGCGAAGGTCTACTGCCGCTGAATATGAAACGATCCTCACATGACCATCCTTGCTGAGCAGCCATCAGACCTGACAAAGTCCGGAAACCAGGAAGTCCTGTTACCAAACCCAACACCAAATCAACACCAGTACCTGATTCCAGCAGAATATCTCCTACCTAAGAAAGGACGGATGAAGAAGGGAAAACAGCGGAAGATACACTCGGAACTACTCTCGGTCCAGTGATCGCAGAAGTGGGGCAGGTAACCGAGGCACCTGCCGCAGCAATGCTGAAACCAGTGAAAGACAAAGGGATACTGAAAGAAGAAACCTGTGAAGGCAGGGAAGACATCAACACCTCACCCGCACGGGAAAAACCTGCGGAACGTGACACAGCTGCATTAGAAGCAAAAGTATTCTCATGAGGGAAAACCAAAGGAGATGGCATGAGACACCCCCCTGATGCGGGGCTGCAGACTGATCTGTGACTGAAGTAGAAACCCCCGAAACCGGGGGAAGAGAAACTGATGAACCTGGGGATATAGAAGGGTTAGAAGCCATCCTTTTAAGGGAAAGAAAATAAATTGAATCTTTACCACCTTGAAAATCTAAATACATACCGTTACCAAATTCAGGGAAATTCTTAAAAACATGGTCTTGACTATTACTGATACCCAAAAGAAAACACTGCCTAACTAAGGACCTATAACCCTGTGAAAGTGCTAAGAGATCAGCATTATAGTCTGCTAAATTGAATTGAGCAATGCTCTAGAAACCCTCAAAGGGCAAAGGTTCTGAAATACCTCCATACAGAAAAGGAACCTTTGAAGAGGAGGGGGCATTCAGAGTATCTACCGCTGACGGAATTGAGTCGAAACTCCCAGAAGGAGGAAGGCCAGATTTTACCTTCGGCGCAGTATTGGCCGGGAACAAACAGATCTCTGGATCCAATGGGGATCCTAACTTAGCAGGACTAAATAAAGGATCTGAAGGCAACTGCCCTTGGAACCATGCCTCGCCTAGCTAATCCCTAACACTCCTAGTTGTCTGTGTCAGTCCTATTTCTGACTTCATTTACAGACTTATGTTTTCAGGGGAATAAGGGAATTCTGCTGCGGACACTACCTGCTCCTCACCAGGGGGGACGGTAGTTCCTACCTTTTCGGTTTTTGAATCTCCATGACCCCCGGCACCCGTCAGGGCTGGTTCCGGAATAGGCAGGGGAGCTGGAAGAGAGTGGTTAGTAAATTGTTCCCTATTGCTAACTTTCATCTCGTTGTGCAACTTTGACATCAGTGAGGTAATTAACCCAGACATACTCAATGTTAACCTATCTTCTAACTTCTTATAAAGTACTGACTCCAACTCACTAGCTTCTTCTACCTTGTGTTTATTCGCTGAAACTACCCTACCGTCACTCTTTGAAGCAATAGCTTTCCTATGTTTAATATATGCCTGCATTTGATCCGTAGACCAGTCCTTACACTCGTCACATCAACGACCTAAATTCCATTGAATTTTCCTACATGAAATACACATATCAATCGTATTTGAGTGTACTCATTCTCCGTTTGCAGGTGGCACAGGAGCGATGAGGTGCTGCATCTTCGCTGGGATGGTCTGGAGGAGTCTTAGGCTACGGTTACTATGGATGCGAATTCTGACAAAAATGTCTTCTGACGAATACGTCAGAAATCTTCGTCAGAACAAGGTGGTTACACTGTACGCCTTTTCTGATATTCTGATAGTCATTACGTTTCTGCCCTTCCAGAAACTTTATTTGCAGCAAGTAATATGCAAGAAATTCTGTAATAGTAAATTATGGCTCAGTTACTTTATAATTGCTTAAAATGTAAACCCCACATTAAAATAAAAAATTGTACTTACTGCTAGTGTTGGGTTCTGTAGCAATCTTCTCCCACTTTTGCCGAGAAATATCTCTGTTATGGTAATTTTTGTGTCTCATCCCACAAACACCTGTTCTCATTCACAAGGCAGATCAATTTATCGTTATCCATGGTGGAATAATAAAATCAATTGAAATTCAGTGCACAAAAATACCAAAAACAGACGCAGGTCGCATTAAAAAATCAAACTTGTTCTGACGTGTTCGATGTTGCCTCTGTAAACACTCATTGGAATGCATGCGTTTGTGTTTTCTTCGAATTCGTCAGAACTCGTCCGAACAGATATTCGTATCCATAGTAACAGTAGCCTTAGTTGGGGCAGGATCCTTTGCAGTTGATTCCATTTTACGGTCTGAGTCCTTTATCAAGAGAAAACAAGCAGAGAAAAGCCAAGGCGAAATCCAAAACAAGCAAGGGCGACAAAAATCTTATTCAACATGGTAGGGGGTCGGGCTGTGACCAAAGGTTCGCACGCTGCAAGAAACGTCTTTACAGGCAAGCGAACAAAAAGCGATTGACGGGAGTAGTCACTGTGGGCCGGTGCCTGGCGGCAGTGTCTCCAACCACGGACAGGTGACTTGGTAACAATGTTTACCTGCAGCGTTGGTAGCGCTGGCAGTTAAAAATTTTACCTAAGTGTTGGTAATTTTTGTGGGGTGTTGTTCGGCCTGGTCAGGTGACCAGGGCTAATTCAGGTGTTCAGGTGGTGTATTGCAATTTGGGAATTTTTCATTTTAGTTTTTTTGGTTTTAGGAGAATTATGTGCTCAGAAATTGGTTTTTTGGGGGTGGGGGTTGGGGGAGGTTTGGAGTGAAAAAGTGTGTTGTGAAAGATGTTGTTACAAAGTGCATCATTTTGGGGAAATTTTGTACCCAAAAAATGTGACAGGTTTGGAGAGTTTTCTCAAAAAGTGGGTAATTCTGTAAGAGTTTTGTACCTAAACAGTGTCAGTTTGAGAGAGCTTTGTACCCAAAAATTTGTCAGTTGGTAAGATTTTTGCACCCAGTGTTAGTTTAGGAATGTTTCTCACACACAAAAAGTTTGTCAGTTTGTAAGTTTTGCACCTAGAAAATTTGTCAGTTCGGGAGGATTTTGTACCCATAAAAGAATATCATTTGGGAGAGTTTTGTACCAAAATGTGTGCCAGTTTTGGACCCGGAAAGGTGTGTCACTGTAAGTTCTGCACCCGGAAAGTGTTTCACTTTGGGAGAATTTTGTACCTAATAAATGTCTTAGTTTGGCAAAGCTTTTATAGCCAAAAGGTATTCCATTTCTGGAGAGTTTTGTACCCCAAAATGTAATTTTTGGATACCAAAAGTTTGTCAGTAGGTAGGAATTTTGTATATGGAAAATGTATCATTTGTGAGAATTATGTACCTAATAAATGTCTCAGTCTGCGAGCATATTGTATCCAAAAAGTGTGTTGGTTAGGGATACTAGTATACAGAAAATGAGTCGTTTTGGGGAAGTATTTTACCCTTCAGGGGTGTCACTTTTGAGAGAATTTTTTTGCTGACAAAGCTTGTCAGTTTTGGGGAATTTTGTACCCATAAAAAATGCCACTTTGGGAGGGGGTTTGCACTTAAAAAGTGTGTGTTTGGAGGAGTTGTACCAAAATTATCGTTAAGAAAAATTTTGTACCCAAAGGTTGTGTGTTGGGAGAATATAGTGCTTATAAGTGTAGATTTGGGAGTTTTTATTTTTAATTTTTTACCTAAATCGTGTCAGTTAAGGAGAGCTTTTTTAGATTTAACATTATCAAGAATATAGGTTTAGTATTCTCATGGAAACATTTGAATACGGAAAGATACTTTCGGCCAAAATTAAGGGTTCAGTATCTGAGAAAATGCTCACCTAGTTACCAGAACACGAATACATATCTTAAGACAAAAAATCTGTAACACGTGAAAATATTTGCAAGTTGCAGTACCGTTTGTGAAAAATGGAAAATTGAAATAACAGGACATATTTTTCAAAGTTACTGTTCTTGAAAAAATTGAGATGGAAGGTCAGGAGTAGTACTGCATCTTAAATGCAGACAAAATATAAAATGCTTAATAAAGTTATGAAAAACTTGAGGCTCTTTAGCAGTTTGGTATCAGATTTTTGAATACAGGTCCTGAAGTGTTAGTGTCTTCAGTTAGAAACAACAGTCTATCATATGTTCCATATAATATGCCAGTTGTTTGCTTACTTATTGAGTAATTAAGAAGCCTTTTATCCTTAGATTACTTAAATGGGAGCCTTTTACTTAGGCCGGCCACACACTTGCAGTTTTAACCGACAGTTATAACTGTTAAGTTATAACTGTCAGTAAAAACTGCACGTGTGTGGGTATCTCAGTTGCTCATTTCGTCAGTTCAACAAAACTGTACAGTTAAACTGAGACAAATACAATGTTCCATATTTTTAACTGAAAGGAATAACTGAACTGAGCGTGTGTGGGGATTCGTAACTGTAAAGTTCTCAACTTCTCATTTCTACCTACAGGTGGTAGAATTCATTGAACTCTATCGATCTGAACCTTGCGCAAGTAATTGAGAAAATCAATTGGTTCTTCACTTAATTCCTTTAATAATTTCGCCTTAGTAACCAGTTTTTGCACCACTGTTTACGCTTTTTAGTTTTCTTTTTTCTATTTATTTGTAGCATTACAAAGAATACACCGAGAGCGACACGATCGTACTCTTCGGAATCCATGGTAAAAACTGAGGGATTGAACTGTGTGTGTGTGTGTGTGTGTGTGTGCATTTCATTTCTAACTGACGTCAGTTTAAACTGTGTCAGTTATAACTGAACAGTCATAACTGGCAGTTAAAACTGCACGTGTTTGGCCGGCTTTAGACACAAGAAAGACAGACTTGTATCTCATTACTAATCCATACACACACATATATATATAAATCTGTGTATGGAACTGTGTAATTTATACTATGTATGGATAAAATATTATTTATGTATATCATAGCAAGAACAAAGCTAAACCAACATGTTACTTGATAAAAAAAACAACATGAAATGTTTTAAAAGCAAGAACGATCGAGTGAACACACCATAAGTGTAAACGAAGGCATCTTGACTTGTAATGAATTCTTTGTAATGTTGACAATGATATGACGTAATTCAATGAATGATAACTCTCAGAAATCACTCAAGTAATGTTGAAAAGGAAATTACCAATGTAATGAAGTTTATGAGTCCAAAAGGAAGGAATATTTCCAAAGACATTGCATGTCTGGAGATGTCTTCGTATGAATGATCATGTCTCGGAATCGGAGGGGACTTTCAGTAAACGTCACTTACCGTCTTCGACGGTTCGGCTCCTCCTGCGGAAATCTTGAATGGAAATGACGTTCAATAATAGAGAATTTAACCCTAAAACCTCCAACACATTCAAATCATTCGGGGCAGTTTACATAATGACCCAGAATAGGCGCGAAATCACCCGGAAACAGTGCCCGAATACACCGGACGCCCATTACTGGAACATAGAGAATCAGTCACGTGACTTACATCATCTAATATGGCAGCTGTGCTTCCCTGTGAAAGTTTCGCCCCCCAGATGCTGAAGCCTTGGCGAGGATGGCGGCTTAGGGCTCAGCAGCTGGGCTCTGATGCCTGGTGGGAACTGCTTTCTCGCTGGGCCTTGGTGCCCAGCTGTTGATCAAACTAAATAAGTCTGCCCTTTTCCTTATACTAAAAACTTTTCATCTTTCTGCTTCCTCCCCCTATAAGATATGGATTTTATGTTGATGACTTTTGACTTAGTTTTGGACATGATTTAGAATCATTCTTGGGATTTGAAGGAGGGTGAGGATGGACGGCATGCCACCTCACCCGTAGAACTCGAGTACCTGACGTGGTCGAGCGAGGGAAAAGTTTAATGTTGAACCCTATCTTCAGCTCAGTGCCGGGTCTGGTCTCGACGGACATCATGGCGCCTTAGCACTGGAGATAAGGTGTATATCTGGTAATTACCCCTAGGACGACCCTAATTAAAAGGATGACCCGTCCTCTAGGTGTGACTCCATGGTGGGTATGGGGAATATCTGGATGAATTCAGTTTTTCACGTTATATGGCAACCCCCTCTATATCTGTTGACGACCCTATGCTTTCTTCAAAGGACTTGTCCGTGGAATCCCTCCAAAACTCTAGTGTGGCTACTTTAGAGCCATACATACCAAACACTCAATCTCAAAAGAGAAGAACATTTAAAAGAATAACCATGGAAGATATTTTTTCTCCTCCAGTGTGGTCTCAGTATATCACACTCAAAATAAACGAAGAAGTAACCCCTCTAAGTGACTTGGTTATATACCGTTCACTGAAGAAAATTCTTGGCTGTGACAATCCACGATTCTCAGTCGAAAAAAACAAAATCATCGTAAAGGCTAAATCTGAAGAAAAATCGAAAAAACTACTTGAAACTACAAAACTTGGAATTCACCGTGTAAATACTTCTGACGAGGCCCATTATAATACTAGAATTGGAACCATGATGTTGGATAAACTTAGAATTGAAAATGACACCAATGAATCTGTGTGTGAAACATTAAAAGAAGTCCTGGAAGATCAAAAACATAATGTTAAATCAGTTATTGTTTATGAAAGGAAAAGTGCAAAAACTGGAAGAAGTCTGAAAATAGCAAAAATTATTTTTTCACCGCAAACAATTCCAACATATATGAAAATAGGAAACAAAAGAATAGCAATTAAAGAAGGACATCCAAAACCTATGCAATGTAAGATTTGCTTGAAATTTGAACATACAGCAAAATGATGCAAGTGTTTGGGCTCGCATAGATGCTTTAAATGTGGCTCCTTGGAGCATAGTAGTGATGAATGCACCAAACCTAAAAAAATGCTTTAACTGTAATGGTTCGCACCATGCTTATGTAAGGGAATGGGAATATTTCAGATATTTCCAAGAAGCCCTTACCAGATCAAAAAAATTTGGTATAACAGTTAAGGAGGCTAAGGAAGACATGAAAGAAGAAGGAATACAGCTTCCCCACGAAACATTTGCAGATACGCTCAAACTCCAAAGCAAAATCATATCCAACGATATTTCACAAGCTGCCCAATCTTCTAACACCGGAAATCAAATAACTAGAAAAATCAGATAAAAACAATACTATCGAGATAAGTAATAAGTTCAAAGCACTGACCAGCCTTGCAGTAGATGATCGTCTTGATGAACAGAGAGAGGATATCTCTTAACAAATGCCAAAAGAAAGAAGAAAACATATCTCCAAGGATAATCCGTAACAAAAACAAACTACAAAATACTGAAGAAATATTAAGTGAACTAGATGGACCAGCAGAGATAGGAAAGAGACTTAGAACACACAGTGAACCATCCTCACCTAAGAACGAGAAAAATCTTCATAGTCCAAATAGTAAATGTTCAGAAGAAACCATTGTTTATACCACCGATAGGAAAGACCCTTCAGGAAATTACTCCTCCGAAATAGCTTTACAGAAATCTAAGGAACCTACAAGAAAATCAAACATTAAACAATATAACTCACTAGTACGAGACTATGCTATGCCACCAGATTATAGAAAAGGTGCTAGAAGCAAAATTCCTATGTACAGCAACAAAAATATTATCAAAAATTCCAGTTCAAAAACTACAGTGGACACAGTTCTTTCAGCTCAGGGTCGTAGGACCGACGAAAATAAGTAAAATTCACTTCTAAAAATAATGACACTCCCTCATTCATATTGCAATGGAACATTCGAAGCAATAACAAAAACAAGTTAGAGTTACTTAAATTAATTGATGAATATAGCCCAATTTCTATCTGCCTCAATGAAACATTTTTACCTGTTTCCTCCAGTTTTAAAAATATATTTTACACATGTTATCAACCTCACTTTGCTAATCAGTAAGGTAATATGATTCTCTTTAGAAAAGATGTACCTTTCACAATATATGATCTTTCATCTGAAATAAATGCCTTAGCAGTTCAGATACAACTAGAGGAAATTATAACGATTTGCTCTGTATATCTAAGTCCAAATAATAATATAGATTTAGAAAAGTTGAATGACTTGGTCAAGAAGCTTCCCCAACCAATGCTGCTTTTAGGAGATTTCAACGCAAGACATTTATTATGGCATGATGTAAAATCAAACTCCAGAGGCAGCATCATACTTGATTTTGTTATAGATAATCAACTCCATATATTAGATAAAGACAAACCAACTCATTTTGACCAACGAACGAAAAGTTACTCTCACATAGATTTGTCCTTGTGCTCACAAGATCTAGCAGACAAATATTTTTGGAACACTTATGATGATTTGTGTGGTAGCGATCATTTTCCTGTTTTAATTAGTATTCAAAATTTCACTGGGGAGATAACAATTAATAAATTTAATGTCAATAAAGCCAATTGGGAAGATTTTAGTGAATGCACAAAGAATGTTCCATTAATGGATAATAATTTGGATATAGAAACTATTCTGGTCATGTTTTAAGTTCTGTTAATTGATGCTGCAGTCATCTATACCATTTGTAGCACAAGTAAAAATTAAATGTCCAGTTCCTTGGTGGAATGAGGAGTGTAAAAAAGCAAAGAAGGCCCGTAGTAAAGCCCAAAGAAAATTTAAGAAGTCGAGAAACGATTCAGATTACATAGATTATAAAAGGTCATGTGCTGTAGCAAAACGAACATTTAATGAAGCACAAAGAAAATCTTGGTGTAACTACCTAAAATCGGTGTGCAAAGATACCCCCCTGAGTAAGATCTGGAAAAAGGTGCATAAAATACTAGGAAAGCACATTCGATCCCATGTCCCAGTTTTGAAAATTAATAGCAAACTGATATTTGATCCTAAAGAGGTAGCAACTTGCCTAGCAGAACACTTAAGTATTATTTCCAAAGGTTCGTCAATAAAATCTTTTCGCACCATTAAAGAAAAAGAAGAGAAAATTCCAATTAATTTTGAGACTGATCAATATTATTCATACAATGATTGCTTTACCATGGATGAACATTTATCGGCATTGTCAACATGCTCCAATTTAGCCCCTGGTGAAGATATGATCACTTTTGAAATGTTGAAACACCTTCACCCGAACACTTTACAATATTTATTAAAGCTATATAACAAAATATGGATTGAAATACATTTCCCACAAGATGGGCGGAAAGCACTGGACCTTCCATTCTTGAAGCCAGGCAAAGATTCTTATGACACGCATAGCTACAGACCAATAGCATTAACAAGCTGTTTATGTGAAAGCGCCTCAGTGGCGTGGTTGGTTTGGTGTTTGCTTCTCACCTCGGTGGTCGCGGGTTCGATTCTCGGCCATTCCATTAAGGAGTGAGAGGTGTGTATTTCTGGTGATAGAAGTTCACTCTCGACGTGGTTTGGAAGTCACGTAAAGCCGTTGGTCCCGTTGCTGAATAACCCCTGGTTCCATGCAACGTAAAAACACCATACAAAAAAAAAAAAAACTGTTTATGTAAATTGTTTGAGAAAATGATTAACAACAGATTAATCTGGTATCTTGAAAAAACAGGGTACTTTAACTTTACTTGACACCGATATTGGGAAAGCATTTGCTTCCAACAGCTATGCCACAGCCATCTTCTCTGATATGGAGAAGGCCTATGACAAGACATGGAATCATCAGATTTTAAAAGAAATGCATTATTCTGGACCGAGAGGATTTTTACCCTTAAACATAGTACAATTTTTAAAGGAAAGAACTTTTAAAGTTAAGATAAATGGTGTTTTATCTAAGGAGTATCCATAATATGAAGGAGTTCCACAAGGTATTGTTTTGAGCACCACCCTTTTTATCATGGCTATTAATGATATTACAAAACAACTACCAACTGGTGTACAGTGTTCATTATTATATGTAGATGATTTTGCCATTTGGATCATTCACTCTGATATCTATACAGGACAAATCATACTACAAAAATCTCTTGATCTTATCGTATCGTGGACTACTGCACATGGATTCACTATATCGGCTAGTAAAACTGTAGCCATTACTTTTAAAAATAAGAAAAATGTACCAAAAATGAATTTGCAAAATTAATTTTGTTACGCATACCAAATTTCTTGGGTTGCATTTTGACCAACGTATGACTTGGAAATTTCACATTAACCCTTAAATGCCGAAGCGGTAAAAAAAAAATGTCTCCCGTGTGCCGGAAGTGTTTCAGAGTGAGCGCGGAAGCGGAAAAAATATTTTTTTCAAAAAATCACAGCGCGCTTAGTTTTCAAGATTAAGAGTTCATTTTTGGCTCCTTTTTTTGTCATTGGCTGAAGTTTAGTATGCAACCATCAGAAATGAAAAAAATTATCATTATCAGATATAAATAATGCGATATATGATAGCGCAAAAACGAAATTTCATATATAATTGTATTCAAATCGCGCTGTGCGCAAACGGTTAAAGGTAACGAGTTACTTCTTTTTTCGTTGTAATGTACACTAAATTGCGATCATTTTGGTATATAACACATTGTAAAACAATAAAAGCAACACAGAGAAAATATTATCACAAAATAATGCATGAATTCGTAACGCACGGACATAAACAAATATTTTTTTCAAAAATTCACCATAAATCTAAATATTGTCCTAGAGACTTCCAATTTCTTTCAAAATGATGACATATGATTAAATATTACTATACTGTAAGAATATTAGCTTACAAATGCAGTTTTCGACCATATCTGACTAGGTAAAGTTGACGAAATGTCGAATTTTTTATATATATTTTTTTTTATATGCAATTATTTCGGAAATAAGAAAAGCTACAACCTTCAAATATTTTCCGTTTTATTCTACGTGAAATTGCGCACATTTTCATATATAAAACTCTATGAAATGCCTAATATGAAACGGAGCAAATATTTCGAGAATGGAACGTACGCATTTCGGAGATTTGTGGCGGAGAATCGGCGCGCGGAGGGAAGGAAAGATTTTTTTTAAAATTCACCATAAATCTAAATATTGTGCTAGAGACTTCGAATTTGTTTCAAGATGAAGATAAATGACTGAATATTACTAGACTGTCAGATTTTTAGCTTACAATTGCGTTTTTCGACTATTTCGGTAGAGTCAAAGTTGACCAAATGTGGTTTTTTTTCTATTTATCGTGATTTATATGCAAATATTTCAAAAATGAGAAAAGCTGCAACCTTCAATTATTTTTTGTTGTATTCTACATGAAATTGCGCACATTTTCATATATAAAACTTTATGTACTGGCTAATTTAAAATGGTGCAAACATTACCACAATCGCACGTATGATTTTTTCGGAAGAGTTACCGCGCGGACGTAAAGAAAATGTCATTTTTTTCATAAATTCACCATAAATCGAAATATTGTGCTAGAGACTTCCAATTTGTTGCAAACTGAAGGTAAATGCTTGAATATTACTAGAATATAAGCGGTTTAGCTTACAATTGCGTTTTTCGACCATTTCGGTAGTCAAAGTTGACCGAAGGTTGAAAATTTGTCACTTATCATTTTTAATATGAAAATATTTCAAAATTGATCAAAGCTACAACCATGGGTTGTTTTTAGTTGTATTGTGCATGAAATTGCGCACATTTCCATATATAAAACTTTATGTAACGGCTAATTTAAAATGGTGCAAACATTACCACAATCGCATGTATGATTTTTTCAGAAGAGTTACCGCGCGGACGTAAGGAAAACGTTTTTTCATAAATTCACCATAAATCGAAATATTGTGCTAGAGACTTCCAATTAGTTGCAAAATTAAGTTAAATGATTGAATATTACTAGAATATAAGCGTTTTAGCTTACAATTGCGTTTTTCGACCATTTCGATAGAGTCAAAGTTGACCGAAGGTTGAAATTTTGGCACTTGTCGTTATTTATATGAAAATATCTCAAAACTGATAAAAGCTACAATCATGAGTATTTTTTTGTTGTATTCTTCATAAAAATGCGCACATTTTCATATATAATACTCCATGTAACAGCTAATTTAAAATGGTACAAAAATTATGTCAAAGTGACGAAATAATTTCCGAGATTTGTCACAGATACTTTTTAGTGCGGCAAGAAAGAAATTCGCGCTTGCGCGCCTGCGTAACGATTGTAAACAAAACAACACCTTGATCCGTGAACTCCCAGCATCCCCCAAGGCGCGTGATTCAAGAATTTTTGGCTGGTAGGCCTAAAAGTATTTTTCCGCAAATTTTTTAAAAAACTTTTGTATGCCGACGTAAAATACGTCCAGTTGGCACCCGAGAGACAAAAAATGTCGACGTAAAATACGTCCAGTCGGCGTTTAAGGGTTAATTACCTAGGTGAAAGCTGTAGTAAAGTACTTCATCTATTGAAGAAATTGTCACATACCAAGTGGGGCTCAGATAGAAGTACATTACTCTATTTACACAAGACTTTGATACTGAGTAAAATTAATTATGGGTCGCATCTATACGCTTCTGCATCTGCCACTACATTGGAAAAATTAGATCCTCTTCATAATGCAGGTTTGAGATATGCTACGGGTGCATTTAAATCTACACCTGTTATTTCTCTGTATAGTGAAACAGGTCTGTGTTCACTTGATCAAAGAAAGGTCGAATATAGTTTAAACTTCTATTCGCGGACATTAAGATACCCATCAAAATTGAGTAGAATTATAAATACAGGCGGTCCTCGGGTTACGACGGGGGTTCCGTTCTTAAGACGCGTCGTAACCCGAAAATCGTCGTAAGCCGGAACGACGTTCTTGAAAACATGTCCACAGGAAAAATTTCACTACTAATTTGCAATTTTTCTTAGGGCCGTATCTCTAAAATTATCACTAATTTACTTTTTTTCATGTGCAACACTGTGTATTCACAAATTACTGTATATTTTCATTAAAATACAAGAGAGAGAGAGAGAAATAACTCCTTAGGTTTCAATAGATTGAAATGAATGTCTGTAGGCAACTTTTTCCCCCTCCCATAAATACATATATTTCTCCAGAGAAGAGAGAAAGAGAGGACTGTGCAATTATGTTTGTCTGTCTATCAATTCTTTTGCTGAGAGCGAGAGAGATAAAAGGAAGAAATATAAACACCAAATGTATGACAAGTATCTTGTGGAGAGAGAGAGAGAGAGAGAGAGAGTTGTCCTTACAGTATTTAAAAGAGAGAAATGGAATGATTATTGTATTTAAAATACTCAGATATGAATTTTGTACTTATAGTATTATTATTGGAAAATATTAATGATAAACTTATTACATACACGTCCATGAAAATGATCTCATCTCAGTAAGAGAGAGAGAGAGATTACATAAAACCATTAAATTCATTGACCATTGTATGGCATTGTTAAGCTCCGAGTGTCACTGGAGTTATGAGGTAGGGAAATTGATACAGAAAAAGACAAAGGGAAGAATTTTCTTTTGAAATTAGTTATCGTATTATTACTACTTCTTATTTATTATTATTATTATTATTATTATTATTATTATTATTATTATATTATTATTATTTGAAAATATAATAAACACGGGCATCTACCATAAAAATTCTCTCATCTCAGTAAGAAAGAGGAATTATCCTTACAAGTGAAATGAAAAGGTCATTTTCATCTCTTTAAAATACGACCATTATGAATTTTGTAATTAAAGTTTTATTATTATTATTATTATTATTATTATTATTATTATTAAATAACTGAAATTATCAATAAACATTTTACATACTAGTACCATAAAAATTCTTTCATCTCGGTAGAGAGAGAGAGAGAGTGTTTATCTCTCTCTGTTTATAACGCTTCCAGCGAAAGAGAGGGAGGGAGTTACCACTATGTATGACACATTATTATCTTGTGTGCAGAGAGAGAGAGAGAGAGAGTTAACCTTAATTAAAAGTGACATGGATAGATTAGTACGTATTGTATTTCTTTAAAATACTATCACATATGAATTTTGTAATTACAGTTATTATCATTATTATTATTATTATTTGAAAGTATTAAAAACAAATAGTACAAGTACATAAAAAATCTCCAGTCTCAGTAAATGAGAGAGAGAGAGAGGGGGGGGGGGGAATGTCAGGACCACGTGATTGCAACACTGCAGCTCTCCCCCAGCTTTTCCCCCTCCTGGCTGTCACAGAACTAAATATATAGCTGACAGTTTTAGTACCTGGATCTGAAAAATGTTACTGGAAGTTACTTCAAGAAGACTGGGATTTCCTTCATTCTTCCATAATTTTTTAAATATAAGCTAAAATCTTACTAATTCACTATGGTATTTTCTTTAATGAATTGATATTATTGCTGTATAAATTAATATTAATATTTGAAAATAGTAAATCATTTATAGAGAGAGAGAGAGAGAGAATTATAGTGATTATTTTCGTTGGAAAATACAAAGAGAGAGAGAGAGAGAGAAACTGTGCTAAACTATAAAGGACTCTTATCTTATCATAGTATGTGTTTTTTAAAAGTCGTAAACTCGGAGCGTTGGAAGCGTCAGCGTTGTAACCTCGGAACAAGCGTCGTAACCCAGGGCGGATTTTTCAATGAATATTTAAGAAAAAGCGTCGTAACCTCGGAACGTCGTAAGCCGGACCCGTCGTAACCCGGGGACCGCCTGTAATACTATCATTCCAAAAAGAATTGGACCACGATCATTTTACCCATTTGTTATACAACTGAAAATATACATAGAGAAATATAATATTCCACTATTAAAATTCCTGAACCATTTACCAAATTCAACACCTTTTTTTGGAAATGGAATAAGCCTCCTGTATGCCATTAGTTATTCGATTTAAAAAAAGATGAAATTCCAAGTTACGCTGTCAAGCAAATCTTTTTGGAACACCAAGAAATCCATGCAAATACTATCTCCATTTACACAGATGGCTCAAAAACTGATGCTGCTGTGGGGTTCGCAGTTATTACAGACGAAAAATACTATCATGGAAGAATGCATATTTATAGCTCCATATATTCCGCTGAATTGGCAGGAATTTCATTGGCTCTGTATAAAATCCCTAGAACTCCCAGCAAACATTACACCATATAACGTGATTCAAAAAGTGCTATTCAAGCAATAGATTCTTTTAATCATCATCACCCTGCTATTAGAGCAATACAAGAAAATATTCATTTTTTAAGCATTCGAAATCTCAAGATATCCTTGTGCTGGACACCAGGCCATGTTGGAATTGAAGGCAATGAAATTGCTGATAAAAATGCAAAGGAAGCAGCATTAAATGAGAGATGTAAAATGTACAGTTGGACACAGGTTTCCCTGGTACACCGTCTTACGAGACTTCGAAAAATTACATGGTAACAGTGTTTACTGAGGGAGATGGGGGGGAGAACCCCTTCTCTGCTAACAAGAGTTCCACCAATAAGTTCTGGAGCTCGTTTGGTGGGCGGAGTTATTAGGAATGGTTGGAGAAAGACACACACACGGAGTAAAAAAAAAATTGAGCAGTTTATATCGTTGTAATGAAGATTGTTGTCTAACTTGTAATATAAGTTTGTTTATTAAGGTTCCATTTAACTTTCGGCCAAGACGTTATCTTACAACCGTGTCTATTATTATATATCGGTCATATTCATTACACAATACTTAAAATTGATCAACATTTTAAAGTTATATTGGTATTGCCGAAAATCACGAACATCATAACAGGATATTTTAACCTTATCACGTAAGCCAAGTTTATAGCATTGGTTGCAGTGCGTTTCCTCTCTCTCTCTCACTCACTCTCTCTCTCTCTTCTCTCTCTTATACTAGCTAACTTATATATATCTCTCTCTCTCAGCTATACTAGCTAACTTAGTGATAAGAAAAACCCCTGCGCTCAGTATGCAGTTCTGATATGTCTTTAGTGTATACAGGAGATCAGTGACCCAATAATATCGAAGATTGCCCTTCTTGACAATACCCATAAGTATAACCAAAGCAAAGAAATTTCTCATCTCTGATACTGTAATGTCATAAACTCTTGTTCCCTTGAGTGTTCGCTTGATATATTACCCCATTTCATAACATGAAATTAACGATTGGATCTCTCTACAGTCAGTTCCATTATAGAATCATTAAAAATAGAATAAAAAAAACTTTATTCCTGATATACTATCATCAAAATCGAAGGTGTGCGGCAAAAAATTATCGCCACCAATCCTTTGCCGCACAGGATTAGCTGGTTTGACGCTTCTGACAACCTCCTAGGCCACCCTTACCTCCCCTCCCCCGCGCAGTTCATACAAATGGAAGACGAGCAGTGCAAACGGCCAGCAAGACCTCTAATAAGGCACTAAGTAGTACAGAACCAATATCGATACAATAAGCTATGAAGGCGCACAAAATTAAAAACTTAAGAACGTCACATGACGTTAACAACATCTTAACCAACTCATCTTAACCAAATGCAATAGAGATGTTTTGAGTCGCTACCCAATTTATTTTTTAAATTATTAAGGGAGAATCTTAACAAGCCAGCTACCAATTCTAAAAATTGTTTTATTCCATTTATTCCCTTTTTTTGTGCTAAAGGTTTTGTGAAATTTTTTTCAATATTTAAGTTTTGTATTTCAGTATTATTGAAGTTGTAATTGTAATTCGATAACAGGTCAGGTAATTATGATTCTAATTGTAATAGACATAAAGCAAACTTAATTACCCCTATAACCAGCTTATATTACATAAGATATGCGACAGTAGCTACTTCATACGAAATGGATGAGCATAAAAATAATGGGAACAAAAATAAAAAATATTTTTATGTATACATGGGAGAAAACTCATTAGAAATTCAGTGATTTTTCCACTGCACTTCGGCTTTTCTCGGGGCACCTGTGAATTGTTCAATCTTTAATAAATCGACTTTATCTTTCTCTGGATCTATGTGGTTCTGCACCCTTATTTGACCAGGCAACCAATTCAAATCCTCTCGACCTTGAAACCATTCCTGGACTATTCTGGCCGTATGGATGGGGCAGCCGTCATGAATGAAAATGACAGGACTAGGTGGAAAGGGATAATTCCGCTGGTGGAGTGAAGGGAAGAAGAAATCCTGAAGAATTTTAACGTATTTTTCACTGGTGAAACCCTTCAGTCTTGGTGATATCACATATACCATGTAAGGAAATCCAGGCCCACACGTTTACGGTTACAAGCCACTCCTGGCCACTTCGTAAATGTTTCCTCGGTGGTATCTGAAGGAAAACAATCTAAATTTTTTACAATTTACGCGTTGCTTTCCGTAAAAGGGAAAATAATGATATATCGTTTGGGGAAATGTAATGCTAAGTAACAACCCCTGCATTAGGATAATGTTTATTCATCTATGAGGATTAATACTTATTACAAGTTTGCCTCCTCCAACCTCTTATACGCTAAAACAGCTCGAAAGCTGATTAGTGGAATTCACGTTAAGAGAGGAACAGTACCAACTTTAGTAAACAGTGTTTCAAACAGACAATTATTAATGACAATAATGACCTGAGATGTTGCAATGCCAGTAACAGCCAATCAATCAATCAGTCCCAGTAATCGTGTGATTTAATTTATCACTTTGTTCGGTGATAACGATATTACTGCTATAGCACCTCTGTTACACGCTAACAAGTTTGTCACCCAATAATGGCTAAACTGAGGTGTTGTATAAATTTTGGTCCTCTGCTAGTAGTATTCGTTAGTCTCTCCAAATGAAGAGCAACATATTGTTCTCCGGGCGCAGATCGTCGCTCTACGAGAAAGTGGGCTTTCAATACGTGCTGTTGCACAGCGTCTTGACGTCTCCCCTACAATAGTAAATATATGGAAAAGGAGGCACGCTTAGACTGGGAATTGACCGACTTTGGATAGCATTTATTTATTTCATTTATTTATTAATTTTTTAAACTATAAATCTTATAAACCCGTGAAATTATGAAACCTAAATTACAGTTGCCTATGTCCTGTTGAACTCAAATAGTGATTCTTTCTCTTTACTTCCCAGAATACCAAATAGCGTTTCCATAAGTAAACCGGCTATAATTAATCTTGATTATCTAGGTATCTGCATGTTAATTACGTATTTCAGTTCGAAGACCTCCACCACTAATGACCACCCATTAGGATAACGACGACATTCGACGAGCAGCATAAGAAGATCCTTTTACCAATACTATTGCTATTTGTGAACGTCTGGCATTAAATGTTTAGGCTACGACGGTGCGAAGACGTCTGCATGAGGCAGGAATACCTCATAGAATTCATGCCAAGAAGGAATTTCTCGGCATCGTGCTGATAGGCTTGCCTTCATTCAACAGTTTGTGGGGGAGGATATGGAATTTTGGTCTCGAGTCGTATGCAGCGACGAAAGGTCTTTTACTAGCAGAAGTCACGGCAGAATACATAACCGAAGACCGAGTAATATAAGATGAGTTTCTAAAATCATTAATAACGGTCAGACTATAATAATTATAAGCAAGGGTAATATTATAATCAAAAGATAATAATTTTGTCAATAACCATGTATTTTCCGCTAATTGAATTATATTGCCACGAGAAGTGTGAAAATAAAAATTCTTCATTGAAAGCCCCCCACTAGTTCTACTATGGCCAGCTTTCAGGCATTAAGCAAATACATTATTAATGTTATGAATAATCACGAAGGCAAACTTATAATATACAGTACAGCCTGTTTACTGAATTAAAGAATACCATATCATAACGGACTGTTGCAGATCAAAGTTAATGCTATTATAAGTATTAATCCTTGCAGATGAATAAACATTCTTAACTTATAGCAAGGGCTGTTACTTAGCATTTTATTTCCCCAAACGATGTAGAATTATTTTCCCTACTACGAAAAGCAAAGCGTAAATTGTTAAAAATTTGATTTTTTCCCTTCAGATACTTCAGAAGAAATTTACGAGGTGACCAGGAATGGGCATATCACAGTAAACGTGTGGGGCTGGATCTTCTTACATTGTATGGATGATATCACCAGGATTGAGGGGAGGTTCACTGGTGAAAAATACATTGAAATTCTTCAGGATTTCTAACTTCTTTCACTTCAACAGCGGAATTATTCCTCCCCACTTGCTCCTGTCATTTTCATTCACGACCGCTGCCCCATCCATACTGCCAGAATAGTTCAGGAATGGTTTCAAGGTCGAGAGGATCTGCAGTTGCTTGACTGGCCAAGTAAGGATACAGACATGAACCTCACTGAGAATATTTAGGATAATTTGGTAAAATGTTGGGAGCCTGAGAGGGAGAGGAGACTAGATCAACTTATGAACCTCTGGGAACACAATGGAAACTTTTCCACAACCGACCACAGATCGTCAGAAACCATGAATCTTCTATGCCTAACAGATTGCAAGAGGTGATCTAGAAGGAAGGTGGCTGGACTTCTCACTATTATTAAAAATAAATGTAAAAATTGACTGAGGATATTTGGATTACCCCATGGCTTCCGCTGAACTTCCATGTCGTATAATGTAAAAAAAAAAATCGTAAACAGACCTATGCATATCGTTTAGCTCCAGGTCATAATTATTATAATTTATTTATTAGAAAGGTGAATTTGATATTTTAAAGGAGTTCAAAATCTATAGGAATTTCGCTATCCTGATTTTTTCTTAAAAAATTATCTAAAAAGAGAACCGTAGGACAATATCATCAAACTACATTTCTCCAAATAGCTCTTTCCACAATGGACAGGTAAATGACTGAAGGGGCTGTTTAACAATAGAGACGTCTGTCTCTTATCCTCACACGAATGATGATAAGAGCGAAAGGAATTTCTGTCCGTATGACATTAAAACATGTATCACAATTAATATATTAGAAAATATAAGCCAAGTAGATATGTTTATCCATATCATGTAATAATTATTGTAATGAACGGCGTGTAGGGAATAAAATCTACAGTATATTCAAGAGAGAATACAAACCCAACCATGAATACATGAAACCTCTGAATATCAACAATTGTTTATCATTGGCAAACGAATTAAGTTTACTATATGGGAATGGTTAAAAGTTTGCACCAAGTTTGGGAGTCCTTCTTCACTTTCCATTACACGTTGTGGAATTTTCTCTGTCCCTAGTAGTTTCATTTTGATTCCTCAGTAACGTCTAGTCTCTCTCTCTCTCTCTCTCTCTCTCCCTCTCCTTTTCATTCTATATGTATTTACAAGAGAGAGTGAGTTTAACCCAATCCTTCTTCCTGTAAATGTTGTTGTATTCAGAAAATCTACAGTGCTATAAATAATATTAGGATAAACACTAAAAACACGCAAGCATTAAAGATAAACAAGAAAATATTTTAAGTAGGGCTTTTCGTTAGCCATACATTCTATCCACGAGCATATCTAGTACTTCGTCCACTCATCGGGGTCGCAACAGGCCCACCTTACCCCTAGTCCCCCACCCATTTCAGTTGTAGCAATGCCAGGCTGAGGACATCGGTACAGCAAAAGCAAGTAGCTTGTCAGTTTGAATTACATTTTAGAATTCCAAAACCTGTAAGACGGGTTAACAACAGGAACTCTATCCCCGATACCACTCCCCCCGCCCCCCGAAAAAATATATATGCATATATTAATTTAGTCAAGATGAAAGGGTGTTAATGACATATCAAAACTGCTTACTTAGCGCAGTGGTATTTCTAGATGACATGTCACTTTAAAGTAGCTAATATGAGAGAGAGAGAGAGAGAGAGGAGCTAAGGTGTAGGACACTTTCAACACGTTCACAGAATTTTTGGGTATGTTCAATGAAGTGCTGCTGCACTTCTCTTCATAGCTTCATATTATATTATTGGTAGGAAACGCACTGCCACCGATACTATAAACTTGGCTTACGAGATATGGTTAAAATATCCTGTAATGATGTTCGTGATTCTCTCCAATACTAATATAACTCTAAGATTTTGATCAATTTTAAGTATTGCGTAATGAATATGACCGATATATAATACCAGACACGGTGGTAAGATAACGATTAAGACGAAAGTTAAATGGAATCTTAATAAACAAACTTTTATTAAAAGTGAGACAGTAATCTTAGTTACAGCGATATACCCTGCTCAGATTTCTTTTTTTTTTTTACTCCGTGTGTGTGTGTGTGTGTGTGTGTTTCTCCAGCCATACCTAACGACGACTCCCACTGAAAGAATTCCAGAGCTTATTGGTGGAACTCTTGCTAAGAGAGGAAGAGTCCTCCCCCCATCCCCCACAGTAAACACTGTCACCATATAATTTTTCGAAGTCCCTCAAGAAGGTGTACCAGGGAAACCTGTGTCCAACTGTACAAAACATATTATAAAGACTAAAAATTATTTTAAATTTATTTTAGACAAAATCTGGGAAGACCAATGGTTATCACTTGAAAATAACAAACTTATAGTAGTAAAGACCGCTATCATTCCCTTTAAAAATTCTTTACAGAAGCAGAGAAACCATGAGGTCGCTTTGTGCAGGCTGCGTATTGGGCACACAAGGTTAACCCATGGCTTTCTTATGTCTAATCAGCCACCTCCAGAATGTGATACCTGTCAAACCAGAGTAACTGTGAAACACGTTTTAATTGAATGCTCCAAGTATTCACATTAATATTAGACTTGAATACTTTGGCTCATCTGCTAGAATGCAGGACATTCTAGGAGATGACGACTCAAATATTTGCAAGATTTTAACATTTTTAACAGATATAGATCTATTAAAACATAAAAAAAATTTTATTAGATACAGATATATTAAAATATATATAAATAATTTTATTCATACAAATTTATTTTAAATGTGTACAGTAATTTATTTATTTTTTAAAAAACTAAATGACTAAAAATATATTTATTTAATAGGGTAATTTTAACAGATTTTATCTGCATTAAGCAGGCGATTGGACTTAGTCGGAAATGGCTACTTAAACAAATAATAATAATAATAATAAAATCTGTTTTATGAAGTACTCAAGAAACCACAGACAATATATACATTATCTCAACAGGAAGCCAAAAACCAGCTCCATTATGGGGGAAAAAACTGAAGAGAATGGATTATTAGAGGTCTGAAAACTGAAAAGGGAGGCGTCTGAGATGGAAAATCTGACAGTACCTTCATGGACTAGTGCTTCACATGACTGTTAACCATAAGGTGGAACTTACAACTGACAAGCTCACAAACATTAGGACATATCCAGTCTCATGTATTAAAGATGAAACTCATGGGAGAATAAGATAAAATTAGGATGGATCTAACAAAAGGATGCAAGCAGATCACAGTACAGTTCATGCTTTATGAGTATCCAAAATCCACGTACACAACTGATGGCTGGTAGAATTTCATCAAACTGCCCTTTGGAATGACGTATGTATGTTAAAGAAACCTTTCCATAAACAAGTAAAAGTAGGTAAGTAGGAAATAGACTGAGCAGCAAGACACCTCAATTGAATATCCAGAGGAACTTCATCTCTTGATGATAAAAGCATTATTGTAAGGAACTAAGAGAGAAAAAATTATTGCCAAGATATGAGAGATATTGAAGAGCACTATACCCATACCAGGTCCCAGATCAAATTACCAAAGGAACTCCAGACAAGGTATCCCAAATGATGCTGAAAGCACCATGAATAACAACTCCCTGTTTCTGATTACTAAGAAGCTGAAGGAGATCAAGAATGGACTCCAATACTCACTCACCTTACAAAATTTACATGTATGCTCCTTATGGTTAATTGTCTGCAGCACCAGGATCATTCAATAAATCTTGCTTCATTATCCATTGTCAAGGCTGCCTTTCCATGTACCTGAATAAAAACAACACTGCAATAACTAAATTGATTCCGTAAGCATACTGGCTAACAGGAAAAAAGGAGCTAGATTTGAGTTAAAGATTGCTATCTGGCACAATTTGAAAGGACATGATGGTTAGAAATGGCCTCCAACTACGTATTACAATTAGCACCCTAAAAAACTTTTTGAGGCAGGTAGAGTAGTACAGAGTAATTTCTGCTCATTTGTACACATTCTTGTCAAAACACCAATAAATATTTGGTTTAGGTTTAGTGAATCACTCACATCTCCTTGCGGTCATTTTTGTAATGTAGTGAATGGCTACTAAGGAATAATGGCCAAAACTGAAATATACTGACTTCATAAAGACTTGATTCAGAAAATTCTATCAAAGCTTGTTAAGAAACTTCAAGAAAATGAAAATGACTGATCTGCACATACACTATGAGGGGTGTATCAGACATATTTCAGATTAAATGTGACATTTAATCATGAAAATCAAGATCCATAGTAATTTTTACCGGACAACCAATAATTCAAGATTCAAATGGCTGCAGTGATGGACTGTTTCTGATTTCTTGAAGTACACTGCAAAAAATAGCTGAACTTTTTACCCACCAGGGACCATAAATAAATGAATATGATATTCAATTGCTCAACTTCGAACCCCTGAATAAAATCTTATTACGCCCTAGCACCAGCCATTTGAGGCCTTATACCTGTACCTTTGAAATCTCTTAAGAAACCTAGTAAATTTATAGTTAACTTCAACAGGAACTCTTCGAAAACTAATCTTAAAAAATAATATAAGAATACTGAGTGAAGACAGTGCCATGTAGGTCACTTGCTTCGTAATTTTGGTGAACTTCTTCCAATCATTTTTCGGTGATGTTTTCCCATTTTGCTCACAAGGTTCTGTACTATTTTTTCGACTGCTGTAGTAGAAGAAATCTGCAAAGGTAAATTATCTATGAACAGAGTATAACAAACTAATATGAAACAATATAGCCTAGACATTCTATTAAGCTGATCAAGAGTTTTCCTACTTATCTCCAGACCTCAGGCACTGAATATATGTAAATCTGAATATTTCAATACATAAAAGCTTTTATGCTCTAATATTTTACATAAGATTATATTTTATAAAGAGCAACCTCCAATTGAATTGAAACGTCGCTCTCAGCAGGTTAGCAGACATTTCCATGGTAATAGTGCAGACATGGCGGATATAGGGTGTGAGTCTTATGAACTTAGTAATAATATGACCCATTTATTGAGCAAGTGCTCTACCTCGTACCTCCTGAGTACTAATTTGAGTCAGGTTACGAAGTGCTCTGTCCTACTGCTCTCTTTCATCTTAATTAAGCCTTGCATGAGAGGCCAGTTAATGGCTGCCAGCCACTTAATTCTCCTTTCCTTGTCACTTTCGCTGGGAATACAATGCCAGGATACTTTGCTTCTCTTTCCCCACCTAATTGTGCATCCTATAACAACACAAGACTCAACCATTGCTTATAAATAAGGTGCAGATTAACCCGAATGATCAACATTCGTCTGATATGGTAGAGAAGCGGAAATGATTTATTGCCCACTAGCCTATGAGCGTTATTGCTTGGAAAATGACATTTGATGATGTCCCGTTGATAACTCCTATAGGCTCATTTTGTTATGGTAAGTCCAATCTTTTGAAATATTTGCTTAAAGGTTTAATTTTGTTGCTGTTTCACCAATTAAATATTGAGTGATAAGGTGAACTTTCAGGGATCGAGTGTTTGCAGCCTGGGCATTTACCCTACCCCACTATGGGCAGGCTAACTAAGCCTCAAAGACAAGAGCAATTATAGCAGTACACACTAACCTACCCTACTTTAACAAGAAATAGCCTAAAGTTAGAATAACAACCTAGAACAGGCACAAAATACCAAATGGTAAAACTTTACTTTAGTTATATACTGCCATTTTTTGGGGGGAAGGGGTTCAGCCTCCCCTCCAGGATAAGTTACAGTCCCAGTTGACAAATGGCAGGAATCAATTAGGGCAAACAACCGGACAGTGTTTTTGTTAGTATGGTGGTTTTACTTTGTGTGGAACCAGTGGTTATTCAGCAATGGGACCAATGGCTTTACGTGACTTCCGAACCCTTTACACCAATTTAAATTGATAAAGAAAATATGCATTTATATAATGTTATATAAAATATGAATATGCTGATAGTTTTCATCTAATTTTTTGGATAATCAACAAGTATTTTTTACATACTATTGTATATATTTAGTATATTTTTCTCAAAATAGGGCGAACAACTGACTGGACTAGCAGATCCAGGTTCCACCGCGTTTGAAGCCACCCTCTGAAAAAGTACTTTGACACGTCCTGACACCGGAGATGGTCATCAGTCACGAGTTGTTGGTGGTGAGAGAAAGACCTTTACTCTCCTTTTGAAGTAAGTATTTTCTCCAAAAACTATACTGAAGGAAGATAGGAAGGCTGAGCCTAATATCACTCAAATAAGTGTGCGAAAAAAAAGATGCCAGATACTCCCATGCAAAACGAATGGCTCCATCTATTGAGCGAATGCTTAAACATTCAGAGCGGTAATGCTTATGGGAATGTAGGATGGAATTCGATTGTAAATTTTGAGACATATTTGTTCATAATTTGCAATTACTACATCAGTATATTTTATTCTTATATTTATAACATTCTTGAATTTTAAATAACTAAATTGTAAATTTACAAATAGGTACATATATAGATTAAGAATACATATCCTTATTTTTCAAAAACTTAATAGCTATATCTCTTATAATTTAGTTAATTTTCTTGCAAATAAAGTATTGTATATTACAATCATTTTTAAATGTTCTATACAATATCATGTTCGAATAAAGTAAAACATACTGTACATTTGATTTGTTAAACTTAGCCACAAGTTGTGTAGGCATACATTAATTACTGTTTGTAGGCCACTGTAGAATGGAGATATTAGGTTTATATAAAACACAACTGTAATTTTCTTTATTGAAACGGAAATGCATGATGCATTCATGTATAGTCTTTAGTAATATAAACTAATAAATGTATAAATATACAAACAAAAGGAACAAAATAACTCACTAAATTATATCACGCATAAAAATAATCAAAAGGGGGTTGGAAATAGAAATAAGGTAGAATACAAGCCAACCAAAAATGCAAGATAAATCACATGCAAATGAACTTTGATAAACTATACATAAATAAGAAAAAAATAACTTGGCAAATAATATTGCACATATAAAAATTGTAAACCAAAAAAATAACATACAAGCAAACCAAAATTGCATGAGGAATTACATGCAAATACTCTCTAATATAATTATAAATATGAGAAAATATAATACTAAAAAAAGGTTTTCTTCAAGAATTGAATACATAGTGCAAACATAAGACAAAGCAAACATGCAAACATAGAAAGCACAGACAGTAAACACACATTGAATGTACATGAAAATACAAATACAAACAAATACAGTATATCAATACTGTAAAATGTTAGTCTTTATTTCGGAAATAGAAAAAATAAGACGACAAGGAACACTCTAACAAAATAAGATGTTGAGGGAGTATACTCCTGTAATGCTACTCAGGTGTGCAAACATGCTGAAATTACATGAACTTATGAGTTATATCAAAGTTAAATATAATACATACCACTAAACATGTTCCTAACGCCAAATATGTCAGCTCCTGAGAAATATATTATTTTAATAACATCTTTATGACAAAAAAAAATTACATTGCATAGACTATTCTATGACATGAACCTTAGTCAAATTATATCATATATGTGAAATCTTTGTTAGTTTTCTAATTTTACGGGGACCTGAGTAATTACCACCACTATGTTTTCTTTTCCTTAATGTTCTGTTGAGAAATTTAACGTATTAATATGTACGCATTTTTAAAAATATGTCTATCACTTTATCTACAACACCATCACAAACATTGAGGTTATCTACATTAATTTGTTTAATAACTTGAGTTACATTATGTTTTACATTGTTTTTCATTATTAACTCTACAATATTACTTTGAAATGCTGATTCACAATCATTAATAATGTTAGTTATAATAGTACTTGGATACCATAGACCATAGCCATCTTCTTTTTTCCATATCTTTATTTCCAATAAACAAGGTCAAATTATTTTAATCAAAATCTTTTCCATCTTCACAGATAAGTACTGATTTACATGCATCACACTCGTGATTTTTGAGAAGTTTATGTAAGTTACTGCATTTTTCTCTATCAAATTGTCTTTATTGTCTTTAGGTGTGTCAATACTATTGTCAGGAGCAAAAGGATCAAAATTACAAATGAAATCTTGAATAGATTTTGTCACTACTGGTTCTGTCTCAACATTATCATCATTATTAGGGTTGAAGCTTGAAACAAATTCCTGAATTGCTTTAAGGGATTCATCATCTTCAGGTTCATCAATTATCAAATCTACTGATGAATTACCAACTGGACCTTCTAAAAGATTTTCAAAAAAATCTTGGACCTGGAAGGAGACCGATTGTTTATGGCTGCGTTCCTTTTTAGAGGGCTAGCAGTCTCAGGAACAGCAGACAAAGCTGATGTCGCCTGAGGAGGGGTGTGAGGATCGGATATTGGTGCATCCTCCAAAGCATTTACAGGTGGTACAGCCTCCAGAGAGGCGGGAGTGCCAGGTATACCCGACACTGCCTCCACAGAGGCAGGAGTACCAGAAATTACTGGCTCTGCCTCCATAGAAGCAAGGGTGCCAGAAACCACTGGCACTGCCTCCAAAGAGGCGGGAGTGCCATAATCAACTGGCACCACCTCCAAAGAGGCAGGCGCACCAGAAATCACTGGCACGGCCTCCGAGGAGGCATGAGCACCAGATATCACTGGCGCAGCCTCCGAAGAGGCAGGAGCACCAGAAATTACTAGTGCAGCCTCCGGAGATGTAGGAGCACCAGAAATCACTGGCGCAGTCTCCGAAGAGGAAGGAGCGCCAGCAACAATTGGCACTGCCTCCAAAGAGGGACGAGTAGAAGTCATCACTGATTTTCTATTTAAATTATCCTTGGTAACATTTGTGTTTCTTCTTTGGTTTGCAGCAACACTGGAAAAGGATATTCCTGGTCTAACGTATGGATTCAATACTCTCTCTTTTGCCTCCCTAAATGTGATATCTTCTGTTACTCTTAAAGTTTGAATTCCTTTTTCCATGATGTACACATCACAATTAAGTGAAGACAATGGATGATTGTCTCCACAATGTATACATCTGGCTTGTTTATTACATATGCCATGCTCTGGTTCACTGCATTTGACACAAGTGGCTGGCTTGCCTTGCAGTTTCTGTCTACAGGACCCTAACATGTGTCCGAATTCTTGACAATGGAAACATCTACTCGGTCTTGGGATATATTGTTTGATCTTGAAACGGTCTAGTATCCTTCCTCCCTAACTAAATCTTGAATTTCTGTCTAGTATCCTTCCTCCCTAACTAAATCTTGAATTTCTCTTGAGTAGAATTGAATGTAATAAATAAATTGTGAAGTGGGACAAAGACTCCATTTACCTTCTTCTTCATTCGTTCAATTCTTATTACACCTTGATCTTTTAATTCTTCGGAGTACGTCATCAGCTGCGGTGCATATATCATTCCCTTGGAGTAATTCCAAAAGGCATGTACTGCACATTCTACTTTGACTCCCCCAAGGTGTCATAATGCTTTCAATTTTTCAGTTTCTTTTGCTGAGGTAGATTCCACTGTCAGCTTTCCTCGACCTTCATAAGAAATCTTAGGTTCTCGGCCACAACACTTCACAATATCTAGATATACATTAAAAATATCACAACTAGATTCTTCCAGATTAAAAGTTAAATAGTTATCATACGACTTTTCAAATATTCCGGTCCAATTTCAAATATTTTTCTGCTTAATTTCCCTTTACTCTGTATTGGAGTATAGGATTTCAGTGTAATTACACTGGAAGGTTTTTAGATTTTTCCAGAGGAAGGTTGTCAGGGGAGGTTCCAGCTGTCATTAACTGTGCCGATTCACCACCATCAAAAAGCCCAGGGGTACTTGAATCTTTATTTTTTAATTTCATAAAGATTTAAGTGAGAACCAACTCCCAAATGTTTGCGTCCCTACCCTACCCCACAGGGGATGGCACAACATGATTAGAGTGGCCCAAGTTTAAACCAAACCTGCTTGATAAGACTGAGAGTATTACCAGAATACAATCATCCCCTCCCTAATCACATTATGGGCAAACCGGACAGAATGCCGAGAGTCCTATCCGCAAAACTAGACCCCCCTGGAATCCGTGGTCCAGCCCTGCAATATAGTTCCGCCTGATATCACTCAGATCCGAACATTATCGGGCAGTTGATGGTCCTGCCACGGTTCCCACTATTTAGCTTCAGATATAAAACCCAGTCCCAGCTATGATATCTTTTCTGTTTAACAGGTCCAGTAAATTTCAGCAAAGGTGGAAAATTCCACAAAAATTAATCCAAATATAAGTATTTAATGTTTGGGGCTCTTAGGTTTGAACTCGGGAAGAAATTCCTAGGGTTCACGAGCCCCTTCACCAAGTCAAGGTGATCCCAATACGAGGGGGTGAAAAGAGGGGAATAAGCGAGGGAAATGGAGGTGGGAAGGAGGAAAAGAGAGTGAACATTCATTGTTTCATAGTTGGGGGAATTCGTGAATACCGTAATATGATCCAGGTATTGACAGTATACCAAGAGGGTTAATTGTGAATTCGACTGCAAGATTCGTATGGCAGGATTCAATTTACTGTTTTACTTTGCATTTGTTTCAAATGCTAGTAATGCACATCGCTCAACGAAGGCTCAATATAAATGATGAAATTTAAGCACAATAATTATAATTAACGATTTATTATAGACATGAAAATATACATACCGCGATGGCCTGCTGTAAAGGTCTATTACCAAAAAGCTACCATCCAGGTTTACGCTGATCAAGGCTTCATTAGTTAAAGTACCTTCAAAAAACATAGTCCAGGTATACGAGACCATTTGACTTTAACCATATTTCAGTATTTAAAAAACAGCACACAAAAACTACGTCACAGTGGCAAAGGGAGATTTATTTCGATTCTGGAAAAAATATATCGGAATTCTATAAGTTTGTGGGAATCTCTAACTTTTGTTCGCCTCAACTTTTTGGAGACTTTCTCTGTCTGACTAACCTGATTTTCTCAGTAAGTCTGGACTTCAATGTCTGGATACCAGTGTTTTTCCCTTTTCACCGAAGTTGATCGTTTTCCTTTATTTCACCCTGGTGGAAGTTGATGTATTTCGGCTACAGTAATTCTTTTGGCCGCTACAGGAGTTTCTGTAGAACCCGAAACAAGCTCTTTCACTTTCTGGTGTGAGAAATCGATTTAAGAGGATTTGATTTAGTTTCTCGTTAAAGTTATTCCTCTCAATACTGCCACCTGAGGATTTCTACCCGTCAAATTTCATCAAAACCCGCTGACCCGTTCTGTGCATATTCCAGCATGGGTGACCAAAAGCGTGGCTCCCAGAGAAATTCACAATAAAGAAAGTAACATCATGTAATCATTAATGACCAAAACTGATAAATGATATGTCTCAATTAATCAGACCCGAAGCCGTGACAGTTTCTATTCACATGGAGACAATTTCCTGCCTTATTAGCTGAGAGACTCCCAACAACGTCCATTCAATTGTCATTCAAGAATAGAAAGACCCAGTTTATAAGTCTCTCTCTCTCTCTCTCTCTCTCTCTCTCTCTCTCTCTCCACACACACATATATAAGCGAATACCACAGGAAAAATAATAAGCAGAATTTCGTAGCCGAGCGCTTTCGTCCTTTAATAAGACTTCTTTTTTTGTGTGCCTCGAAAATGTCTTATTAAAGAACGAAAGCGCTCGGCTACAAATTTCTGCTTATCAATTTCCCGTGGCATTCGCTTGTATCATGAAGTCAAGGGCATCTAATGAGAAATTTTTTTTAAACACACACACACACCACACAAAACACACACAACACCTCACACACACACACACCCCACCACCACATATATATATATATATAAGTATATATCTATATATATATATATATATATATATATATATATACTAAATATATATATATATACATATATATGTGTGTGTGTGTGTGTGTGTGTGTGTGTAAACTTGAAACTTCATATAAAGTGATCGACATAAATGAATACATCAAAATCCTATTCTTGGTTGATAAGGAATTAAGGATATTAGAGAAACCCGAGAGAAAGGCAGTCCAGAATTTACCTATCCAAAAACTATCGGTTCAAAGAACAAAGATTCTTGTTGGTGAGAAGGAAATATACAAATTCAATGCAAGGAAATGGACAAGAAATAACCAAGAACAAAGACAGATAAAGTAACTCAATAAAAAACGGTAATTATAGCATCAAAACATAGTAATATTTTATGTTTTTTTAACAATGATAACTTGGGAATAGAACATCGAATTATATACAAGATTACCGGCAAAGGATACAAAATACCGATGCTAAATTTACTCTTCACATCAGACCATTTCTAATAAGCATATCATACTAAAGTTTGAAGAAGGAAAACTATTTTATAGACGAGATTCACGGAACAAGGTTCATCCATCTTCATCAAAACTTTCGGCATCTTGTCTTTTCAGAATTTTTTTTTTTTTCTTCAACCCCTCGAGACCTCCTTCCGTGTAGCGAACTTTTTCTTGGTGGGTATGAGAGCCCATTCGAATAAAACAACTATTCTACAGTGCTCGTTTGGGCTACTATAAATTGTGAAGTGGATTTTTTTGGGAAGAACGAATAATTAATGCACGAATCCAGCTCAGAGTGACCCAATCAGTCAAGAAGAAAGTCTTAAGAACAAAGGTCCTACACAGATAAGTGAAAAGAAAATACTATTTACTTTTGCATTAAAAAAATAAGTCCAGTTTTCGAGGATTTCCTTTGCTTCCGTAGCAGATGGCAGGTGAAGCATCAGTTCATCTTCTTTATTTTAGTTCTAGACCCAAAATGATTTATACTTGGACCTTCTCGAACTCACCATAAGTATCGAACAGGGTTAACTCTAGTGATACATAACCATATAATTGCATTTGTACATACATAATAGACATGATTTTTGTGTGTGTTTCGTAAACAACACAGAAAGACACAGACAAACACCCGAAATGTTGCTATTTATATAACCAAGATTTTTTAATTCTGTTTTGAATTGAATATAGAATTTAGGCGTCTACTATATATATATATATATATATATATATATATATATATATATATAGATATTATATAATATATATATTTATATATATATATATATATATATATGTATTATTGATATGAATTTTTTTTGGTGTGTGTGTGTGTACGAGAGAGAGAGAGAGAGCGACCGAGAGAGACCGACTGACGCCCCTGTAGGTGTAATGAAACACACTTAATTTAATGAATTTCATTAATTATTTTATGTTTCCAGTAGGAAACTACATTTCAGTGAACTTTTAAAGTTGAGTGACAGACTCTGAGAGAGAGAAATCTCCTTCACCATCAAAGGTCAAAAATTGAAGGAAAATCCCTTCCATTTGGTAAAAAATATGAATCAAATTTCAACAGAAAAATGGTTCAGTTTTTATAAGAGTCAAGATTCATGGAGGAATCGTAAACTACTAACTATATACAACATAATTATGGTGACTTCATAAGCAAAATCAGAGATGATGTGAAGACCTGTGACGTCATCAAGTCCTGTCGGTGGAGACTCCGAGGATCCTTCACTGGATTCAGAGTCTCCAGGAAGGATTCCAGCCTTTGAGTCTCCGAACTCGCTAGGGTGCCTCGTTATCCATTATTTGTTTCCATTTTACAACTCTATTTTCATCTATACTAAACACACACATACACACCAAACGAGTTGTAAAAAGAAAAGAAAAAGAAAAATGTAGGTAACCGACGTCACATGAGAGAGTTCGGAGCCTCAAAGGCTGGAATCCTTCCTTCCTGGAGACTCTGACTCCAGCCTTTGAGGACCAAGAAGGTCTCTCTCTCTCTCTCTCTCTCTCTCTCTCTCTCTCTCTCTCTCTCTCTCTCTCTCTCTCTCTCTCTCTCTCTCTCTTTCTCTCTCTCCCTCCCTCAGAGTCTGTCACTCAACTTTAAACATTCACTAAAACTCACTTATTGGCAGAATTTACAAATTTGATAACTGTATTAAAGGCATTCTTAATATTGATTTCTAAAACATTCATGAAAACTGTCTTTAACTTTATACCTCTCGAATTTACATAAGAAGACCCAGTCTGTGGTTTCAAAAATGCTATTTCAATTAGATGTCTAGTTATGCCACCAGTGGAATAAAATGATGAGTAAAATTTTTCAAATTAAGTGTGTTTTATTACACCTACCTACAGGGACGTCAGTCTCTCTCTCTCTCTCTTTCTCTCGATGGCACGCTCTCTCGTACACACACACACACACACACACCCCAAAAAATCATATCAAATATATATATATATATATTTAAGAGACCAAACTGTCTCTCTCATCAGTTAGGGGATGAATGAGAATGTTAAAAAAATAAAACAGTATTCATTCCAATGTGTCACCTCGTTTGTCGTTTCCTATTAATACTTTAATCCCGGCTTCTCGCCTAGACATCTGCAGCAGCTTCCGGATACTGAATTTGGAAAAAGTTTTGTAGAGAAATGTCAGTTTTCCTAAAGACGTCGAAAGGTGAAATATTTATCTATATTATGGCACCATAAATTTGGTTAAAAAAAAAATACCAGTGATATATCGGTCAATTAAGGCTGGATAAGTGAACATAACTAAATTCAGAATACTTAAATAATAATAATATTAAAATAAAACAATAAGAATAAACATTAACGACTCGGAGAACAGTACACAGCTTAGTCCGTAAAAGTAGAGTCATATTTTGCGCCAGAAAATGAAAAATCATTCTCACAAAAAGGCTAAAATCCCTGTGTTTTGGAATATACGCAATATTTGGCATTCTCAAAATAAAATGCTTTCATATGAAATGTTCCATACCTCGGCATCATTCAATATATTTTCTTGGCTATGAATTCATATATGCAGACGATTCCTAAAAGCATAAAAAAATAGATAAATAAATCCACTCATCACGAAAAATATCTTCAAAAGCCAGGGTAAAATATTTCCGTCAATTTCTTTCAATAAAATATATATACATACTCGCATATTCAATAATTTCCGGGCTATTCCTTATTTTATAGAAATTTTGTAATGTATAGAGATGACTAATTCTACGGCATAAAGTACCTCAAAATTGGTTAAATTGGGCAAAACAGGAAACACGAAGGAAATGCAATGAGAACAACTAGTTCTGTACGAAAAAAGGGGATGATATGAAAATTTAATTATTTTATTTCTTTATCTGTAAAATGTTTTCTTACGAAGATAACAGAGAAAAAGGAGCCAATTAGTAGATTCCTCGAATGATAAAAAAATAAAGCACCCTTTTTAATTGTTTATACGACAGCGTTTATATTTCCACGACCTCTCCGATGTTATTCTTTACGTTCATTTATTATTTCTGATGTATTATAATTCTAGGTCGGTTATTTATGACCCAGGAATACATTTCTTTCCCAATACCTTTTCGAAAGAATCAAGTTTTTTTATAGCAACTAAATATAAACAACTTTTCCCACAAGATGGATTTTTAGACAAAACTTTGGATCTAGATTCGCGTGGTAAGGTGAGTACACAAAGAAAGCAGAGGCCTTTGTCTCTATTTCTATAAACTGTAATGCAATCACTATGGTTGAAATTTAACATCTAGTCGGCTTCTGATTTGCTTTTCATTGTAAAATACGATAATTCTATTTTGTCGAAATTGTACTCTAAGTTAAGGGCTTACTTTTCATCTCTAGAAATGACCACCCACTTATAATGATATTAATAATTGTACAAAGTACTTATTCTTAGAGTTAACATTAAGCTATTATTTCTGAGCAACCATTTTCTCTCATTTCAATTCTGTCTAATTAAAGTGCAAATGGCACCAGGAAGGAAATGAGTTCACAAGTCTTTTCATTTCTCCATTGAACTTTATTCTAATCCCATTTGTAACAAAACCAAAAACCATGATGCATCCAATAATATAAAGAAATATGAAATTCCATAAAGCAGAATCTGCCATCATCAGGCAATTAGAAAGGACTCTATGCTATCGGAATTATTTACAATATTCCCGAATAGTAAGGACATTAGATACCTCTTTATATCTCTTCAGTGGACCTGAGCATCATCCTGATTTAAGGATCCAGCTTGGCAGGATTATATAAATCCCCCACTGCCATCTGGGATTGCAAGAATTCAACGCAAACTGTCAGAGCACCACATTCTCACTCAAATTATATAGTGACATCCACACAAGAATCCCATCATTTCCCTGTGTCTGTCTGGCAATAAAAGACACGAGGAAGGGAAACCATCCCTTCGGCTTTGAAGTCTTTCGTTCCTTTTTTCCTCGAACATCCCAACGTTCATTCCCTTTATGGGTTCGGAATGATCACAGTAATTGTTCGTTCTTATTCAAGTAACAAGAAAATATGAATGAGTGTTTGCGTATATGTGTGTTTTCACATAGTAATCCGCGATGTTGTGTTAAGGTCTTTGTGAAAGCGAATACATCTCATCAGACTGTCAGTTGTCTGATATTTTCCTAAACGATCAGCTTTTTTTATCACATCATTAGCATCTGCCTTCTTTCTGTCCCTCCCTTTCAAAATGAACACCACGAGCATGTACGATATATCATTCTAAACAGCGTATTTGACATTGACTCTGAAAATGATTTCTTTTTAATCTATATAGTTATTATTGTGTTAAGTAGTTTATAATATAATTACATAATGTATTTTTTTCTTTTTTGTAAATATGTAAAAATTTCTCCTGGTTCTTTACTGTCATTTAATTGTTATATTAAATGACAGTCTTAGATCACCGCATCGCTGGTTGAATACATATGCCTGTTGACATGATCACTGCATTTGTAGAGCAATTTTAGGACGAGATGCCTGACGTTCTTTTCAGTGGATAGTTGCTTCATTTGTCAGAAGGTTTTCCTAAAATTTTTGTCAATTTACCATCGAAACGTTAAATCTAACACTTTCGTATATCCTGCACTTATAAGAAAATAAGAGATAGGTCCCTATAGTTAGATTAGATTAATATTTGCTGAGTAGAAACTGAATTTTCGAGTTGTTAAGAATTAGAAATAGTTCCACGATAAGATCAGAGAAGTGGCCATCCATTTTTACGTAAAATATTTGACATTCTAAAGATCTTCTAAGTGTTCTGTAATAAAGGATGAACCTGTGTGCATAAAACTACCATCTTATTAGGCTTTGTTTTACGTACACAAATTATCAAAATTATTCACACTGAAAACACAATAACATCGAACATTCCAAAAATTACAAAAACTCCCAGGCAATGTGATAATGTGGTGCTGAAATTAAGTACAATGTTTATAGAAACAGGATACCAGCGGCAGGGGGTAAATCTTATTGACAGCCATCGACACTATACACCCCGCTCCCCGCACACTGGATTTTCAAAGCCCATACCTTCCAAAAACTTCACCACCATATTGAAGAGACACTTTCTTGCTCTCCATGTTGTTCCTGTACCCAGCGTCTCCGAATTCATGAATTTGATCTTCGCGTCTAAAATACCAAAAATGTTGTATTCGAATTTCACCAACGTAAAACTTTTTTCCGCCTCCACAGTAAAAACATTTCTCGTGAATATGTATATAGATCTTTAACCAAGTCATACCACCCAGATATATTACGAGAGTTACCTTGACGAAATCTAAAGGTAGTCCTGCAGGAGGCAAGCATAGCGGAAATTATGTTCGAATAGAACTCTTTTAGATCTCTCCTGTGGTGGTCATTTCTACAATTTGTGTTGGTACAAAGTAAGGCGTCTGCCAGTTGAACTATTGACTGCAGCCTTGTTTCCGTGGTCCCTCTAAAGTATCTAGTTTTCTGTTGGTTTTAAAAATCCCAGTTTACTGCTGCTGAGCGATCAGTTACTGTTGCAAGATTGTAGTAAGTATTGCAGGTCATAATAGAATCATGAAGTTGTGGAGATGTGATATAATGGTCCAGCCAGGAAGTTGTAATTGTGTTTGTGTCCGTGCTATTTTGCACATAGGAATTTCATGAGTAGGGAGGGAAGAGCATTACACAGCTAATTTGGAGAGCATGATTTTGACAGAAGCGCATAAGCTCGTTATGAAATTGTTTTGTGGGGTGAGAATTAAGGTCCCCGATTATACAGACATGATCAGCAGAGAGACTTGTTTTCTCATCCAAGACTAAAAACCTATTCCCTTTCTTTTCTTCAATAACCCTAAAAGGACCCTCAACTTTTGGGTCTAAGTTATAATTTATTTCATTCCTAGTATTAATCTTCATGAACACATCATCCCCAAAAGTAACTTTCACATCTAATGAATTCCCTCCATTTCTCGTATCTTCGACTCGAGATTACAGTTGAGAGAAGCCATAGAGGTTACTGACCTAATCACATCTTCCCTATGGGAGAGTACAGGAAACAAATCAAATACTCCTCATGCCTGGCAACCAAATAATGCTTCAAATGGAGACATTTTAATAGAATCACTGACCATAGCATTAATGCTATGCCAAACTGTTTCTGTGTACCTATCCCAGTTCCTATCATTGACACCTATCATTGGTCCTTAGTGTCTCGAGCACCTTTCTATTTGCTCGTTCACACAACCCATTAACTTCCGGTTTGTACAGAAGGATTGTTACTTTCTGTATTCCCATAACTTCCGCTAAACACTCTAAAGTCTTATTTACAAACTCCCTATTACTATCAGTCAATAAAACCTCGGGCACCCCATAACGACATATAAATCCATTGAAGAATGCCACAGCCACTGCGTCTGGCATTTTATGTTTTAGTAGGAAAATTTCCACTACCCTCGTTAGTTCATCTATGACTAACAACAAGTATCTGTGGCCATACCCCGATTTACAGAAATTCCCCAAGATCTCCATTGGTATTCTCTGGAAAGGTCTACTGGGTATTGGATATGCTCCTAATTTCCAGTTCTACCCACATATTCTTCAAAATATATTTGTTATGTATCTCATTATACGTCTTTTCCAACCCCAAATGTGGACTGCCAATCTGGCAATGTACTATATCTCAAACCACACGAATTAGGATTTTCGGAATCATGATCTGTGTCATGTCACCTTTACTTTCACTCATCCTTAATTTATATTTAACTTTTCTAACCAACAGACTACCCTCTAATTCCAAACCTGTATAACCTTTTCTGACTAATTCACCTCTGAGGAACGCTTTAACATCCGCTAAAATTTCATCCTTTGTGATATGAAACTAATACCCCACTGTATAGAATCACTAGTAACTGCCCCATCCTGAAACCCTTCGGTTAGGTTAGGTTATTGGGTGATTAGTACCTTTTAGTATAAATATTTTTTCGCCGTAAGGTCACGTAATGTGAGTAAACCATCTTCTGGGTCCCCACTATAACCCTTCCAATTTTCATGCTTATAGGACCAGCCATTTGGCCATGATTGAATGACAGACGGACGGAAGGATGGATGGACAGGCATAATGCCCATCATAGTAAGATTTAGTGGAACTAAGTTAGAATTCGTAGTTTTTTTTTATTTCCCAAAGCCTCTGAACTCTATAAACCTCTCTAACACTTCCTTGTTTCCAGGGTGTTGCTGTCTGTAAGAGATAGGAACGTCGAAGTCTTCCACCCAAGAAAGTGTTTCAGAACTCTGTGTAAGGTGACTCATCGGCTCTATACTTAAGGGCCAGCTGACCTTCTGCCTACAGTACAGTGCTGTGCCCTTGAGTCGTTACCATGTCCGCTGACTTAATTATGCAGGTACGGCTCGAATCATTTGTGGGTTTTTCTTTCTCGATGTCAGTGACATGCTCCGCCAATCTTCATTACCAACAAACCCTTGCTTGGTATCTTGATTTATTATTTTTTTTTTTCTATCTCTGCTATCCTATTCGGCTGGGTGGGTGGTATTTATAGTGTAGGTTCTAGGTTGCATCCTGTTTCTTTAGGAGTCCATCACTTTTCTCATTATGTGCACTGTTTCTAATAGCAAACTAGTCTGCATGAGTCCTGCCTGGAGCTACTTCAGCATCTAGTTTTCCAGGTTCCTGTTCAGGGATCTGGGGATCGTGCCTGTTCCTGTAATTATGGGTACAGTTTCCACTGGCATTATCCTTCTTATTTCTATTTTCAGGTTTTGATACAATCAGTTTTTCCTCTTTCTTTTTCATATACATACTCTGTTGTCCATGGTACTGCAATATCGATGCGTGATAATGTCTTCTTGAATTTGTCATTAGGCATCAAGTTTGGTCTGTTGGCACTTATCACCCTATCTGTTCTGATTCTAGTCCCAGAGGATCTTGACCCAATCATTGTCTACCACTCTCTCAGGTTGGTGTTTGTACCACTTGTTACTGCAAGGTAGCTGGTGTTTCTGACACAGGCTGCTGTGGAGGGCTTTTGGTACTAAATCATGCCTCTTTTTGTATTGGTTCTGTGCAAGTGCTGGACATTCACTTGCTATGGGGTTTATGGTCATATTTCCAATGTTGAGTTTGTACTTGAGTATCTCCTTTCATCCAGAGGTGTCATTTTAGATTTTTGTTTGGGGGGTCGGGGGTGGGGGGGCAAAGACGTGTTGGCGAGCAAAGTGAGCCTAATCAGCTGGGGGTTTTACATTTTGAGCTAATCCATGTGCTTTTTGAAGCCACATGAACAGCTAGTAGACAGACAAATATCAAGAAACTTCATATTTCCGAGAAATTTCTTATATTTATGATTGCAGATTTAAAAAGAAAGCATGACTTTTTTTTTTTACATTTTAAATAAAATATACGTTATGAATCTAATCATAATGACGTAGGCTGGGAATACCAGGCATTAATGATGATTATGAAACCACTGCATCATTTGTGTAATGGAATGTATATTATGGTTATGAAATAAAAATAAATAAAGTTGATAATTGAGTACCATAACGAAAATGAAATAATATAAAAGTATTAATGTTGATAATTTGAATACCAAAATCAAAATAGAATAATATAAGTTTTTTGCATTACTTTCCTGTATAGAATTACACCAATGGGTACCGAGTCCTGTTGATGCCTCATGCGAGCAAAATCATTCATTAGTTCTTCCAAATCAACTGACTTCACCATACGGTTTTATGTGGCCATCAACAACAACTAAGATAGCTGGTCATCCCTAGTTTTTGTATTCAGGTAATTAATTCTTTGCATGTTTTAACAGAAAAAAAACACTCTCATGAATAGAAGTAGTGACTGGAATGGTAACCAAAACTTTATGGATAGTTAGTATCTCAGAAAAGGCAAATGGTAAGGTTTTCAGAGCAGTATACACATCAATTAGGTCCTCTTGATTCTTTTGTTCTAAGAACACCTTTGCAGAATGAATTTGTGAAACCAAGAGGACTGCATCAATGTGCACTGTAATGCTTTGTGAACAGAGTTAGTTTTACCTCATCAAGGAACTGCTTTCGTTGACGGTCAAATGCAGAGACAGACTGAAATAAATCTATGATACTGCTGAACCTGTGGTCAAATTCGGCAGTGCACGTATCCATTACTGGCAATACAACTTTGTCTTCATATGTTGAGGCTTGGGGTTGTAGGGGGGGGGGGAGGGCAGCTTGAGTCTTGGGGGACCAATCCCCCTCCCCAAGCCTCCCTAAGTGACGCCCCTACTTAAGTCTCTGTACTTATTCTTTCCTGATCGTGTCCTTCATTTCTTGGTGTTGTGTATCCTCTCCTTCCGTTATTCCCAGGTATTTGTATCCTGTCTCATCGATGCGCTTGATGCTATTCCCATCTGGTAGCTTTATCCCTTCAGTCCTTGTCACTTTGCCTTTTTGTATGTTGACCATGGCACATTTTCTATTTCAAACTCCATCCTGATGTCCCCAGATACAATCCTTACATTCTGAATCAGGGTACCTATTTCCTTGGTGCACTTACCATACAGCTTGATGTCGTCCATGAACATCAGATGGTTAAGTATGTTGTCTTCTTTCTTGACTTGGTACCCAACATCCATCTTCTGCAGTACTTTTGTCATGGAAATCATGGCTACTACGAAGAGTAGTGGGACAGTGAGTCGCCTTGAAAGATCCCTCTCCTGGTGTTAACCTCTTCTAGCCTTATCCCAAAGCATACTGAATTCTAGTAGCGTATTGTATTTTTTAGGAAGCTGATGGTGTTTTCCTCTCCCCATATATTTTCAGTCATTGTATTAGCTACGTGTGTGGTATCATGTCTAAGCCTTTCTTGTAGCCAATACATGCCATGCATAGGTTGATTTTCCTTTTCTTACTATTCTTCACTATCATTTTGTCTATCAGGAGCTGGTCTTTTGTGCCCCTATATTTCCTGCACAACCTTTCCGTTGGCAGATGATAGTGTTTGTATCCTCTTGGTAGTTGTGTTGCCTTTCACTGATGAAACATGTTAGTAACTTTCACATATCTGGTTGTCAGGTGATAATCCCGTGGTTACTTACTTCCCTTGTTCTTGAATTTCTGTACTAAGGATGTTCTCCCTGTTGTCATCCAGTTTTTAAGCCAGTATTCAGATAAGCATTTTCATTAGGTTGCGTCTGATTGTTTGTCATGATCTCGGTGAATTGTTTTCTGTTATTCTCCCCATTTCTTCTACCTTAACTTCCTGGAGCCATGTTGATTGTTTGTTGTGTATTGCCAAATTGCTCCATATGTTTTCTCAGAGTCTCTTACATGGTTCAGCTTCAGGAATTTTCTGGTGGTTGTTTTCCCCTATCAGTTGGCTGTATAGTCTTTTCTGGTTGGTTCCGAATAGTTTATTCTGTTGGTATCCTTTATTCTTGTTCAAGTACCATTGGACCTTCTGTTCTTTGGCTTGAAGCCTCTGTTTTAAATCTTCCATTTTGTTGTTTAATCCCTTCTCCTGTACTTTGTATTTCGCGTTCAGGACCTTCCTTGCTTTCTTGCTTCTTAGCTTTTTTTCTGCCATCTCTTTCAGTTTACTCAAGTCAGATCTCATCACCATGATTGGTTTTTCCAGGCACCTTTTCCAGTGTAGTTGATATTTTGGATTCTGTTGAGTTGGTTCCATTATTGGGAGTTTATGGAAAGAATAGGCAGTGGTATGTTGCTTGTTAGTGGGAATCAATGAGAAGATTGTGCCATATGTTGGCTAATCACATTACTAACAAGGGTTGATGATACCTGAAAATCCCCAAAAGGAATTTTGACTGAGCCCCCACCCAGTAATTGGGCAGCAACCAAGCCTCAAGGCTTCTGTAAATTACCATCAGTACTGAAACTGCAAAAGTGACTGTGGGTGTATCGTGAGATTTGGAACGTTAGGTCCCTTGATGCCACATAGCCTCTGCACTGTTGTCCATACCAGTCTTGAGTTCGTGATGCCACATAGTCCCTCGGTACTGCCGGCTGATTTGAACACTGCTGGTAACGATTAAATCTGTTGTAGCTTTCAATTGTAAATATCTATATTGATATTGCAGTTACATTTTGTGAATTAGGTTTAATGTTGTGAATGGTTTAATGTTTCAAATAGACAACCCCCCACCCTTTTGTAAGTATTTTGGGAATTAAGTGTCATGTGAAATAGACACCTCCTTTTCTAAGTATGTTTGTGCAATAGGCTTCATATTGTGAAATAGACATGGTTTCATGTTGTGAAATTGAGACCCCTTTTGTAATTATGCTTGTGAACTGGGTTTAGACACTCCACTTTTATAAGTACACTTGTGAAATAGGTTTCATGTTGTGAATGACACCCTCACCCCATTTTGGTATATGAGTAGACCTGTACAAATCCAATATTAGTCTTAGTCTTTTACTGCTGGGAAGTTTTCTTTTGCTCAGATTTTAATTGTCTTCGTTTTAATTTCTGTTCTCACCATTTGGTCATTCTGTCCTAACAGGGACATTCTTTCCACCAACATGGCTGTCGACTTTCCTCTCTTCCAACATGGCTGTCAACTTTCTCTTAACATACGCAGTTGTAATTTTTCTCTTCCAAAAGGGCTGTCAACTTTTTCTTTCTTCCAACATGATGTCAACTTCCTCTCCTTTTTCAGTTGTGCAATTTTTTTTAAAGAAAGGACCTCCAGGCCAATTCCATTAGAGCATAGAAATTATAAATGATTGATGGTCAGTCTATTTAGGAATGGGCTGTCTCGACTTAATATAAATGCTCTCAAGTACCCCCTTTTGTAAGTGGGAAATTTTAAGTGTTGACCAACACCACTGGCATTGAATGAGGGTGCAGACAAAGCTTGCAAAGCTGTGGCTACCGTGACTGGCTCGATATAGCTGTAAGTGTTAATGTTTCAAGCATAATAGAATCATGCTATTCATAATGTAACGTTTTTCCTTGAGTCATTTTGCCCAATATTTGATTTAGCACGATGTCTAACCTATGGGTATTATTGGATGAATGTACCTTGGCACAGTCCTCATTTGTACAAATATGTTTTTCAAAAGAGACTTTATTTTAGGTTTATTTGATTGTAGCCACCAGCACTAAACATTAAAAAAAATTTTAGGCATGGTTTCATAAGTAGCCAAGGTTTTAAAATTAATGTTTTTGTTTAAAGCTAACTGTTTTTAGATGGCTCTGGCACAGCCAAGGATTTTAATACTAGTATGGATGAGTTATTCACAAACAATAAGTTCAAAACTTTTGACTCTTGTCTAATTAGTCTCTCTCTCTCTCTCTCTCTCTCTCTCTCTCTCTCTCTCTCTCTCTCTCTCTCTCTCTCTCTCTCTCTCTCAATAAGAACTGCTCCTTTAAGATGCTTGATACCTCCCACATTCTTTTCTACCTGGTTGAAGGGGCCCTCAATTTAAGGCTCCGTTCAGTGGCCCCTTGCCCCTCATTCTTGACGTGTTAGTGAACAAACTATATTCCTTTTCAGTGTCTTCAATATTAAACCACCTATTTACCTGCATCCCTATCTTGTCCAGGATCTCATATTATTGTCTGAATAATTCCACATTCTTATGTCAGCTTATTTTGACCTCCTAATATATATGACTATTAGCCTTTCTTGTGTTTATTGCCAAGTTCAGTTTTTATGTTTTTTGGCTTTTCAGTGAATATTTATATAGATTCCATATATCAGAAGAGTCAAGATCATTGAATATCATACCTTTTTGCCTGCAGTCCTACTTCTCCATAGCTTTCTCTTGTTCTCTCTTTAATGTCTCTCCTGATATCTTTATAGACAGTGTATAATAGTACTTTGAAATGAGTTCAAATGCTGTGTTGAGTATAGGAAAATATGTAAAGTGTTGAGATATAACAGACATGCATTGAATACTAAAATATGTTTTTTGTTTTCCAGGTATCTCTTCTTGGATATCGGAAGCTCAACACGGCTGTACTTCTTGAGAAACACATCTTCAACTCTGTCAAAGAGTGTGGACCAGAGTGTTTGAGGGAGCAGACGTAGGAGATTTAGGGAGGACATCGAAGGACCCTCCCTTGAAGGAGGCGTTGTTAGAGTCGTTAACAATGCCTAACTCGAACATTTTCTTTGCATCTCCTTTTGAAAAACTGTACCAGTGGGAGCTGCTGCCTCCTCCCTCACGGGAAACCAAAAAAAAAAAATAATAATAATAATAATAAAATAACGCACAGAACAAGTTACTATTGCTATGGAAAACGGCACGTCATTTTTGTGAAAAATAAATATTGTGTTTGTTTGTAAATGCCTGATCAAGCGGAAAGATGAGAGGCTGTAGAATTCATGAACATTAGTGTCAACCAGCTGGTTCTGTACTTCATCCCATTCACTTCCAAGATGTAGAATTATACTCTATGCCTCATTTTGGAAATGGCTTTATAACATCTTAAAGGACAGTAGTCTGTTAACTCACCCTACCTGTGTGTTCTGGTTAGTCTGCTATAGGTTTTTATATCAAAATATTTGTTTTGGTATCATATGGTACTTCATTTATTTGTAAGGCCTAGGGTTTTTGATTAATAATATATTGTCCATGTGTTCCCTGTGACCTATGGAATGTGGAGAACAGTGTAGAGGTGACGACCTGAGAGTAGCTGATGAATGAGTTTCTGGGGGTGGCGTGAGATAAAAGTGCTTAGTTCGACGAGTCAATGCACGACAGTTTATGAACTCTTCTCAAAGTGCCTTTGTGAAACTGGATGCAGCTAGAACCGTGAGGCGCTATTGAACTGTGTGTTCGTATGTGCGTATGCGCCTCTTTCTGTTAAAAGTATCATACTCAAGCCTATGGGAGGATTTTGACAAGAGGGCTTCAAGTCACAGGCAAGATGCCGTGGCATTCTCCGGGAGTTTTTTGTTAATAGTGTTTAGTGTCTGGTTGTTTGGATGGATCTGGAATGCCGAGGGACAAAGAATTCCCAGAGGGGTGTAGACTTTTTTGGGTGACTAGACATTGTACTGTTTTTGAGTTAGTCTGTAAGACTGGATTGCTTGGTTGATTGATTTATTTATTCTTGTTAATAAACGTTAATGTTATGACGCAACTCTCTCATTTTCATTACCTGTTAGAATGGAGAGAAAGAGGTGGAGAGAGAGAGAGAGAGAGAGAGAGAGAGAGGGATTGCTGAGAGAGAGAGAAAGGTTATGAGTAATGGGGTGTGTGGGTCTGCCTTCCGTTTCGTGTCCACGCTTACCTTATGAATAATGGGGGGAGAATCCCCCCAGTTACATATTTATATTTCAGATCCTGAGAGCAGCTAGATGTACAGTACTGCCACCTTGTTTAAGTACCTGACTCTCTTGTAGAACCTTAATTATTTCGTTATGGTAAGGAATAAGTTGACTATGTGATGAGGTAAAAGCTCCATGTTGGAGTAAAAAAAAATATTAATTCTGCCTTCTTTATTTAACTTGCTTTTCTTTTTAACTACAACCTAAGATGAAATTTGTTTCTGGTTTGTGTTTCTTGGTTTATTGTTGACAGAAGCAGAAAGTGGGTGCTGGAGATGATGAAATGGAAGTAGTATTTCTTGAAGGCAGGACTTTGAGCCTTTTGTAGTTTACATCAGCCTTCCTATCAGGATATTGAGTAGAGTTAGAAGTCAAGTGTTAATACCATAGTAGCTCCTGCCATTAGGCATAGTTTAAGAGAGGCCACTGAATATCATGCCATATTTTACTGAAAAACATTCCTTTTGATCCATGAACATCTCATTAATAGGGTCAGTAGTTGCATGGGATTTGATAGCCTCATAATCATCTACTTTCCTCTCATAATGATCACATTTCAAGATACTGGTAAGCAAGTTGCTCTGCTGCACTTGACATAGCTACATTCCCAGACATTTGCCTCAGTGTGCTGACTTTTCACTCATGATCATCATCATTATCATTGTTGGTATTTTTTGTTTGTGAAATTGTTTTGCAGTCTTGTGCACTTTCACATTGAATTTCTGCCCCGGTATCATAGTTGTTTTCTTTCTGCAACTTTTCTGACTAACTTCCTTCCTGTTTGAAACCTATTCAGGCCATTTCTGCCTATTTTCAGTTCTTATATGATCTGATCTTCCGAACTTACTCGAGTCAGTGAACCTGAGCATTTTTTAGTTATGTCTCTTCCAAATCTGCTCTGTATTCTTTGCAAGTGTCCTGAATTGTATATGCTGCCCTTTACGTGCATTGCAGGTTTTCCTTTGTTTCCTAAGGGAGTAACAGTTACCTGTCATTAGTTGCCAAGGAAATGGAAATGTTCTACCTCCTCCAAGACCTTCTGTTCAGTTACAACAGTTTGTCCTACTCAGGCCAGCCCTATAAGAGTAGTCTGGTTCAACAAAATAATAACAAAATACCATCTCCATCATCTCTCTCGTGGTATTGTACATTCCTTTGCAATTCCTGCGCCACCATCTGTTCCATTCTATTTGTGGCGTTGTTTTATATCTTATCCTTTCTTCTGTTCCATATTTCTGGAGGCTCCCTTTTTGCATTTATTTGGAACATTACTGTCTTTCCTGTAAAATTGTGTGCCTACTTGCTTGTTTTGATACTGCGTCAAATGCCATTTTAATACCCATGTAGATGTGATAAGCTCCAGTTTTGCATAGGACTTCTGTAGCTTGTTGAGTACAGAGACTGCTGCGTCTGTTATGGGTTCCCTGGCATGAAACTGCAATTGCCAACTGTTGATTTTAACAGTTGTTGCCAACCTTTTTTGCTGCAATGTTTCCTAGTTTCAAAGCATGTCTTAATGATTTTATTCCTTCATACCATTTTCCTACTTGTTTTATTGTTGTGTGGTATACACTATTCTTCGCCGACTGTTGTTTGATCTTGTCCTGAATATTTTTTATCATATATTCGATGATTAGCTTCCAGCGCCATTCTGAAGGTGATTTTAGGAAATGACGATTCACTATTCCTGATAGTCATGGAGGAGCTTTTCCAGTTTTCATAATCTTATGACTATCTGTTTTCATCTCTCCTCCTCATTCATTGTTCTATTCCAGCCATTTCCTTTTTGTCTCTGAGCCCTGTTGGGGGTTAGTGCTGTCAGTGCACCTCACATAGTGCACTGTAGGTTCTTTACAGCATCCCTTTGGTCTCTAGCGGCAACCCCTTTGATTCCTTTTATTGTACCTCCATTCATATTAACTTTCTTGGAACTTGCTTTCCACCCTTTCCTAACAATTGTTACTGTGAGGCTTCCCTCCTGTTACGCCTTTAAAACCTTTTTGCCCTCCATTTCCTGAATGACCCCATCATAAATCCTAGCTCTTGGCCTGTGGCCTAAACTTTATACTATTCCATTCCACTTTTGTCCCTCAGGAGTGTTGAGATTCTGATTACAGTCTTCTAAAAAGAGGGTGTTGTACAAAGCCAAAGTTTTGTTTATATTTCAGAATGATGCCCAAGTTTACATTTTGTAATTACAAGAGGCTGAGGTCTAAATAATAACTTCAGCATGAGTAGACAGTGTTTAGCCTGACAGGAGAACCTTTGGAATCATGGCCACTCTTTTAGGGTGGGTGGAGATATTCCAGAAGAAGCAACATTTTAGGTGGTGAGATGATTTGGACAATGTTGGTTTCGTTATCTTTTTCATCAAGATCGACGGTCATATTTAAGTGTATTTATCTCCAGGGAGTTTTATTTCTTTATCCTCTTAGATGCAGGTCACGTTCTAGTTATTTCGCGATAGCATTCACTTAATTATATGGTTCTGTCTGAGTGTATCATACAAATGTAGGTTCTGTGGTAAAGCAATGCTCGTGCAACTCACATTTTATTTATTATTTACTTCTTTTGACCATGCTACCACGCCTTTCAATGGTTGCATGGTGTATAAAACCTGCATTACAGAAATATGGACCTAATTTGTATTGGCAAGAGACAGGAAGGTGTCAGTTACAGATAGTTTTGTTAATGCCTGTTCTTGGAATAATATTCTATATTATTCGTGTCTTACATATATTGAAGTGTACATCCTTCCTCATTCATGATGACTGGGGCCTTCATATCCTCATCACCTGCTTTTGCGAAATGTTTCGTAGGACACATCTAATTTCGGCAGAATCTTTGAGAAGCAGATGTGAGGAGGCTACATATAGCAATCATAGTTCTAGGGCTGAGAACTAGAAGGGCCAATGTCATAAAACGCATTTAAAATATTGCTTCCTTTATTAAAATTCAGGTAAGTATACAGCAAACAAAAGCTTTTATTGGAGGTGATTGCTTAACTTATAAAATTGGCCATTATAGCACTGAAACAGATAAATTTCTAGTTTAGTGACGGTCTTAACTAAAATCGGCCTTTGTTAGACATTTTGTGTTGCACTTTTTGATTGATTCAATTATTGTAGGGATTTAAATACACTCAGTGTTGTATCTAGGTTTCTAAAGGTGACTTGATTTTGTATTACCATGCATTAATTACGTACGATATATATATATATATATATATATATATATATATATATATATATATATATGTGTGTGTATGTGTGTGTGTGTGTGTGCGTGTATATACATATTTATATATATATATATCGATATATACTATATTATATATATATAAGATATATATATATTCCTAGATTATTATTGTATGTGGCTTATGCTGAAGTAATTTATTATTATTATTATTATTATTATTATTATTATTATTATTAATTTATTCATTATTTATTTATTTATTTGGTTTATCACAGTCCTCCAATTCGACTGGGTGGTATTTATAGTTTGGGGTTCCGGGTTGCATCCTGCCTCCTTAGGAGTCCATCACTTTTCTTACTATGTGCCCCGTTTCTAGGATCACACTCTTCTGCAAGAGTCCTGGAGCTACTTAAGCTTCTAGTTTTTCCAGATTCCTTTTCAGGGATCTTGGGATCGTGTCCAGTGTTCCTATGATAATGGGTACAATTTCCACTGGCATATCCTATATCCTTCTTATTTCTAATTTCAGGTCTTGATACTTATCAATTTTTTTCGTTTCTTTCACTTCAACTCTGGTGTCCCATGATATTGCGACATCAATGAGTGATACATTCTTCTTTATTTTTCAATCAACGTCACGTTTGGTCTATTTGCATGTATCACCCTATCTGTTCTGATACCATAGTCCCAGAGGATTTTTGCCTGATCGTTTTCTATCACGCCTTCAGGTTGGTGCTCGTACTACTTATTACTGCAAGGTAGCTGGTGTTTCTTGCACAGGCTCCAGTGGAGAGCTTTTGCCACTGAATCATGCCTCTTTTTGTACTGGTTCTGTTCAAGGGCCGGACATTCGCTTGTTATGTGGTTTATGGTTTCATTTTTCGTATTGGAATTCCTACATATGGGAGAGATGCTATTTCCATCTATCGTTCTTTGAATATATCTGGTTCTTAGGACCTGATCTGGTGCCGCTGTTGTCATTCCTTCAGTTTCCTTCTTGATCTCTCCTCTCTGTAGCCATTGCCATGTGTCATCCTTGGCTAATTCTTTAGTCTGTCGCATGTATTGTCCGTGCATTGGTTTGTTGTGCTATTCCTCAGTTCTGCTTGTCATTCTCCTGTCTCTGAATATTTCTGGGTCTTCGTTTACTTTTATCAGTCCTTCTTCCCATGCACTCTTGAGCCACTCATCTTCACTGGTTTTCAGATATTGCCCCAGTGCTCTGTTCTTGATGTTGACGCAGTCCTCTATGCTTAGTAGTCCCCTCCCTCTTTTCTTTCGTGTTATGTATAGTCTGTCCGTATTTGCTCTTGGGTGTAGTGCTTTGTGTATTGTCAAATGTTTTCTCGTTTTCCGGTCTATGCTGCGAAGTTCTGCCTTCATCCATTCCACTATTCCTGCGCTGTATCTCATTACTTGCACTGCCCATGTGTTTATGGCTTTTATCATATTTCCGGCGTTGAGTTTTGACTTGAGTATTGCATTGAGTCTCTGCATATATTCTTTCCTGATCGTGTCCTTCATCTCTTGATGTTTTATATCCCCTCCTTCCATTATTCCCAGATATTTGTATCCTGTCTCATCTATGTTGTTCCCATCTGGTAGCTTTATCCCTTCAGTCCTTGTTACTTTGCCCTTTTGTATGTTAACTAAGGGACATTTTTCTATTCTAAACTCCATCCTGATGTCCCAAGATACAATCCTTACAGTCTGGATTAGGGTATCTATTTCCTTGATGCTCTTACCATACAGCTTAATGTCGTCCATGAACATCAGATGGTTAATTCTGTTGCCTCTTGTCTTGAGTTGGTACCCAGTATCCATCTTCTGCAGTAGTTTTGTCATGGGAATCATGGCTACTACGAAGTGTAGTGGGGACAGTGAGTCGCCCTGGAAGATCCCTCTCCTGATATGAACCTCTGCTAGTCTTATTCCAGAGCTTGTAAGTATTGTATTCCAGTTGCCATTGTAGTTTTGGGGAAGCTGATGGTGTTTTCCTCTGCCCCATATATTTTCAGGCCTTCTATTAGCCATGTATGTGGTATTATGTCGAAGGCTTTCTTATAGTCTATCCATGTCATGCTTAGGTTGGTTTTCCTTCTCTTAATATTCATTACCATTTTGTCTATCAGGGTGCCGCTACACTTCCTACTGCAGCCTTTCTGATGGTGTTTGTCTACTCTACTTAGTTTCCTGTCTGGAAGTTGTAGTAGCTATACAGAATCTTTGTAATCCAGCTCTCTTTTTACTAAGTTTTCCTTCCTGGAAGTTGTAGTAGTGGTAACGAATCTTTGTAATCAGCTCTCTTTTTACTAAGTTTTCCTTTCTGGAAGTTGTAGTAGCTGTTCTGAATCTCTGTAATCAGCTCTCTTTTTACTAAGTTTCCTGTATGGAAGCTGTAGTAGCTGTACAGAATCTTTGTAATCAGCTCTCTTTTTACTTAGTTTTCCTGTATGGAAGTTGTAGTAGTTGTACTGAATCTTTGAAAATAGCTCTCTTTTTACTCGTCACCTTAAATAGGAATTCATTGAAAGTTCCAACAGCTCTCTCCTCTGATGCCCATGATAATGGTTTCGTGTGGTTGTCACGCACCCTACATCTTCAGTCCGTGCTGGGTGAATAAGGCCTCAAAAATGATATGAAAAAGGTTTACAGAGGAGTTGAAACGTGGTTGGGGTAAGGAGTTCGTTGTGCAAAACTGATTGTGAAATAACACATCATTTATTTCATAATTCCTGATCTAGACATAATAGTTTTCTACATTTTATATTCTCCTTATTAGGAAAGTAATTTGTTTTAAATGACACTTATCTCTCACTGGTTCTGCCCACAGAAACAAACGTACACACGCACACATCGTTTGAGGAATTTTCCATTCAAATTCATGTTTTGTCAATGTGACTTTTGAGACAGTAGATTCTTCTTAACAAAAAACATTCAATTTTGTCTCCGTGAGAGCTAACGCTGATGTCTATTATTTCAAAGAATATCATTGTTCACTACATTCGTCTACCAAATATATGTCAACAAAAAGTCTAATTTATATATATAATATATAATATTAATAATATCAATTCAATGGTATATTTGATGTAGGATGATACTTTAAGTATACATTTTGTATTTGAACCACTCTTGGTTTTAGAGCTCCAAAATATACATCAGATTGGATATCCTTCCATCATGAAATAGAGTTTTAGCAGAGTATTTCTAACAAAAAAACAAAAAAAAAACAAAAAAATTTACCAAAAGGACTTGTATAGAGTTGGCTTCCTCAAGCTCAGTCTTATTCCTATGAATCTTACTTTTAAGGATAAACTGCAGGACTTCATAAGGTGTATCTTTGTATACAAATATGAATGCCCAAGATGTCTTGGAAGTTGTGTTGGTTCCTAGGAAAGGTTACTGCAGGTCTGCTATTACAGCCACTTGGGATGAAGCTATAGGACAGGATCTAGGATTTCGAACCCTGAATTTTTTAATATCAGAATACACTCATCAAAGTGCAAAATTCCCATAAAAAAGAGCCAAACTACATACTTGACTACACCTGAGACGTTATATATGAAGCACCTCTCTCCCACTTTGAATGCAAATACCTATGCTGCTCCTCTCTCTCTGGCCTGAGTTTCTTGGGGCATGTATGGCCGTTTCGCTGTTATTCCTTCTTTTCTCAGCTCTCGAATAAGTTATTATTTAGCTATATATGTGCATATTTTTTTTAATTTTTTGTGTAACTTAATGAATTATGTATTTTCCTTATAGTATTATTTGCAGACAGGAAGCTTTGATGTCAGAATGAAACGTCTCTTTAAAATATAAATAAGTGAATAAATTTAAGAATAAAAGGAAAATTAAAAATAAAAAATTAAGCTAAATAAAATAGATAGAAATAAAAAAATAAATGAATTAATAACAATAAATAACAATATATATAAGTTAATGATACTAAATGAACAAATAAAAATAGATTAATGAACAAAAATTAAAATAAATAAATAGATTAAATAGATAAATGAAAATGAATAAATAGATAAAATTAATAAACCTATAAATAAAATTAAATAAATAAATAAAATTAATAAATCAATAAATAATATTAAATAAATAAAAATAAATGAATAAACAAATAAAAATAAATAAATAACTAATTAAAAGTAAATAAATAAACTAGATAAAAATGAAATAAATATAAATAAATAAATAAATAGAATAGAATAAATAAATAAATAAAAACAAATTAATGAAAATAAACAGAATACATAAATAGATGAATAAATAAATAAATATCAATAAAAAATAAATAAACAAATATAATAAACAAAAAATAAGAAGTAAAAATAAATAAATAAATACATTAATAGAAACAAATCATTAATAAAACTAAATAAATATATAAAAATAGAAAATAAGTAATAAAAACAAATGCATAAATATAATAAATAAATAAAAGATAAAAATAATAAATAATAAATAAATAAACAAATAAATAAAATAAGTAAAAAGTAAAAAAATAGATAAATAAAAAAATAAATAAATGAATAAGTAAATAAAAATAAATAAATAAGAATAAACAAAAATTTGAAACAAATAAAAATAAATAAACAAATAGATAAATACCAATAAAATATATATTAAATTAATAATAAAAAATAATCAATAATAACAAATAAACATTAATAAATAGTAAATTAATAAAGAAAAAAAAAATAATGAAAAAATAAATATAAATATATGACCATAAATGAGATATTAAATAAATAGAAATAAAAATAAATAAATAAAAAATAAATATAAACAAATAAATGAACAAATAAAAAATAAAATAAATGAAATAATTAATAACAATAAATAAATGAAAATCAATAAATAATAAAAAATTAATAAATATTTAAGATTAAAAGGAAATTAAAACATTAAATAAATAAATAATAAATAAATAAATAGAAAGAAATGCATTGAAAATAATTAAATAAATAAAAACATATATAATAATGAATAAATAAAAGAAGATAAATAAGAATAAATGAATACATAAATAAAAGTGAATAGATAAATAAAATAAGAATAAATAAATACATAAATAAAAGTGAATAGAAATAAAATAAAAATAAGTAAATAAATAAATAAAAATTAATAAATAAAATTATATAAATATATAAAAATAGATAAATAAGAATAAGTAATTACATAAATAAATATAAATAACACAACCACAAAAATAAATAAATAAATAAATAAATGAGAAAATAAAAATAAAAACAAATTAATTAAATAAATATATATAAAAAAGATAAAAAATAATCAAAGAATAAAAATAAATAAACAAATAAGAATAAATAAATAAATCAATCAATCAAACAAATATATAAATCAAAAGAAATAAATAAATGAAAATAAGTAAAAATAAATAAATGAAAAAATAACTACATAAAAAAATAAAAATTTAAATTTATTTATATATAAGAATAAAATAATAAATAATTAAAACAAAAAATATATGAATAAAAAAAATGAAATAAATAAAAATAAATGAATAAATAAGAATAAAATTAATATAAATAAACAAATCAATAAAAATGAATACAAATAAATAAATAGCAGATGAATAAATAAAAAAGCAAAAGTATAAGGATAAATAAATAAAAAAGTAAATAAAAAAACATAAAACAAATAAAAAGTAAATTAATTAATTAACAAATACATAAATAAATAAATAAATAAATAAATAGCTAAATAGAAAATAATTAAAAACATAAAGATAAACAAATAAATAATAAAAGTAAATAAAATAAATAAATAAATAAATAAATAAATAAAATAAAAAAATAAATAGAAATAATGTAAAAAGTAAAAAGATAAAAATAATAAAATGAAAAAAAAACATAAATGAAAATAAATAATAAGAATAAGTAAAAATAAATGAATAAATAAAGATAATTTAAAAAATTAAAATAAAAAATAAATAGTTGAAAATAAATAGATAAAAAAAATAAAAATCAGTAAAAAAATAAAATAAATGAAAAGAAATAAATAAGAAAATAAATAAAAATAAGTAACAAATGACAGAAACAAATAAAAGATGAATAAATAAGTAAGAAATAATGATAATAAAATAATAAACAGAAATAGGTAAATAGAATTAATAGAATAAATATTATAAGTAATTTTGAAAAACTGGATAAAACAAAAATAAAAAAATGAATATATGAAAAATCAATAATAAACAAAATTAAGTAAATAAAAATAAATAGAAATAAATAAATAAAAAATACTTATTATTTAAAATAAAAATATTTTTAAAAACAACTAATAAAAATAAATAAAAAACAACTAAATAAAAAATCAATAAAGAATAATAAATAAAGTAAAGAAAATAATTAACTAAATTAAAAAATAAATAAAGATAAAAAATTTAAAAAATTAATTAACTAAAAATAAAAAAATAAAATAGTTTGAAAATATAATAGAAAATAAATAAAATAAAAAATAATCAAAAAAATAAAAAAATAAATGAAAGAAATAAATAAGAAAGGTAAATAAAAATAACTAAATACAGAAAACAAATAAAAGATGAATAAATAATAAGAAAAATAATGATAATAAATAAAATAATAAACAGAAAATAGGTAAATAGAATTAATAAATAAAAATTTAAATAAGTAATTTAAAAACTGGATAAACAAAAATAAAAAAAAATGAATATATTAAAATCAATAAATAAACAAAAATAAGTAAATAAATAAATAGAAATAAATAAATAAAATAATCAATTAATTTATAAATAAAAATATTTTTAAAAACAAAACTAAATTAAAAAATAACTAATATAAAGGAAAATGAATAAGTAAATATGAAAAAATAATGGATAAATAAAAAATAAATGAAAAAATTAAAAACAAAATAAATAAATAAATATATAAACATAAATAAATAAATAAAAATAAGTAAAAATAAATAAAAAATACAATAAATAGAAATAAATGAAAATGAATAAAATATAAAACAAAATAAATAAATAAATAAATAAAAATAAAAAATAAATAGATAAATAAAAAAGTAATATATGAATAAATAAAAAAAAATAGAAATTAATGAATAATTAGAATTAGACAAATATTAATAAATAAAAAAAATATAGAAAAATATATAATATAAATAAATAAGATAAATTAACAAATAAATACACAAATAATAAAAATAAGTAAATAAAAGATAAATAAAAATAGATAGATAAATAAAATAGATAGATTAAATAAAAACTAGATAAATAGATTAAAATAAATAAATAAAACTAAAGAAATAGAAAATAAATAAATAAGTAAATAAATAAATAAATAAGTATAAATAAATGAAAAATAAATAAATAAAAATAAATAAACATAAATGAAAATAAATAAGAATACATAAAAATATATAAATAAAAACAAAAAAAAAAAGAAATAAAACAACAAAAATAAATAATAAATGCAAAAAGAAAATAAGCACAAATGAAAATAATTACAAAAAAATACATAAATGAAAAAGTGAAAAAATACTTAAATAAAATACAGAAATGAAAATAATTACAAATAAATAAATGAAAAAGTAAAAAAAATACTAAATACAGAAATGAAAAATAAATAAATAAATAAAAAATATAATGAAAATAAAATAAAAATTAAAAAACAAAAAACCATGCTAATTTGGAAATATTTTCCTCCCTTGAAATTCTCGAGTGATATCTAAAATATTATAACCTGCGAGTGAATGAGCTAAATCCCCTTCTTCATACCATTCAATCGAGCTAGAATTTTTTAAGTGTTTAACAAAAGCTGTAGCGTACAATTTTTTAGGTACTTTAAATAATATAAGAATAATACCTATTAAATCAGGATTGCTTCTTTTGTGGCTAATATCCCCCTTAACTATTTTCAACGTAATAGGAGCATTTACCCCCTCCTCCCCAGGTGGGTCCTGCTCCTCCCCAGCTACTTCAGCCACTTCGCCCACATATTATATATTTATATATATATATATATATATATATATATATATATATATATATATATATATATATATATATATATATATATATATATATATTGTATGTATAACCAAATCATGAAAATATGGAATATGATGAATACGTACTAAATAAAGACAAATTCACGAGGGAAAGAGAAACAATGACGTTCTGCGAGGCCTTTCTACTTCTCGTCCTTGAAAAAGTAAAGGACAAGAAGTCGAAAGGCCTTGCAGAGCTCCATTGTTTCTCTTTATGTATATATATATATATATATATATATATATATATATATATATATATATATATATATATATATATCGGAACCAATTCAATAATTCTCGGGAATCAACTCCATGATGAACTGATGCTTATGTAATTAGGAGTAAAAAATGTAAAAGTAGCATCAACATGATAATATTTACTTCATATCGCATCAGTACCCACTTGACATCCTGCAGATGGTCAGTGAAGTGATGTCATCTCTATTAAAGTGATATCACTTTTACACTTGACGTGATGTATTCCAGTGTGAAGATCGACGTGTACCATGAACTCCACCTCTATATCAGTGTGGCAGCATCACGTCGATGGTCAGATGTTCAGTTTTGATGCACTATATAAATCCCAGAAGAAATAATATGCCGTCATCGAAAATATTCTTCGAAGTTTAATTGTTACTTTCTCTGACTAATCTTCATAAAATCTTCATGCAGCATATTCAGTTATCATAGTCGATTTCGATAAGTGTAAAGTAGGATATAGTTCTACTTGGAAGCACTGCACACTATCTAATCTGTGTTCTAGCATACGTACATACATACATACATAAATACATATACCCACATACATGCACCTACACTATATACACATATTCAGTGTTCTCGTGTGCACACTTAAATGTATACACATTGCTGTAGATATGAATAAATATACACACAAATATACACATTTTGCAGGATGTTTATTAAAGCATAACCCATATATATAGTCTTCCAATGAAACAACATGTTTTTAGGAATATTTGCCATTAAATTAAATCAATCAAATTGTAATCTGCCACATTTACAGCAAAGAATTACAGCATCCATTATAAAAGTAACTCAAAAAAAAAATGAGTGTTTTTCCCAGAAAGTGCAAAACGCTGGAGATATATGTCATTCATTAACGCACTTTAGTGATAATAAGCAACAAACGTTTATTTCTAAACTGCAGAGTCTACTTTAATAAAGAAGTTCGCAAAAAAAAAAAAAAGTTAGTACAGCGTTGCATACAAGTTAGGGATTTCTTGAAACTCTTGCCACAGATCAGGTCATTTCAGTAGCTACCTCTCACACTTTGCACCTGGCGACGAAATACAAAGACGCCATCTAGCCATTCGATGACCTAAATATATCCGAGTGAAGTACATGCACCCTATATACCCTTTCAGTCTGTATTGCCTCGGGTGAAAAAGCGTCACCTTCTAAAGCCATTCTTTTATCCCTGTAACCCAGTGGTCTACTGATGTACCTCGTGACCTAGTCGTTATCGAGCATTCGAATGAATTCGTGTATTCATCAAGAACCGAAGCCACTACACGTCTGCCTTGTGGTTACCCCGAATCACAAATGTTATCCTATCCTTTGTCCATGGATTGCGGTGCCTGGCATCACCGAAACCTCGCCAAGATCAGGTCATCCGTTCCAGAGCTCGCTCGCGAGCACTCGCGATTGCCTCGCGCTTGGCTGGTAGCCACACTCCGTAACTCTACTACTCTACTGTGAAGTAAAACGCTCTGTTAATGGTCCCAACGCTCTGTTAATGGTCGGACCGATACCCACAGCCCCGGGTGACATGGAGCACCCGGAAGAACCACTTGTTTGCATGCCATCTAGAAACGTTTGTTGTTTTATATCTTCATCAAAACGTTCTCCCCGTCAGTGCCTTTCATTCATATACTGTATTCTGACACACGTGTATATATATCTAAAACCTTTCAAGTAGCCTTCGTCCAGGTTTTATATAAACCTCGTAGGGCCGTTCGTTTTCCAAGCCTCTCGGTAAAAGGTTTACCTTAGGACCATCCACTTGTCTTTCTGATAGGAGTCTCACTATCCACTGTGATTTGAAAAGAAAAAAAAAAGAAAAAGAAAACACAGTTCCTACAGGTGTTACAGGCTCACTTTCTTAACCTTCCAGTCTTCTAGAAAGTGGCACTAATTCAAATTGACATTCGAGACACAGATTCCAAATTGTAGCCATTCCAGTCAAGCCTTTTATAGTTTTGTTACGAAAAGTGCATAAGCTATCTAATTCATCCTATAGCAAATAATTTCAAATTATTATCGAGTGTTTTATATCTCCAGCATGGCGTTTGAACAAATATTTTTTCTATGGTACAAATTAATATCCCGGAAAATGTCCGAACATTACTAAAACGTATTAGAATCCTAGAAGTCCCCATCATTACATCTTGACAAAATAGCTTTGTTTCTCTGAAATAACACTAAAGTACATACAACTCATGAACATACTAGAATGGGTTTATTTACACCCCAAGAGATTACCGGGCCACAACAAATGTGACAAAAAACAAACATTGTGGAGATACCCGTTTTTATCCCATAACTGCCACTCCCACTGCTCCTGACCATATGACTCGATCACACTTGCTCACTGCAACACAGACTTGCATATAATCTCTAACATGTAAAAAAAAATACTACATGTAAGATACACACTATATAAGAAACATTTCCTTTAACACCCAAAGGCCATGTGAACGGAAACCCAGATACCATGGAAAAAACACCATTGAATAACATTTCAGGCAAAATGCAAGAACCAATACAGAGCCTAATCCCATTCCTCCCTTTCGGGCTTGGCCCAAAGAGAAAGAGGGCACGTGGCATCGACGGATGAGGTAGAACCTTCCTTTAAAGTCCGCAGGTTCATGGAAACAAGAGAGACTACGTAATTACTGGCACTGGAATGAAATCTTTGCAATTGAATGGGCAATGCGTAAAAGTAACGTAGCTGAACGAGGTTATAACAGTTTTATTCAACTGTGTTCGAGAACAATACATACTATATTTTTCTGTAACTGCAATAAAATTTTTATTTTACTTTATAACAACAAATACGATATATATTAATACTCTTAAACAAGATAGCTATATTTATTTTGATCAGTATTATCGAAGTTATCAGCTCGGAAAGAAAATTACGGAAATTCAGTGTAGGTATGCAGCAGATCAAGTTACCCTTCCACCATGAACATCAAATAACGATGAAGGATTTTGACAGGTTCATATAGTTTAATGAAGTTTCTTAAACGAACGTAATAGTGTTTTTCCTTTTTCTCTTCGTGTCCTCTTCCGTCCTAATGATTTCGCCGTACAGCTGCATTGTTAAAGTTTTACTTTCAATGGTGAATTCTCCATAAAAACTCGCTACCATGAAATGATAATGATTTGTCATATATATATATATATATATATTTTTAGTCTTTTCGCTTTTGCGAAAGACTGTTTGTTTTTCCTTACGACTGTCATTCGTAAGTATTAGTAGAGTGGTTCTTCTTAAATTAAAGGAGATGATTCAAACGGATAAGTTGAAAAATGTACAACAACTTTATTCTGTAACTCCATAACAAGAGAGACAGTTCGGTCGTGAGACCGTTACGTTTGATCGATAGGAATGAACTGCCATATTAGAGCATCACGTTGATAGCGGAACATTAGCTATCTCAGCGATTCACATAAAAACATACGTAGTCCGCCGGCTCGGAAGTTACAAGTTTCCGGCGTAGGTTAACAGGTCAACCGCTTCCCATGGAAGGTGTTTGTGAAAAGGTAGACAATATCCAACATGATGACATATCAAACAAACCTAAACCAGGCTACTGCATAGCGTAATCTAGATCTGACCTTGGTCACCGTAGGAACCCTCCTAGAATGCCAATGACCCTCGGTCATTGGGTTTTTATTTACAGATTATGTAATTCTAAAATGTATTTATTACATAAATATATATTATATATATATATATATATATATAATATATATATATATATATATATAATATATATATATATATATGTGTGTGTGTGTGTGCATGTGTGTGTATGTATGTATATATGTGTATATCACTCAGTTTAAACCTTTTACAAAGATAACTTTTCCAACTAGGTATTGTGTGACTTTCTTGATATTATTCACTTCATATATTGCATATATATATATACATAATATATATATATATATATATATATATATATATATATATATATATATATAATGAATAGGATGGAGAAAGGCCAGCGTAACATCATACATGTATTTTCCAAATTTTCGAGACTTTGGGTCTCATCATCAGGGCTGTAAAATATACACAATATACAAATTAAAAAAGACTCAGTATTAATATTAATAAAAATGGAAGTACATAAAAGGAGTTGGTAACAGTCAAACATGTCTTGTCCGAGTGTCCAAAGTATGACCAGCAGAGAGTGTCAACTTTTGGAAATAAGACAATAAAAGAAATTTTGTCAGAATCTTTTACATTTTCGGTAGTTCCGATTTTGACTTTTCTGAGGAACTGCAATTTAATTGATAAAATATAAAACATTCGTGTTTTTAGTGAATTTTAAAGTAACATTTCAAAAAGTTAAAACTAATTCTGAATTTTAATATACCGCTTTAGTATGTATGTAAGAGAACATGAGTAAATGTATTAATTGTATGAGTGTTCTAGTATGAAAGCATTTGCCTTGGTGCAATTTATTTATTTATCCTGAATGACCAACTTGGTCCCAGCTCTGGCATTTTATCTAATCCTTCGGGTCAGCCCTAGGAGAGCTGAAAATCAGCTCAGTGGTCTGGTTAAACTACTTTTATAATAATAAAATAATAATTTTGTTTAGTTATTTTTATTTTCGTACATTTATGTTTATTTATTTCTATTTATTTATTATTATTTAGTTTTATTTTTTTATTAATTTCATTTAGTTTATTTATGTTATTTATTTAATTAATTATTTTTTTCACATTCTTACATCTTTATTTACGGTAATTTATTCATATATTTTTTAATTTATTTTCATTTATTTACTTTTATTTTTATTTTTGTTAATAATATATAGATATATATATATATTATATAAAGTAATCTATATTAACATATAAAATATATATATATCTATATATAGATATACTATATATATATAATATATATATAAGATATATGATATTATATAAAGTTTATTTAGAAAATTTATTTTTTATTAATTTTTACTTCTTATCCTTATTTTTCATTTCTTTATTTTATTTATTTATTTAGTTAATTAATTTATTTTTTTTATTTATTTATTTATTTTTCTTAATTACTTATTTATTCATTGGTTTTTTCTTATTTATATTTTGATTGATTTCATTTTAATTATTATTTTTTATTTATTTTAATTTTATTTTTATTTTATTTTTTTATTTTTTTTATTTTTGTTTATTTATTATATATTTTATATTTATTTTTATTAATTTAATTTATTTTTTATTTTATTTTTTATTTATTTTTATTATTTTTGTTAATTTATTTATTTATTTATTTATATTCATTTGTTATTTATTTATTTCATTTATTTTTAATTATAATTATTTTTATATATTTTTATTTATATATTTATATATATTTATTTATTCTTATTTATCTACTTTTATTTTCATTTATTTATTTCTTTTTCTTTTTAATTTATATATTTTTAATTTTTTAATCTTTTATTTATTTTATTATATATTTATTTTCTTTTTCAGTTAATTAATTTATTTTTTTATTTAATTTATTTATTCGATTTTCCTTATTTAATTCATTGGTTTTTTCTTATTTATTTATTATTTTTGATTTGATTTCAATTTAATTTTTTATTTTTTTTTTTATTTTTTATTTTTTATTTAAATTTTATTTTTATTTTTATTGTTTTTATTTTTTTATTTTTCCTTTATTTTTTATTTTTATTTTTATTTTTATTTTTATCTTTATTTTTTCAATTATTGTTTATTAATTTTTATTTATTTTTATTTATTTTTTTTTATTATTTTTATTTTTTTGTATTTATTTATACATTTATATTCTTTATCTTTAGTTGCATTTATATTTTAATTTATAAATTTTAATTTTTATAATATTTGTTATTTAATAATTTTTATTTATATTTTAAATATTTATTTTTTATTCTTATTTATCTAAATTTCTTTTAATTTTCATTTATTTATTTGCTTTTATTTTTTATTTATATATTTTTTAATTTTTAATCTTTTATTTTATTTTATTATATATTTGATTTTCTTTTTCTTTATTTACTTTTTATTTTTATTTATTTTTTGATTTATTCAGTTCATTTTATTTTTTATTTATTGTTTATCCTTATTTAGTATATTTACTTTTATCTATTAAATTTCATATTTTAAATTTTTATAGTTTTTATTTATTTATTTATTTTCAATTATATATTATGTATTGATTTTGGTTTTTGTTTATCTATTTTTTTTTTATTTGTTTATTTTTATCTATTTAATTTCATTTTATTAATTGATTTTTATTTCTATTTTATTATTATTTATTTATTTTAATCTATCTATATTTATTCATAAATTTTTGTTCATTCATATTTATTTATTTATTTATTTTTATTCATTATTTATTGTTATTTATTTATTTATGTCTATTTATTTATTTATTCTTACTTTTATTTTGTTATTAATTTGTTTTTATTTATTTCTTTATTATATTAATCATTTTTTTTTCAAATCACTAATTTTATTTTTCATTTTATTTATTTATTTGTTTTTATATTTATTTATTTTAATAATTATCTATTTCTTTTTGTTTATTATTTTTATTAGTTTTAATTTATTTTCAATTATATATTCATTTTTATTTAAGCATTTCTATTTTACTTATTTTTTATTTATTTCTATTTATTTATTCTTATTTATTCATTTATTAATTGATTTTTTATTCATTTCTATTCATTTATTTCTACTATTCATTTTTATTTAATTTTGCATTTATCTATTTTATTTTTATATATTGTTATATTTATTTTTATTTTTTATGTATTATTCTATGTTCATTTATTTATTTATTTTTATTGATTTATTGATTGATGATTTATTTATTTTTTTATTTATTTATTGATTGATGTATTCATTTATTTTATTTATTTATTGATTGATTGATTGATTTATTTTATTTATTTGATTGATTGATTTGATTTATTTATTTTTATTTATTATTTATTGATTGATTGATTTATTTTTATTTATTTTGATCTATTTATTTTTATTTATTATTCCTATTTTTTTATATATTTATATAGTTTATTCTTATTTATTTTTCTTTATTTAATTTATTAATTTTTATTTATTCATATTTATTATTTATTTATTTAGTTTTATTTATTGGTTTTTTTATATATGTTATTTATTTTTTATTTATTATTTATTGATTTATTACATTTATTTTTAGTTTATTTATTTTTAATTTTATTCCTCATATTTTTTTGATTATTTATTTTTATTTATTTATTTTTATTTATTATATTATTATTTATCTTTATTCTTTTTATGTTTTTATTTATTTGTTTTTATTTATTTATATTTTTTTATTTTTCTTATTTATATAATTTTTAGTTATTCTATTTATTTATTTATTTATTATTTTTATTTATCTATTGTTTATTTTTTATTTTTATTTTCATTTATATATATTTTCAATTATATATTTCTATTTATTTAGTTTTATACATTTATGATTATATATTTATTATTTTTATTTTAATTTTATTTATTTTTATTCATTTATTTATATATTTTATTTTCATTCATTTATTTTTTATTTATTTATTTTATTTATTTATTTATTCTTATTTATTTATTTTCATTCATTTATTTAGTTATTTATTTTTTATCTATTAGTTTCATTTATATAAATTTTTTTTATTTATTAATTTTGTTTATTTTTATTTTTATTTATTACTTATTTTTTAATTATTTTTATATTTATTTATTTTAAAGTTTTTTTTGTTTTAAAATTTTTTTTTTTATTTATTAATTTTTATTTATAAATTCTTAGTTTCTTTATATATATATATATATATATATATATATAGATATATATATATATATATATATATATATATATATATATATATATATATGAATAACTTGATCACAAAGTATATAAAACGTGATGGTATGTATAAATAAAGGTTTTTTGCCACGAAGGAAAAAATTAAAAAGCGAAATAGCCAAGTACTTTCGGTCCTGTTCGGACCCTTTACTGAGGCAAACTGATATTACAGAGAACAACATAGTCAAAAGAAAGCTTAATATACAAAACTGACACTACAAAATTAGCAAGCAATAAGGGCGATTTTCACTCTACAGAAGGGAGGAGTCGCCTGAGGGAAGCCACACCTTGAAGGATACATGCAGTAAACAAGTGATTTTCCCAGAGAAACAGTACAATTTGAAAAAAAAACGGGAGCATATACAATTTAATATCATGAATTTTTACACAAATTTCCCCCCCCCCCCCCCCCCACCCCCCCAACCCCCCCCCCCCCCCCCCCCCCCCGTAAACAAATATTATTAATGAAAAGACGAAAGAAAATATAAATATATATATATGGAGCAGACCTTACCTTACCTTACCTTACCTTACATGTTGTTCGGGTTGCCCCAGGTCCCTCGGGGTGAGGCACCTCTAATGTCTACCAGAGAGTTGCTAGTACATCTTTCGGTATATTTTGCATCTTCCAATCTTGGATGGTCAGGGATGCAGTTTAGATATTTGTCGAGCTTATTCTTAAACACATCTACACTCACTCCTGATATATTCCTCAGATGAGCTGGCAACGCATTGAATAGACGCTGCATTATCGATGCTGGTGCGTAGTGGATTAATGTCCTGTGTGCTTTCTTTATTTTTCCTGGTATAGTTTTGGGCACTATTAATCTACCTCTGCTTGCTCTTTCTGATATTTTTAGTTCCATGATGTTTTCTGCTATTCCTCCTATCTGTTTCCATGCCTGATTTATCATGTAGCGTTATATTCTTCCTTTTCTAGGACTATATAATTTTAAGGATTGTAGCCTTTCCCAGTAGTCAAGGTCCTTAACTTCTTCTATTATAGTTGTAAAGGACCTTTGTACACTCTCTATTTGTGCAATATCCTTTTGATAGTGTGGGTACCATATCATATTGCAATATTCAAGTGGACTACGAACTATGTTTTTTATAGAGCATAATATGTTCAGCTTTTTCGTTGTTTTTTGAAGTGCCGTAACAACATTCCCATTTTTTATTTACATTTTGCCAACAGAATTGCTATTTGATCATTGCATAACATGTTCCTATTCATCATCACACCAAGGTCTTTAACTGCTTCCTTATTTGTGATTGTCTCATTATTAGGTCCCCTATATGCATATAGCTTTCCTTCTCTGTCTCCATAATTTATTGATTCAAATTTATCAGAGTTAAATACCATCCTATTTACCTCTGCCCAATCATATACTTTGTTAAGGTCTCTTTGTAGAGCGTTCCTATCTTCATCACAAGAAATTTCTCTACTAATTCTTGTGTCATCAGCGAAACTACTCACTACCGAATCCTTAACATTACTGTCTATGTCTTCAATCATAATAACAAACAGTATTGCAGCTAACACCGTACCTTGTGGCACACCGGATATTACCTTGGCTTCATCCGATTTCTCATCGTTTGCAATAACTATCTGTTTTCTGTTGTGTAAAAATTCTTTTAACCGTCTTCCTACTTTATCCACGATATTGTGTTTTCTAATTTTCTTCGCTAATATATTATGGTCTACCTTGTCAAAAGCTTTTGCAGAGTCTAGATAAATCATATCTGTTTCATTTCCGCTTTTCATATTTTTTAATATGTTCTCACGGTGGACTAACAGTTGGGTTTGTGTACTTTTTCCGGGTACAAAACCATGTTGTCCCATATTAAACAAATTATTTTTTATTAAATGTTTCATAATATTTTTCTTCATTACCCTTTCATACACTTTCATAATATGTGATGTTAGACTCACAGGCCTATAATTATTTGCCTCTAGTCTTGATCCACTTTTGAAAGTAGGGGTACTATATGCTAATTTGTGCTCATCATAAATCTTGCCTGTATCTACACTTTGTCTTAATAATATTGCAAGTGGCTTTGCGATAGAATGAACTACTTTCTTTAACAAAATAGCAGGAACTCCATCAGGCCCTGCGGCAGCTCCATTTTTAATTTCATTAATAGCCTGCACAATATCAGCTTCATTAATATCTATGTCAGCTAAATATTCACTATTTTTGTCGCTTACTTCTATATCATTATCTTCATTATCTATTCTAGGGGTGAATTCTCTTTTATATCGTTCTGCCAATATGTTGCAAATTTCCTTTTTTTCATTCGTTAATCTCCCTTCAAATCTTAGAGGGCCAATTTCTATTCTTCTTTTATTCATCTTTTTTGCGTATGAGTATAATAGTTTGGGGTTTTCCTTGATATTTATTAGGGTTTTTTCTTCCAAGTCCCGTTTTTCATTTTCTTTTGATTGTATAATCTTTTGTTCTGCCTTTTCTATCTTACTTTTTAGTTCTATAACTTTCCATGCATTTTTTTCTTTTGCAAGACCTTTTTTTTCCACTTTCTGATTTTCTGGAACAAGATCCTTCTGTCTCTTGGTATGCATGACTGATGTTTACTTTTCTTCTTCGGTATATATTTATCCACTATTTTCTCTAATATTTTATATAATATCTCCGTATTTACCCTTATGTCATCACTTAGAAAATGTTATCCCAATCTTTGTTTAAATATTATTTATTTCTGACCATTTTATATTTTACTGTAGAAGAGAAGTTGTATTTTCCATATCCTTCCCACTTTTTCATTTCTTGCTTATCTCTGTTTTCACTTGCTTTGGAATGGACTGTTAATTCTATGACATTATGGTCTGAAATACTCGCATTATAAACTATTATTTCTTTAACATAATTCATCTCGTTCACAAATACTAGGTCTAAAGTATTTTCCTTTCTTGTTGGCAGGTGATTTATTTGTTGAATGTTGTATTCTAGTAGCATATCTAATAGCTTTTCGAATTGCCTCTTATCTTCTGCACTACTATTACTCTCTTTTTTATATGTATAAGTACAACCACAATCTCCTATTCGTTCTTTCCAGTCTACGAAAGGAAAGTTGAAGTCTCCAGATAGGAGAATAGTCCAGTCCTTGTGATTTCTACATATATCAAGAGAAAGAGGGAGAGAAAATATCGAAACAAAGAGAGAGAGAGAGAGATAGAGAGAGAGAGAGAGAGAGAGAGAGAGAGAGAGAGAGAGAGAGAGAGAGAGAGAGAGAGAGAGAGAGAGAGAGTAATAATAATAATAATAATAATAATAATAATAATAATAATAATAATAATAATAATAATAATAATAATAATAATCCTTTATTTCCAATTGTACATTGGGTATTCTACATAAGTAGACATATCAGTATAAAATATTTTGAATTTAACTCTTACATAAAACTTGGTATAGGTTAAGAATATCAAAATCAGTAAAAATAGCAATAATATAAATACCATAGGAAACTATTTGAAACTATGTATAAAAATAGACAATCATAGGTAAAATGAGCTTCAAATAGAAATCTAATAGTCATAAATCATCAATAAATAAGTATATAAAAATAAGTACAGGCAATACAAAACGAAGACAGTTCTAAAAAGATAGGATATGTAGTAAAAATCAGATAGTCATAAAATTTTCAATAAATAAGTCTTAGCAAATATGTACAGACTCAGAACCCATTTTGAATTAGGATACCTGGATTTAAAAACTACAATGTAGTATCAGTTAGTAAAAGATATAAAAATAAGCCAGATTAAAATCTAAGAACAAAGTACGAATACTTAAAAGAACAATTAAGACTCTGTTAAAAGTAAACTCCTTAGTTTTGACTTGAAAATAGACACAGAGCCAGCTTCTTTTATTTCACGTGGCTGTTCATTATACAACACTGGACCTCGGACTCTAATTTGCCGTGAGCCAATACTAGTTTTATGTCTTGCAACATACAAATCATCCCTTTGGCGTGTAGTGACATTACTGAATAAAGATACTGGTGGGAAACTGTATAACCAATCTGGAATTTTATTATTTAAAGCTTTATATACCATAGTGCACATGTCAAGAGTATACTGGTCTCTTATTTTCAACCATTCCAATTCCTTTAAATGTGGAGTTACATGTTCAAACTTTCTAACGTTGCCAACAGCCACTCTTGCTGCAAAGTTCTGCAGCTTTTGTACTCTTTGTAGATGTGATTTGTTGGTACATCCCAAAACTTTTAAGCAATATTTTATAAAACTTAAAGCCAGTGACTGGACGACTATCTTGCGAGTACTTGACTCAAAATGATCTTTTACTCTATTTAAGTATATAAGAGTACCCATTACTTTTTTATACATTTCGTCTATGTGACAGTCAAAGTTCATGTACCGATCGAAATGAACACCTAAATTTTTCACACTCGTCATTGGCTTAATTATATTTCCATTAAAATTTATCTGTACCTCATCTCCAATATCTGACACATATTGCCTGAATCCACTAATGATAAACTGTCTTTTTCTCATTTAGAAGTAAGCCATTTCTCAAAAAGTAATCTTTAGCTCTGTTTAGAATGTCTTCTGCCTTACAAATCATGTCGGCTATATCCTTAATGTCCCCTTCTATTAGTATTTGCGTGTCATCAGCATATTGAACTATAAAATAGCCAGGTATTGATCTTACGAGATCATTAACATATACCATGAAAAGTATAGGGCCGCGAATTGATCCCTGAGGTACTCCGAATTGAATGTTTTTCTTCGATGATACAGTACCATTTAGCCTGACGGACTGAAACCTATTCTCAAGGTAGCTCTTAAACCAGCTCTGATCAATATTCATCAACGTACATTTCTCCAATAATATGGCACGATTCACGGTATCAAAAGCCTTACTTTTATTACTAGATAAATCTAGTAATAAAAGTAAGGAAACTTTTTTGTTGTCTATATTTTCATAAATCTTGTCAGATAATTTTAACAGGGCTGTTTCAGTAGACAATTTTGGTCGGAATCCATGTTGGCTTAAAGAGATTAGTTTATTTTCCTCTAAAAATTCAGTTAACTGATTTGCAATAATTTTTTCAAGTACTTTCGATAGAATAGGCAGCAAGGAAATGGGACGGTAATTTGAGATATCGTCGGCATCCCCGCTTTTGAAGAGCGGAATGACATGGGAAATTTTCCATATGTCTGGATATGAATAAGTAACAATTGATGTATGGATAATTATCGTCAGGTAAAAAGCAATAACATATAAACCATCTCTAATGAACCGTAAACAAATACCATCAGATCCAAAGGCGTTAGTTTCTTTCAAATCTTTAATGACTAAGATTACTGTGTTACAGTCCACTGGCCTTGGTTTAAATCTATCGACTCTACTGTGAGGGATAATAGGGTCTGTTTCCAAAGGCATGCGGTTATGCAGTCCTTTCTGTGTTTTTTCAAAGGTCTTTCTCCCCACTTCTGCGAAGAATTCGTTAAACTCTTCAGCTTTACGTTGCAAATCATCTTTTAAAGTATCAGAAATCCAAGGGGCAGGGGGACGAGTTACTTCTCTAGTAACCACAGGTGCGCACATATCTACACAGGATGTGAAAACATTGGTTAAAATTTCTACTTGCTTACCTACGTTATCGGTACTTAATATTTGATTCAATATGTGAACATTATTCATAAGAAGAGAGCAAAGAGTTTCTTGAGAGTAATTTTTCAAGCACCTAAATTTTTAAAAATAGTTTGCCTTTTCGGCTTACGAACGTTCAGCAAAGTTAGAATATTCTCGTGATCTGCTATTGAGCTAGGGGTTACCTCTGATTTTGTTATCATATATTTAGCATTTGTAATGACTAGATCGATAACGGATGCTGAGGTAGAAGTGATTCGTGTGGTGTTATCTACAATCTGGTCAAATCTTAAGTTTTTAATTAGCTTACCCAGTTTGTTCTCCTTTTTTAACAGATCATCATTAAAATCCCAGTAAATGAAAACAGGCTTATTGCGTAAAATTACTTCCTTCAAGACGTCCGAAATATAGTTAAAAGAGGAAACAGCAGCTTTAGGATGGCGGTAAACGCACCTGACAATAATAGAGGGAAATTTTCGATGTTGGAGGGAGACCCACTTATCTTCCACTCCCTCCTGTTTTTCGATCCCAAATTTCAGCTCGGTGACTTTCAAATAATTCCTTATAAACAAACATTCACCTCCACCTCGACCATGATCCTCACGATATATATTATACTCAGGTATATGAATAAAAGTATCACTTATATAAGGATACAGCCATGTCTCACTAATACATAAAATATCGATTTTTTGTTCTTCTAGCATTAACTGTATTTCAAGTATATGACCAAGTATTGATTGGGCATTTATATGTACAATTTTTAGAAAATCATTACATTTAGCATTCTCAATGGCACTGCCTTCTTGGCCTATGTCCTAGTAATGGATATTTTTCTGACATTGTTTGCTTTTGTGTCCATATTCATGGCATGAGTAACACCTAACCTTATGGTCGAACCTACAGTCGGATTGGTGGTGATTAAATTCACCACATTTGTAACACCCATACCCATTTCTTTCGGTATATGAATAATAGTAGTCGTTAACTTCTCTGTTACTTCTATCATGTCCTTGTCTAGCATTTGTACTACTAAAGAGCGCTTGGTCTCTACCATAACCAAGTCTACCTCGATGATAAGCATTATTCCTTGAGTGTTGATAGCTATTTCTATGTAACCTATTTTTATTCCTTCCTTCTACCTCCCGATTTATCATAAGGTTGTTACTTTTACTCTTTACATGATTAATCCTATAGTTATTATTTTTCAGATTACATATGTTTGACTTGATTTCTTTCTAATTATAACAGAGAAAGTCGTTTGTGCATCTAGCAACCTAACCGCACCAATTCTATTTAGCAAATCATAGTTTTTATCATCCTGGTTTTCATAGCAATTTGTATCAATATCGCCTGTTCCAAGCTTACAAAACCTTTGTGTCTCAATTAAAATAGCACCATTTCTGCCACACCATTCTAACAATTTACAGTTATATTGATTTATTCTACTATTTTAATCTATTTATGTTTATCTATTGTCATTTATCTATTTATTTTTATTTATTTTTTATTTTTATTTATTTATATTTTTTATATATATATATTTATTTATTTATTTATTTTTTATTATTTATCTGTTTTATTTTCTTATTTTATTTTCTTTATATATTTATTTTTGTATTTCTATTTATTTATTTATTTATTTATTTTATTCAGGTATTTATATATATTTTTATTTATGTGCTTTTATTTCTTAATTTATTTTTATTTATTTTATTTTTATTTTTTATTTATTTATTTTCAATATTAATTTATTATTTAATTTCATTTATTTATTTTTATTTATTTTTTTATTTATTTATTTCTTTTTTTAATTTATTTATTTTATTTATTTATTTTATTTTATTTTTAATTTATTTATTTTTTAATTGTTTATCTATTATTAATTTATTTATTATTTATTCTTAATTTTTAATTTAATTTATTTCTTTATTTGAGAAGGGAATTTTTTTTATTTCATTTCAATTTATTTATTTTTATTTATCTATTTCTTTATTTATTTTTTATTTATTTTATTTTTTATTTATTTATTTTATTTATTTATTATTAATTTATTAATTTTTAGTTTATTTTTAATTTTTTTATTGATATTTTCATTTTTTATTTATTTATTTAAAATTTTTATTTCATTTCTATTTAATTGATTTTTATTTATCTCTATTATTTATTTTATTATTTATTTTTTATTTTTATTTATTTATTTTTTATTTAATTTTTTATTTTATTCGATTATTATTTATTTCACTTATTTTATCTATTATAATATGTTTATGATTTTTATTTCATTCATTAATTTCTTTTTATTTATTTATTTACTTATTTATTTATTTATTATTTATTTATTTATTTATATTTATTCTATATTTTTTATTCCATTATAATTTTCTTTTTATTTATAGTGTTTTTATTTATTTATATTAATAATTTTAATTTATTCTCTGTTTTTATTTATTTACTTCTTTTCTTTATATTTTTTATTCATATTTATTTATTTCTATTTTTATTATTTACTATTTGCATGTATTTTTTATTTATTTAATTATTTATTTCAAATTTTATCTATATTTCATTTATATAATTTTAATTCTTATTTTTATTATTAATTTTTATTTATTTAATCTATTTATTTATTCTATATATATATTTAATTTTAACTATATATTTTTAGTTATTTATTTGTTTTTATGTATTTATTCATATTTATTTATTTATTTATTTTTATATTCTATTTATATTTCATTTATTTATTTATATATTCTTATATTTATATTTATCTATTTTTATTTATTATATATTTATATATTATATATATATATATATATATATATATATATATATATATATATATATATATATATATATATATATATATATTTATATTTTTACTTATTTATTTATTTTTATATATTTTTTTTTATTTTCTTATTTTATTTATTATTTATTCTTGTCTATTTATATATTTTTATTTATATATTTTTTATCTATTTTTATTTTTTTAAATTTATTTTTATTCATTTATTTATTTTTATTTATTTATTTATTTTTCTTTTTATTAATTTATTTTATGTTTATATTTATTTTTACTTATTTATTTTTCTTTTTTTTTCTATTTATTTACTTATTTTTTTCATCTTTATTTAATTTTATTATTTTTTTATATTTTATTTAATTATATATATTTTCATTTATTTATTTTTATTTTTTATATTCAATTATTTCTATTTATTTATTGATTTCAATTTTTAATAATCATATTTATTTATTTAATTGTATTTATTTATTTATTTTTGTTTCTTCATTTTAATTTTTATTTATTTTTTTACTTTTTTTCTTTTTATTCTTATATTATTTATTTATTTTTAATTATTTATTTATTTATTTTATTTTTATTTTCTTTTTTATTTTTATTTATTTTTCATTTATATTTATTTACATGTTTTTATTTATTTTTAATTATTTTTATTTGCTTTTAATTTATTATTATTTATTTTACTTGTTTGTTAATTTTTATTCTTTTTTTCATTATTTATCTTATTTATTTTTATTTTTATCTATGTTTTATTTTATTTATTTTATTTTTTTATTTTAATTATTTATTTATATCATTTATTTTTGTTATTTTTTATATTTTAATTTCTTTAATTTATATTTATATTTTATTTTATTTTTATTTATTTTATCATTTATTTTTATTTGTTATTTTTTATTTTATTTTATTGTTATTTGTTTTATTCTTTTTTTGGTCTATTTTAAATTTATTTTGTTTTTTATTTTTACTTATTTATTTTTATTTTTTTTAGTATTTTTTTATTGTTTATTATATTTTTATTTTATTTATTTATTTTTATTTATTTATTATTTTTATTTAAAATCTTTATTTTTTTCATTTATTTATTTGTATTTTATTTATTTTATTTATTATATTTTTTAATTTATTTTCATTTATTTATTTCTTTCTTTATTTATTTGTTTTATTCATTTTTTTTTCTATTTTTAATTTTATTTATTGTTTTTTTATTTTTACTTTTTAATATTTTTATTTTTTATATTAATATTTTTTACTTATTATTATTTTAATTTATTTATTTATTTATTTATCTATTCATTTATTTAATTATTACTTTATTTATATATTTATTATTTATTTATTTATCTATTATTTATAAATCCTAATTTATTTTACCAACTTATTTCACTTATGTTATATTTATTTTATTTATAGATATTTTTATATATTTTTCATTTATTATTTCTATTTATTTAAGTATTTTTATTTATGTATTGGTTTTATTTTATTTTATTTTAATAAATTTATTATATTTATTTATTATTTATTTATCTTTAATTTATCTTTTTCATCTATTTATTTTTTATTTATTTTTATCTATGTATTTTTTTATTTATTGTATTTTTATTTATTTGTTTTATTATAATTTATTTATGATTTTTTTTATCTATTCTGCACTTTTTTAAATTTATTTTTATATCTATTATTTAGTTTATTCATATATTTTCATCTTTATTTATAATATATATTTTTTATTCCTTTACTTATTTATTTTACTTTTATTTATTATTATTAATTTATATATATATAATATATATATATATAATATATATTTTTTTTTTAGGATATATATTAATTTTACTATATATATATATATATTTTTTTTTTAGTTATTATTATTTTCATTTATTTATTTATTTTTTATTTATTTTTATTCTTAATTTATTTATTCTTATTTTCTTTATCTTATTTATATATTTTAATTTTATTTTTATTGTTTTATTTATTTTCATTTATTCATTCTTTATATTTATTTGATTTTAAAATATATATTTTTTATTTATTTTTTTATTTTTATGTTATTTATTATTGTTTTTTTATTCGTTTTCATTTTTTTTTTCGATATATTTATATTTTTATTTGTTATTTAATTCATGATTACGTATTTTTTTTTTTATTTATTTTTTATTTCAAATTTGTTTATTTTCTTTTTATTTATTTATTCATTTATTTGCATATTTCTATTTATTCTTATTCTATTTATTTATTCTATTCATTTATTTTTATTCATCATATTTTTTTATTTATTTATATTATATTTGTTTTCTATTTTTTATTTATTTATTCTTCTTATTTATTTTAGTATTCTTATAACTGCTGGATTTCTATTTATATCTTTGTATTTTTTTTTACTAATATATTTTTTATTTTTATTAATTTATTTCTTTTTTATTTTACTTGTATTTTTTATTTATTTTTATTTATTTTTATTTATATTTTTATATTTCTTTTTATTTCTTTTTATATATTAATTGTTTGTTTATTTATTTCTTAATTATTTATTTATTTTTATTTATTTATTTCCATTTGTTTATTTATTTTTATTTATTAATTTTTCATTGCTATTTATTTTTATTTATTTAAATATATTTATTTATCTTTTATATTTATTTTTATTTATTTCCATATTATTTTATTTATTTTATATTTATATTTATTTTTTATTTATTTTTATTCTATTTTTTATTTATTTATTTTTATTTATTTTTATTTTTAATTATTATTTATTTGGTTTTTTATTTTATTTTATTTTACATTTTTATTTCTTATCTATTTCTTTTATTTTTATTTATTTATTTATTTATTTATTTTTCTTATTTATTTATTATTGATTCACTTATCTTTATTTATTTATTTATTGTTTATATATATATATATATATATATATATATATATATATATATATATATATATATATATATATATATATATATATATATATATATATATATATATATATATATATATATATATATATATATATATATAATTTTGATTTTATTTTTATTATTTATTTTATTTTTTTATTTATTTGTTTCAATTTATTCATTTATTTTAATTTGATTATATATTTTAATTATTTAATTTCTTCATTTTTATTTAGTTATTTTTTGTGTATCCACCACAATAATAACAAAAACCAATTCTTAGTCCACAAAAGGTGGAAAAATAGTCATAGCAAAGGTTTACAAACTCAATTCAAGAGGTCAAAGAAAATACTCTAATAAAACCCTTAATTTTAATACACAAATTACAGACAGCTGGACATACCAAAGGGTAGAGGGTCCAGAAAGGAGGAGACCAACGAAAAGAAAGAAATGATTTATATGATCTGTTCTCCACGTTACATTCATCTGTATCTAAGCGGGAGGGGGAGGGGGAGTGCCAAGGTAGATATTCACAGTGGTTACGGGATGGAGGAGGATAGTCAAACATTTCCTGTTCTCCCTCATACAATATGATTTGAATTCTATGCTGCACTGTGGCTTGAGCATATGGAGGTTTTAAATTTCTTCATTTTGTGACCACCAAGTCGCCAAATAATTGGTGCTCACATCTTTCAGTATGGCGTTCATGTAATTCATTCATAATACCGTATGCCTTTTCTACCATGTCATTTTTTCCTATTTGCTTGTCTGCAACACATAGCCTTCTATAGAAGCCTTTGTAGGAGGTCCAGCAGTAGATACTCTAGCAGTAGATACGGAGCATAAACACATCATCAACATACATTACGATATGGTTATTCCTTACAAATATTTTCCCGTCCGACAGGACGCTTCCGCTAATTGTGGCTGGCTCCTGACAGGAGCGAAGCAAAAGACAAGGCCTTCTTGCTCATTCTCCAAATTGCTAGATCAGGGATAGACAGGGATGCTAAGACTACCACTGTTGTTTTCTTTTCATATATATAGAGACAAGACTAACTTCCACATTCATCCCTTAACTACCAAATCAAGGATAAGCATCTGTGCAAGAAACCTTGTCTAAACGTATGCGCTTGCCCTATCATTTTCTTCTATCATCCTGGATAGTTCTAAATCCAAATTATACGTATGCCTTTTCTACCATGTCATTTTTTCCTATTTTGCTTGTCTGCAACACATAGCCTTCTATAGAAGCCTTTGTAGGAGGTACAGCAGTAGATACTCTGCTCGTCACCTTGCGCTGATAACAACAATCACTGCTAGTTCCTCCACACTTTCATCATCGTCGGCCAATGCTGACGTGTTAGCACCAGTATCATTCTGATAAGGAAGAGAGGAAGTTGGTATTAATAAAATAAACTGTATTGTGTGTCTGTGTGTGTGTTAATGCAAGATGTTTCAATAAAGTAAATGCAAACTAAGCATGGTTTCAGATACCAGCAACTGAGAATGAATGGCGAAAAGTCGCCCAGGGATTCGAACAGAGTGGGAACTTCTCCCACTCTTTGTGCAGGCATCAGCGTCTAGTGGTAGCTTGCTTGCCTGTATGGTGTTTTTACGTTGCATGGAACCAGTGGTTATTCAGCAACTGGACCAACGGCTTTACGTGACTTCCGAACCACGTCGAGAGTGAACTTTTGTCACCAGAAATACACATCTCTCACTCCTCAATGGAATGGCCGAGAATCAAACCCGCGACCACCGAGGTGCGGCGCAAACACAATACTAACCGCGCCATTGAGGCGGTCTAGTGGTAGCGATTATTGCAATTATAAGGGATACTTTAGTATCGTATTGTTAGCTATTGTTGACAGTATGTACAATTTCCTTTATGCAAATGTAGTTAATCAAGGTAGATTGTCCGACGGTGGTGTTTGTAGTCAAGGTAGATTGTCCGACGGTGGTGTTTTCTCAAACTCTAGATTTAGTCAGTACATGAGGGATGATACTTTAACTCTACCATCTTCACACTCACTTCCGGTTCGCGATATTGTCATCCCTTACATATTTGTTGCTGGTGATGCTTTTCCCTTAACAGAGAATATTATTAAACCCTACCAAGGTCAGCAACATCCAGGCTCAAAGGAAATAATATTTAACTATCGTTTAAACAGGGCTAGATGAGTTGTAGAGAGCGCCTTTGGGATTCTTTTGGGGGTATTTAGAATTTTGCATAAACCAATGTTGGTGAAGCCTGATTATGCAAAGAAAGTAACATTAGCATGTGTATATTTACACAATTTCCTACGGAGGAGTTCGACATCCCAACAATTATACACTCCTCCACGTACTTTTGATACCTATGAGATGGACTATGACACTGTTATCCCAGGATCTTGGAGGGAAGTAATTCTACCACCACTTGACGGTACCCTGATGCCAGTAGAACGAATAACGGAGAACAATACAAATGTCAATGGTAGTGCCATCCGTAGAGAATTTACAGAGTATTTCATCAGTGATAGGGGTCGTGTGAGCTGGCAGGATAGGCACATGTAAAGAGTATGTACATGGGACGTGATAAAGGAAAGATAGTACAATGAATACTATACAGATATACTGGTAGTTGAATTTTACTTTGTTTTCTAAACACAATATTGTAAGCTTTCATTTGTAACAGACTAATGCTAATATATGTAGTATTATATAAAAATATGCTTATTACCTTACCTGAAAACCAGCGTCATATGTCTTGTGTGGGGCGTGTTTCTCCACCAGGAACAACATGCTGTTGAAGCCAAACCACTGGCTGAGGTATGTATCACCACCACTGCTGCCAGAATTTTTCTCTTTAGTTTTTTTAGTTCTCTTTGGAACTGTGCAATAAGATTTTTTTATTTTCTTCTCAGCCTCTTTTTGGTCTACATTAAGAACGTTGGTAATGTCAAGCCAAGCATCTGACCTCTTAATGCGGTTCTTGTACAACGCATGGCTTGGTTGCCACAGCAACGTGTGGCTCCGATAACACTGGATCAACTGCAGCGTCTTGTCTCTGGTCCACTCCATGTTGGTCTGTTGGTTGGTGAGAGCGAGACCTCTGACGACGACATCACCTCGTCCACACCAGGATTGCCAACCTGTGGCCCAACAAATCCGTACCAACATGTCTACTACAATGTTTCTCAATGACTTAACAACTTGTTACCCCACTTGTCAGTCATAATGTTCTCACCGTGTTTTGTCACTGGTGTAGACGCAATATTATATTATAATATATATATATATATATATATATATATATATATATATATATATATATATATATATATATAGATATGTAATGAGATTATGAACCTCATTATTCATTTGGTAAACGTGTAACTCCATACTTCAGGCAACCAGCAGCTTGCGACCTTCTCTTTCTCTCTCTCTCTCGCCAAGTGACCGCTCTCCTCTCTCTCTCTCTCTCTCTCTCTCTCTCTCTCCACTCTAACAGGTAATCAAAATGAGAGAGTTGCATTATAAAAAATACATTTATTAACAACGAAAAAACTGTAAATCAATTAGGTCTCACAGACTAACTTAATTCCGATAAAACCCCAACAAAATGTCTAAAAAGTATTTAGTCACCGAACCAAAGTCGGACTCCCTCGGTCCCCCCATAGTTACTCTTGAACCGTCTGTTTCAAAGACACGAGAACACCTCGTAGGTACACACATAAGTTTAACAACAGAGATTAAAGATTGGAAAAGATTGGATATTCTGATGAAATGTTAAACAGACAACAAGCCGCTCTTTGGCTAAAATATTATAAGACTCACCCAAGCAGCCAGAATATTTCAAGCACAGATCACAGATAAACTTTCGCTAAGCTTTCCCAGCATCCTGCCTTTCTCTCAAAGCCGCCTCTATGCCAAATCCACCATAGACTTGGGTATCATACATTATAAAAGGAAGAGGCGCACACGCACATACGAATGCACATTTCGACAATGCCTCACATTACTGGCTGCAACTAGTTTCCCAAAGGCACTTTGGAAGAGCCCATGAACTCGTACATTGACTTGTCTTTCTATGCAGTTTTCATATCAGCTTTTCTCGGTCGTTGCTTCTCCACATTCCAATAGGTCACAGTGAACATATTGGCAATATATCATTAATTATAACCCTAGGCCTTACAATATATATATATATATATATATATATATATATATATATATATATATATATATATATATATATTTATATCTAACTCACGATACAAGACTACCATTCCTTCAGGAGATAAAGGCTTCCTGAGAGAGAGAGAGAGAGAGAGAGAGAGAGAGAGAGGCTGCGTTCACACAGTGACAAAACACGGTGAGAACATTGAGACTGACAAGTGGGGTAACAAATTGTTAGAAATGTAAAACTGAACAGGGCCTATAACATGAACCACACAATTAATTTTACTATATATATATATATATATATATATATATATATATATATATATATATATATATAGTATATATATATATATATATTATATATATATATATATATACATATATATATATTTCTAATATTAACGTAATTCGTTTATTTCTGCTTTTGGTTTTGTTGTCAGTTATTTAACGTAACTTTGTAATATCCTTTGAATTTTGTTTATCTTGGTTTCCACTTTATTATTAAATCACCTCGTTTAGGAGGTGGTTAGCTATTAACCATTATTGTTGGACCCTCACATCGGTTTGTATGTTACCAGTGGGCAGTGGGTGTTTTCTTCGATGTCTGGGCATCCAATTAGGGGAGAGAGAGACTTTGTGTTTCTCCTGCTTGGCCTGAGTGAGAAGTAGCGCTCAGGCGTCTTTGCTTCAGTGGTCGTAAGAGACGATCATTATTGTATGCCATTGCACTGCCTTTGCCTCTCTTGTCTGTTCCAATGTATCCTTGAGGTCGAAATTCGGCGCTTCAGCAGCGAGGAAATGTAAGCCACCATTAATATCTCTATTTAGCCTCGTGATAAGTATTTGTTGGTGGGCTTTTGCTGACGTGTCAGCCCAGGAAAGATTGTGACCCGTAGGGTTATGGGAGTATCTCATCGGTGGCCTGCAGTGTCAACGTGTTCATTTATTATTGGATTACCAGCCTTCATTATTTACTTGTGGTTTGTTGTTGGGTGTAGGGAATTATTGTGTTTAGCTAGGTTTAGGGATTCTTTGTCTTGGCACCCTTTCCTGTCGTGAATTTATGATAATTTGTCGTCATAATATGTTGGTGTATTCACACCTTCCCCTATAGCTTTCTCTCCTCCTGTTGGTATGATCGTTAGCTAGGAGATTGGTTTATTGCTTGTAAGGTGTGTGGCCCTTTCCTTTTCAGGTGATTGCATAATTGTGGTGGTACCCTTTTGTATATAAATATATTTTTTTATGGTTGTACACATAGTTTATTTTTGTCCTTCCTGTTAGCATTTGAGCTTCATTTTTGCTGTTCCATAGGTTATCTCTCCACTTAAATAGGAGTTGATAGTTTTAAGGTGGATGTTTTGAAAGAACTGGTATATATGAATATATATATATATATATATATATTATATTATATATATATATATATATATATATATATATATGTATATATATATATATATATATATATATATATATATATATATATATATATATTCTTATATACATATAAACATATACATATATATTTATATATATCTACTTCTTGAATATCCATAAATAAAAAAAAGACCATATTCACATAAGATCCAATACAACGACTATCGAATGTCTCCGTTTCTCAGTTCAACTTGTTCTAAAATCTTTAAAAAGCACAGAATGATAACTTTCCATATGAGTTTGAAATGTTATCGCACAGTATACGTCTGAAGTGATTCCCAACTTTTTCCTTTTTTTCTTTTTCTTTTTTTTTTACCATGTCCCATCTCTTTCTTTTTTGATTTTTGACCATGTCTCATCTAACCACATCTAAAATCTTCACGTCGAGGAAGCATATAAGGCCTCTAACTTGGTTTAAACAGTCTCAAACTGCTCCCATAAAAATCTGTCCAAACTGATACAGTTACAGCTCTGAAGGCAAGAGTTTATTAGTATTACTGCTCTCTCTCTCTCTCTCTCTCTCTCTCTCTCTCTCTCTCTCTCTCTCTCTCTCTCTCTCTCTCTCTCATAGAGAATAAATGTCTGTTAGTACATGACGGCTAGGAGGAATGAACTGGGTGAGAAATGTTGGGGACAGGGCGAAGTCCTAAAAAGATTATATATGGCACAGGAGCAAGATGTAGGCCTAGTATACATCAGAGGAATCTACAACTTTCATAGCTTCATTGCCGAACCATGGATGAAAGGCATAGCTGAAGGCTTTCACAGTTTTAGCTGCCTAGACAGGCAGCTAATATCCTTAGCTGGCTATTTTCTTTGCATTATTTTCACCTAAAAAATAAAAATGAAAAATACTGCGCGATGGACTGTTTCTGGTGGATGGGAATAATGGAATAATGATTTTTTTTCTTTTTCACTACAGTGTCTAAAACAATGTCAATAATTGACCCATGATAATATATAAATAAACTCTCCAGGCCAATATTTGGTTAATTAAACCACCCCAGTAAATATATCTCAACCTTCTCGTCTCAGTGACATTTATTCGTTTCACAAACTTCTAAAAACATTCTTCAATTTTCTTTTTTCTTGCGTCTTCGTGGCCGGCTACAAAAAAAAAAGCATAAGGAAGCGCATTCAATTAGCTCTCTCTCTCTCTCTCTCTCTCTCTCTCTCTCTCTCTCTCTCTCTCTCTCTCTCTCTCTCTCTCTCAAGACTGGGATACCGAGTTCGATTGACCGACTCCTCAAGGGCCTCTAGAGAGGAAACCACCAAAGAAAGCTTAAGTTTTAAAGCCAAATATTGACAATGAGCAGTAGAAGGAAATGAATGGAATATAAAAGTTCAGGACAAAGGTCAAACGCTAAAGCAGCAAAAAAATAAAGTAAAAACGAATATTTTTGCGCCATTCAAAAATCTGTAACGAGGTAGTATACAGCAGTGATACAACTGACTCTAGGCCTATACGGTATAATACATGGGTATGTTCATAAATGTCAACTGTATCTCATACTGGAAAACCTTCAGATATTGACTCTGCCAAATGTTTAGTTGCTTTCTGTAGGAGAATTGGGGAGTAATTGTAATCTGAATTTCATTTCCCAAAGTTCGACAGCTCTTTAAAGCGCAACGAAATAGCGTGAGAAGATCTAGTGCGGTGCACTTTTTGTCATCTGTTGATTCGTATTTCCTGTGGAGTGTAGCCTTACAGTATTGAATTATTAGCTTTAAAAGCTCTCAAAAGGCAGGAGGGTGCAAACAATGAAATACATGAAAATAAGAGAGAGTAGAGTGGAAGGCATCGTCACTCTAATAAGTTTGAACACCAGGCCAAAATATACTACAAAATTTCAACTACAGACAGAACAAAATGTCGACCCAGAATAATGATAGGTCTAAACGTCAGTACATAACCCAGACTCCACCTGGACAAAACCATTTATTTATTTATTATATATTTTAATGATAACGAGGAGGAGGAGGAGGACTGGCAGGAATACGTGTTGGCCTAACTCATGAATGCACAATGGTATCACCCTCCCTTTGGAACATCATTATTGGGACCAGGAATAAGGAAGGACCTCCTAGGCCTATAAGATAGGAACACTGCGAATGTATATCTGGTATAAATCTGAGTTCTTGTTAGATGACCCATTCTTAATTGTTTTAAATGAGAGAAAGTATATACAGAAATAGGTATATGAATTGCGTAAATCATTTAAAAAACATTTATTCTTTTATATATATAATATATATATATATATATATATATATATATATATATATATATATATATATATATATAAATATATAAGTATATTAGTATGGGTATTTATATGTGTATGTGTGTATGTATGTGCATACATCTAGTAAATGTTTGTAAAGAAAGTTTGCAAAAAAAGTTTCCTGTCCAGACCTCCTTTGTCAGCAGGATGCTTGTCGGTGCAGTAGCCTCTGTATTTACTTAGTTATTTAATGCACTCGGGAAGGGATAAGAAAATGAAATAGATCGAGAGAAAGTCTTTAGAAAAAGGAATCTGTCATGCTGACTTGCTTTTTGTGGCGGAATTGAAAATAGATACATATATACATGTATACATACACACACACACACACACACGCACATATATATTGTGACGAAGTGCCAAGTCTCTGGTTACTACACTTACCAATCATTAAATATTACCACAGCCAGACACCTGAACCTTCATCACAGGTACTAAACGACTGAATATTCTAAAGGCAACTGTGATCCCTTGAACAACTTATCATTATTGCAGAAAATCAGACTGAGTTCATTAAAACAGGTGTGAGGTAAAATTATATGTAATTAAATTAATTAAAGGGCATCACTCCATCAACAACTTTAAAAGTGCAAGCATTTCCCTGATTTTAAAAGTCTTAATACTTCCCTGGTTCTAACTCACTTCAATTAAATTGAAGGAAAATAGCTCAATTACCACTCTATGTTCCTACCTAAACAAAATTAAATATACTAGTGAAAAAAAAAACTTATACAAATTTTAAATACACAAATTTATTATCAAACTAAAAATTTATAAGTGAAATTTACAATCTCAGGATAATTTACTGTTACTTGAAAACAACACAAAGTTTAATTAATTCTTGAATTAATCATTAAGATTAAATCAAAACTAAATTTATTACAAAAATAAAAAAAAAAATTAATTATTTCAATTTAAATTCAAAAGTGTTAGGTAATATCTAAAATGTGGAAATTAATTCACAAGTGCTAAACAACAATTGCAAAAAGAAGCCATTAATCACAGAATATAAAAAAAAACACTTCAATAAGAAAAATGGATCAATGCAAAAAAAATCACTTCAAAAGAAGGGAACACAGAACATGAAAATTTGCCATGTGTAAAAAATGAAATAGTTTCACCAAACCACTGAAAATAGGTTTTTTAAGTTTCACCTAAAAAAAACTTTGTAATAACCCATTACCTTAGTACCAGTTGTTTATGCTGCAGCTGGTTCCAAAATAGAAAATAAACAAAAAATAATAAATGTGCCGTTACACACTTGTACAATGTCCAGATTCCACAATAAGCACCATGTAATACTAAATAACTCTAAGAAATACGAAATCTC